>NC_047673.1:7947511-8284756 GCF_011762505.2 Arvicanthis niloticus
CTGTGGCTGCCTTCAGATCTCTGGACATCATATCCCGTTACAGATGGTTGGGAGCCACCATAATGGGAATGGACCTCAGAAGCTCTGGAAGAGCAGTCAGTGCTTCTAATCCCTGAGCTGTCTCTGCAGGCCAGCCTGGCCTGTTAACTGTGGACACAGATTTCGGCACCTGTACAAGGAGTGGCCTGTCCCCTTGGCAGTGTTATGAACGTCAGTCCTCACATGTGATTGCACGGTGCTTTCATAGAGTGCCAGGCTACAGCAGTAGTCCTCAGCTGAGTCTTTCTAGAAGAAAGAACACTTGTCATTTTTCTCCACAACACTCTGTGTGGTTTGCCCCAGCCTTATGGAAGCTAGCTAGCAGAGAGGGAGGTATGCCTCTAGAGGTGCTAGTTCAGTGTGTAGAGTAGAACTTTGGCCATTTGTTTAAATGTTCAAAGGTGATTCTGTGTCACTAGATAAGAAACTGGATTTAAATCAAGCAAGAGAATTCAGGGTGTGGTTGGCTGGAGACAGGGTCTCACTTTGTAAGTACTCCAGGCTGGTTTACCCATACTCCTTCACCAAGTGCTGGAGAAGCAGTGTGGTCAATAGGCCATACACTGAAGCCAACAAACTGGGCCACTCACTTCTGGGACCTTGAAGCAAGTTAGTATCTCTGGGCCTCTCCAGTTCAGCAAGAGGAAATCACAGTGACAGCCTTTTCAGTTTATCATAGTAATTTAATTGAAAAATGCTTTGAGCAGTACTTGTCACAAACTAAAAGTGCCACAAGTACTTGTTAAGCAGGACTTCCTGGGCAAAGAAGAGAGCCCAGAACCAAAAGTGGTTAAGTAGCAAGCCTTTTTGGTGGCGTGGTAAACTGCTGGGGTGTTCTGCCAGCCAGCCTCTCTGGCTCTGCTCTCTTCCCGGTGTCAGTTGTGTAATCTCAAGGTGGTTAGGTGGCTGCTGCTGGCTCCAAGGTCAACAGCTCTGGCTTACTAGTTGCAGGGAGGGAATTTCCACACGTGTAGTGTTTTGAGAGAACTAGCCAGCATTGCCCTTTGATCCGTGGAGAGATAAGAAACAAGCAGGTCGTCATTAGCAGGCAGGTGGGGCCTCCTGGCAGCTGCTCTTGTCTGGGTCCCATGTTTGCTGTAGGCATCTTAACTGATGGGGACAAAAAGCTCTTTTTGTTAAAATATTTAAGTGTTGCGTGCCTTTTAAACAGTTTCTTTAAAGATAATGTTTTGTGTGTATAAGTACTTTGCCGGCATGTGAGGTCAGAAGAGGGAGGCGTTGGATCCCCTGGAATTGGAGTTACAAATGGTTTGGCTGTTTGAGAGTCATTATATGGATGCTCAGAATCGAACCCAGGGCTTCTGCAACAAATGGTCTAAAGCACTAAGCCGTCTCCTTATTCCATTTTATCTTTAAAAACTTCAGCTTTGTCTTTTTAGTTTATGCATATAGGTGTTTGCCTGCATGTGTGTGCACTGTGTGCATACAGTGTCCACTGAGGCCAGCAGAGAGCATCACATTTGGAACTGGACTCTTGTGAACTGGGATAGAGATTCTGGATATATACATTCCCGTAACCTGCCATATTGTTGCCATGTTACAGAACCTGGGCTCTCTGAAAGAGCACGAGCAGCTAGTGCTCTTAGTGCCTGAGCTCTCTCCACTATGTCCCTTCCATTTTATCTTTTAAGGAAGTAGAACTAAAGACAGGTTTTAAGGAAAGAGACCGACATACCACAGAATGGGAGCAACTCGTGGGCTGAGGAAAAGGCCTGTTCTTAAAAGCCATAAAGTTTATTTCAGATTTTAGTAATACTTTTTTTTTTCTTTGAATGTGCATGTTTACTAGATTGGGGGAAGTGTGTTTGACAAAGACACTCTAGTCAGAGCTGGACTGTGTGCTCTCAGTGGGCATCTGCTGTGTTGGCCAGTTAGACCTCCGATCTTTCTGCTTAGGACATCTCTGGCCAAGGAAGCCTTAGGTCTGGAACAGTGACCTTTCCTGCATTTGGTCTTTTTTAAAAAGGTGTTTTGTGTTTGTATAAGGGGTATTCACAGAGGCCAGAAGAGGGTGCTGGATCCCCTGGAAATGGAGTTACAGAAGGTTGGGGGAGGGGGGGGAGTGAGTGTCAGTGCTGGAACTAAACCTATGTCCTCTACAAGAACTGACACATTGCTTCAGCCCCTACTCTGTTTCTAAAAGTCTGCGTCCACTGTTGAGGATAAGCTGTGATGGACTCTTTGGGAAACTTTATAGTTACCTGCTGTTTATTTGTGTATGTATATGTTGGGCACATGCCAGGGCTTATGTGAGGAGGCCAGAGCATCTCAGTTCTCTCCTTCCAGCGTCTGAGTCCCACGGATGGAACTCAGTCATCAAGCCTGGTGGCGAGAGCTTTTGCTGAGCCATCCTGCCAGCCCTTCTCTGTTTTCATGGTATACTGGTCAACCATTGGAAATGCTTTTAATAGAACGTGCTCAGTTATAAAGTGCACAGGATTCTGGAAGTGAGCTGAGTTTGCTTCTTTCTTCTGTGGCAGTTTTGGTTTTTGGTTTTTCGAGACAGGGTTTCTCTGTGTAGCCCTGGCTGTCCTGGAACTCACTTTGTAGACCAGGCTGGCCTCGAACTCAGAAATCTGCCTGCCTCTGCCTCCCAAGTGCTAGGATTAACGGTGTGCGCCACCACCGCCCGGCCTGTGGCAGCTTTTTTAACATGAGTTTCAATGTTTGCTTTGCTCTTAGCACAGGAGAAAGGATATATGATTTCTAGTTAGGTTCTTGGGTGTGAATAATACTTACTCTAATTTTTTTTTTCAAAGTTTTGGCAGTAAACTAAATTAGGTTTGTTGAAGTCTGCTTGTTTTGGAAGTATGTTTTTCTAAAAATTTTTTTTAAATTTCTTTTTAAGAGTCTTGGTATGTATTTCTCATGGGCTTTGAACTTACTGTGTAGAATATCATAGCCTGGAACTTCTAGTGATCCTCCTGCCTCACATTTCCATGTAGACACTTCAGACTCATGTCTCAGTATCCTTGGAAGGCTATATACAAGCTTGTAGCAGCAGAAACAGATGACAGCATGTTACCTGTCACTGAACAGTGTGGTTGTTGCTGTGTAGTTGTTGGCTTGGGAATGAACACCTGGCTTGTTCATCTGTAAACTGTAATGAAACTTGATAGTTGTCAGAGAACTATACCACCCTACTGCCTTTTTTCTGGAGACACAGTCTTACTGTGTGGTCGTGGCTGGCCAAGAACTCCCCATGTGTAAACCAGGCTGGCCTCAGATTCACAGAGAGTGCTGGGAATAAGATGTACTGCCATGTCCAGCCGAAAGTACTGTTGTTCTAGCTTGCTGCTAGGCATCTTGACTAGGATAGTGCGATTGCTTATTACTTTATAAGTCTCCTCTGTGCTGTGGGTTGGTGGACTGCTGATCCTCTTGCCTCAGCCTCCCCAGTGTTAGATGATAGGTGTGAGCTTTGTCAGATGTATTTAACAAGCCAGAAAGGAAATGCCCTGAAAAGATGAATATTCACTAGAAAATCTGTAGAGTTTCCATATGTCTCTGAACCTCCACAAATAGGGCAGCTTTCAACATGTATGAGTTGAGAATGTGTCAAATTGCTCAGCCATGTGCTGGTGGAATCCAAACACTGTGTCTGAACTTGTGACTCTGCCACAGTCCTGGTCTGAGAAGTAAAAACAAGCCAGATTATAATTTATTTGTTTAGGACCACAGTGAGAACACTCACTGCAGACTCTCCTTGGATTTCTGAGTAGGTTGATGCTTGAGTGTACCTTTCAGGCCCCATCACATCTTACAGAGCAATTGTTTAAGGGACATGTGCCTAGGGTAAGTACTCCGGTGGTAACACTTGTGGGTGAGATTGTCAGGTTGATGGAACAGCTTTAAAGGTGGTAGTGTCCTATGGAGTTAAGAGTCAGAGGACCATCCCAGGACAGCCAGGACTACACAGAGGAACCCTGTCTCGAAAAACCAAAAAAAAAAAAAAGAGAGAGAGAGAGAGAGAGCGAGTGAGCACCTTCAGGTTTAGGGCATCAGGAGTAAGACACAGCCTGTATAGAAGATGGAGAGACAGATAGCAGCTGTATGATTGTCTTTTTCTCCCGGAAGCAGCAGGCCTTGCACATGGCGCCTCAGCACTGTTTGAGGTGAAAGACAACAATGGCACAACGTGTATAATGGCGAGCTTCTCCGCTTCCTTTCTGACCACCTACGATACTGGACGTGGTTCTGAGGTAGGAAACACCAGCATTGTGGGATTCTAAAAAATTACCCTACCTTAGTCTGGCCTTGTCACTTGTGCAGACAGCTTCTAGGCCCATCGGTAGTCTCTGCTCTGCTGGTAGCTGGAGCCACAGCACACTGCTGCTGAGTGATAACATGTTCTGGATGCGTGTTTTATAGCCACCTTGGAGACCTCACAGAAGTCAGCACATCTGCTCAATGCTTTCGTGCTGCTGCTTAGTTAGCTCGTTACAGTCTTCACGTTCACTAAACCACTCTAGGTTTTTATGCTCTGCCTCACTTGCTTCAGAGTGTCACTATATTCCGAGATGCCATCTAAGGGATGGCTTGATGAGCAGTGCTGTAGACTGTCCCTTTAAGAAAGAGGTTCCTAGTGGGCTGAACCTAATACCACACATCTTTAATCCCAGCACTCAGAAGGAGCAGGGGCAGGCAGATTTTGAATTCAAGGCCAGCCTGGTCTACAAGCTTAGAACCACACAATGATACCCCATCTCAACAAATAAGCAAACAAATAAAAGTATGTTCTTAGTGGTTACATTAAAGCAAGGGTGTGTTTCTGTAGTTCTTAGATTACTAGTAGATAAGTGTCATGCATTTTACATTTCTTTTTAATTACCTGTTAGTAGACATTTCACACACTCATTATATGTAATTACCCTTTTAAATGCATCCCTGGATCATGAGATACCCACAATCCTATTACTTAAAAGGGTCAGGGGTTCAAGCCTAGCCTGGGCTATATGAAACCCTGTATCAATAACCTTGAATTACATTTTGGTTTCTGTTCTTGGTTGGAATTGTCCTGTTTCTCACACAGCTCCATACAGCAACACTCAGTTCTGCCCTGGAGGGCAATAGGGACTGGCCCTGCAGGATAACTTTTCCTTAGAGCTCTTTAAGGTCCCTGACTCATTTGTACTAGTTTCCGTGTAAGTGTAGAAAGGCTTGCTATCAGAGAAATGCCTTGTAATAATTAGTACTTGTCCAAGCCTTTAGAAGCTTCTAATTTACTTTTTATTTATTTTTGTAAATGAGTTTTTGTCTGTGAAGTACATATGTGCAGTGCCCACAAAGGTCAGAAGAGGGCGTCAGATCCCCCAAAACTGGAGTTTAACATAGTTGTGAGCCATTGCATGGGTGCTGGGGATTTAATCCAGGTCCTCTGGAAGAGGTCTTACCACTGAGCAATCACTCCAGCCCCTCGAGTTTACTCTTTACAGAGGAGTAGGGGGCAGCAGTGTGTCACAGTATATGGATAAAAGCCAGAGGACAACTTGGGAATCGATCCTTCTACCATGTGGGTCATAGGATCAAACTCAGGTTGTTGGGCCTGACAGGAGGTACATTTACCCATTGAGCCATTTTGCCCACTGATGCTTCTTACTTCTCTTATATAATTTTGGGGCCTGGGATTGGTAAGGGTTGGTTTATTTGTGTTGATGAGTGAAAGGATCTCCCATATCCCAAAGTGACCTGAAATCCCTGATCCTCCAGCTTCCAAGTGCTAGGATTACAGGCTTGCCCCATCACACTAGAGTTATGCAATGCTCAAGAAAGAGGCTAGGGCTTCATGTGTGTGTGTGTGACAGGGTTCTACCAGCTGAGCTCAGTCTCTCACCTTTGTACATATTCTTTAAAGAGATATTTTCCAAAAAAGAAGTACCATCAAGTTAGGTCCTTTACTTTCAAGGTAACTTTGGCTTTGATTCTTGTATAAAATGAAATTAATCGTAGGTTTTTCTAAATTTACACTATGCTTTATTATATAGCACTGGTGGGTCTCAAGCTAATGACTTTCTGTCTCTGCCTCCTGAGTATTGGGATTAGGAGTGCACACACTGAGTGGGAAGCAGGTTTAACCCTAACTCCACCAGGTCTCTCACACTGGATCACTTGTCAGCCTGTTTCTGTTAATAGTGAGAGGGCATGAGCTTTTTACTGGTTCGTTAAAACTGAATATAGAACCTGAACCCATGTCTACCACAGCCTGTTAGTATTTCAGAAGACTCAGAACTGTCTGAGGAGATGGAAATGCTGACTACCCCGGGTTAAGTCATACACACTGTTTGCATGTATTGAGTTGTAGTCCACTAATTTTGTATAGATGTAGCACCAAGTAAGAGTCTCTGAACGACCGCTTTAAGAGTGATTGGAAGTTGAGTTTCTGTCAGTATGCAGTGTCTCCTTAGCATGCATTCTCATGGCGTTGCATCAGAATTGTATTTGTTCTAGATCTCGAACATCACCCTGCCAGCCACTGCAGAAGTACTGAAAAATAGCAGTTCTTGTGGTAAAGAGAATGCTTCTGAAGCCAGGCTCACAATTACTTTTGGAAGAGGATATTTACTGCAACTCAACTTCACAAAAAGTACAACACGTTACAGTGTCCAGCATATGTATTTTACATATAACTTGTCAGACACAGAACACTTTACCAATGCCAGCACCAAAGGTAAGACTTCTGTATAAAATGCAGATCTGAAGGGAGGGCTAGAGAACTTGCCTTTCCAGGAGCCACATGAGGGTCCACTACATCTACCTGCCTTCCTGATCATTGCTTTCTGTGTCTTTCTGTCCCTCTTAGATGCTCACCAGAGCCTGAGTGTTCTTTCTCTGGTACTTAGGCTCTTTCTCCAGCCACTGTGTGGCTGGCTGCATGCTGGCATGTGCATGAGCATGGAATTCCCTCTTCCTCCTCTCCACCTTCCTCTCTCAGTCCCTGAGATTTACAGCTCACCTGTCGTGATGTTTTTCTTTTGAAACCCCACTAAAACTATTCTTAAGCTTCACAACAAACAGAATACAAGATGATGGTATTAAGTCACTTTTAACTTAGGTACTGCAAACACATTGTGTTTTGTTTTGTTTGTTGATTGGGATACAGGGATCAAAACCGTGAATTCCACAACTGACATCAAGGCAGACATCAACAAAACATATCGATGTGTCAGTGATATCCGGGTCTACATGGGGAATGTGACTGCTGTGCTCCGGGATGCCACTATCCAAGCCTACCTGTCAAGTAGCAACTTCAGCAAGGAAGGTAAGGTGCTGAGTGACATGGCTGCAGGTGACAACTGCACAGTGGGTGGAGTCTGTACCTCCATCTCTTTTGAGCCCCTCTACTGTTAAAAGATGAGAGTAGGCGCATCCTGATTAGGAGGATAGAAATGTGGTTAATACAAGCTGGTCTCAGTCATGCATGGGGTACAGAAGAGTGATCCTGTGGTGGTGAGCAAAACCCTGCCTGTGAGCCAGTTTCCTGAGGTCAGCTTAGGCATCTCTAGAGGAGGTGTGGCCCTGGCCTGCACCAGTTTGTCAAGCTAGCTGGCCCAATTGCCACTTGGCCCCAAACTCTCAGTTGGCTCTGAAATCGTACATTGGAAAGTTAAGGGCATGTAGTTTGTCAAAGATTTACCTGACTACCTGTCCTTACTAGCTTTCCTTCTCAGGCTTCTTGAGTAATCTTAATGAACACTGTGGTGTGACTGTGGAGAGAGCTTACTCAGGTGCTGTCTCCCAGCTCTAAGTCCGTTGCAGGCCAGGGGAGGTAGTGTGTATTTTCTCAGCAGATGACCCTAGCCTGCCACCTAAAGTTTAAAAAGAAAGTATTTTATTACATATAAAGCTAATTGTAAGGGCCACTGCCTAGAAGCATAGACTTGCTGCCACATAAGTTACCCCTTTTGTTTCTTTGAGACAGGGTCTCTCTGTTTTGTAACTGTTATTGTCTGGAACTCACTCTGTAGACCAGGCTGGCATTGAACTTAGAGACTCACCTGCCTCTGCCTCCAAAGTGCTGTGATTAAAGGCTTGTGCCACCATGTCTGACAACATAGTCATTTATTTACATTAGTTACAGATGCTCTTGCACTGACTAATCAAAGCCCAGTTGTTGCGATAGTCGTAGTCTGAATTATGTATTGATACAAATAGAACTGGGTTTGGGGGTTTTTCCCTTATTTAAAAAAATGAGGGTTTTTGTTTTGTTTTATGTGTGTTTTGCCTATATGTGCTCTGTGTACTTGCTTGGTGTCCATGATGGCCAAAGAGAGGATATTACATCATCTGGAACTGGAGTTAAAGTCACTTGTGAGCCACCAAGTGGGTGCTGGAATTAAATCTATGCCTTCTGGGAAAGCAGCAAGTGCTCTTAACCTACAGAGCACATGAGCCAGACATAATTAGAAGAAATGGGTGGTTCTGAAAGAGGCTGACTTTGGTTGAGTCCTTCTACCAACTTTCCTGCATCTGATCTTCCAAAAAACGTGGGATGTTACAGCAGTGTTTCTTTTCCTGTTGACTGCCATCATATGTTTAGTAGATGAAGACCAGAGTCAAAAACTGGGAGCAGCAAGTATCTGCAGAGCCACCTTCAGGTTATCCACGTGCTGGCCAGCATCCTGTCATCTTGTTCAGCCATGTGCAGTACAAATGTGGGGTAGCTTGTCTTGTTAAAAACAGCTGTTCTCTCTCTCTCTCTCTCTCTCTCTCTCTCTCTCTCTCTCTCTCTCTCTGTGTGTGTGTGTGTGTGTGTGTGTGTGTGTGTGTGTGTATGTGAGTGTGCGTGCAGTGCAGTGCAGTGCATTGCATTGCACACATGTAATGAGGAGTCAGTTCTGTCCTGTGGAGGCAAGTCCTCAAGGTTCTAAGCGTGCAACCCCTCCTACCTGCTACACCTGAGTAATGTGTCCTTAGGCTTCCTAATAATTGTTATTTAACACAGTTTTATTAAAGCTGAGAGTGTTTCTGCATGTGTCCGTAGGTAGCACGGAGTGGCCTTGTCCAGGAAGGAAGCCTCACATATCCGCTTCCTGTTAACTGTAAATGGTCAGACCAAAGAAAACTTGGGCACTTGACAAATCTTGTTTAAAAGAAAATGAATTGGAGCTGGAGAAGTGGCTCAGCAGTTAAAGAACATTGGCTGCTCCTCCAGAGGACTTGGGTGTGAACCACCACCACCCACGTAGTGCTTGCCAGCTCAGCTTTAGCTCTAGGGTGACCTCTTCTGGCCTCCCTGACACTTGGCACACATTAAACACATAAATAAGCACATAGATATTCATGCAGGCAAAACTTCTTGGGTTTTTCAAGTCAGAGTTTCTCTGTGTAGCCCTGGCTGTCCTGGAACTCAATAGACCAGGCTAACCTCGACCTCAGAGGTCCACCTGCCTCTGCCTCCCAAGTGCTTTGATTGAAGATGTCTGCCACCGCCCAGCTTCAGGCAAAACATTTACATACATAAAGTGAAAATTTTTTGAAGAGGAAGTAAAGCACTGGCTGGACCTGGCTATTTTGTGAAGAACAGGTACTTTGCTAAAGATAGGCAGATGGTTCTCAGCCTGGAGTGGGCTGTAGGTAATGCTGCCGCAGGCCTGAGAATAGCCACATCAAGGTCCCACCAGGTTTATGGTGCAGGACCTGTGTCAGGCACTGCTTCCCAGGTCACCAGCAGACTTATGTATATTCTCTTTTCCTTTGCAGGGGTGGGGGTTTGAGTGTGTGTGAGTGTGTGCATGAGGACAGAGGTCAGTGTTGGGTCTGTCAGGCAGTTGTGACACGGGTACGGGAAACAGTATGTGTTAATCACAGAGCGTCTGGCTCCCTGTTTATCCACGCCTCTTTTGCTGTTGTCACTATTCCTGTTGTGGCTCTAATTATGTGTGTGTCTCTGTGTGGGGATGTACACACACCTGAGGAGGCCAGAAGTGTGAGCTTTCCCTTGGGTCTGTGGGAGATGGAAGCTGCTCAACATGGGTGCTGGGAATTCACCTCGGGTTCACAGTGTATACTCTTAGCATCAAACTCATCTCTCCAGCCCAGCTATCCAGGGTTAATCTTTAAGGTTTGTTATGTGAGACTTAAACATAGGAGAGATTTTTCCATGACTTTGAACAGTTAGTAATAACAGCCTATAAAAATAGACTCCCTCCCCTCCCCTCCCCTTTTCTCCCCTCTCCCCCTCAGCAGGCTCCTGCACATCCTTGCTGATAATATGTAGCTGTAGTTGGTTCATGTGTTTTCATAAATGGCAGGCCTGACCAGGGTCTGACAGTCAAGAGTCCCTCTTCCATGTGACAGCTCAGTGTAAACACTTGAATTCATGCTACATTCATGTATATGATATGACCTAGACATCGCTCCCTTGTGGCGGGGTGAAGCTTTCTTTTGGTCTCAGTATATTTGCTTGCTCACTGAGAAGGAAGGCTAAGATGGGGAAAACATTGGGGGAGTCTGGGGAGGCAGCAAGTGAGCTAGGGTGCTCTGGGTCGTCTCTGCCTCCCAGAACCCGCTGTCCATGTGCCTGTCCGATACAGGGTGAAGAAGTGCCCTGTGGAGTTAATAAGTGGGTGTCTCCGGTTCTAACATACTCCAGCATCTGGGGTAGTTAAAAGCAAGCTGGATTTTGAACTGTCCTTCCAACTGTCTTTACTGTCCCTGCAGAGACACACTGCACACAGGATGGACCTTCCCCAACCACTGGACCACCCAGCCCCTTGCCACCACTTGTGCCCACAAACCCCACTGTGTCCAAGTTCAATGTGACTGGTGACAACGGAACCTGCCTGCTGGCCTCTATGGCCCTGCAACTCAACATCACCTACCTGAAGAAGGACAACAAGGTAGGGACGATGGCAGTTTGCTTTTACTTATCAGAGGAGTGCAGTGCTGCAGACTGTTACTTCGTATATGCTGCCATCAGTTGTGCAGGTAGGTAGGCATGCGGGCTTGTGCCCCACCTGCACCTCTGTCCACTCTCTGAGTCCTGGCTGCATTTGTCTTCGTGGGCTGTGGCGTACCGTCTGTCCGTGAAAGCCTGAGATGCTCACTAGCCTGGCACCTCACAGAAAGAAATCCCTTAGTCCTAGGTGGAGCATCGCATTTCCCTCAGCCTTTATTACTTAAACTGTGTAGTATTTGTTTGTTCTCTGACAGGAACAGCATCTGTGGGGATGGGAGATTCTTGTGTGTAGTTGAGCCAGGCCAAGGTTGTAGACACCTGTAGTCTTGGCCACTCAGAAAGGATGGATGCCTGAGGCAAAAGGACCAGTTGAGGCATTGAAGCTGGGAAAAGCTAGGAGAAGCATCAGGGGCTGTGTTAGTCAGGGTTCTCTAGAGGAGCAGAACTTAAGAAAGATACATATCCCCATATAGTCCATCCTAATAAATCAGTGACACACTTCTTCCAATAAGGCCACACCTCCTAGCAGTGCCACTCCCTATGGGCTTGTGGGAGCCATTCATTTACACTACCACACTCTGTGTGTGTGTGTGTGTGTGTGTGTGTGTGTGTGTGTGTGTGTGTGTGTGTGTGTGTGTGTGATTTACTAGAATAGCTTATAGTCTGCAGTCCAGCTTGTCCAGAAATACAGTAGTTGTTCAGTTCACAAGGCTGATATCTGGTCTTCCTGATGCACCAGAATGCCAAAGAAGTAGGCTCTAATGATAGTGGAGCAAACAGACTTGCTAGCAAGAGCAAGGAGGCAGCGCATAAGCTTCCTTCTTCTATGTCCTTTATATAGACTGACACAAGAGTGTGGCCTAGATTAAAGGTGGATCTTCCCACCTCCAAAAACAAACAAACAAACAAAAAACAGATTAAAAATGGGGCTTCCCACCTCAAATGATTTAATTAAGAAGAAAAAAATCTCTCATGAATGTACCCAGGCACTTGGGTTTTAGTTAATTCCAGATGTAGTCAAGTTGACACCTAGAAAAGCCATCACAGGGACCAATCCAAGCCATCTTTGCAAGATTAGTAACCCTAACCCTCCTGACTTGTTAGAGTGGGTGTGTCTGCTCCATAGCGGTTAGTGATGTTGGCTGTGACCTGAGACTGTCACCAGAGCCTAAACAATAACTCATTTGCTTTTCTTGTCAGACTGTGACCAGAGCGTTCAACATCAGCCCAAATGACACATTTAGTGGGAGCTGCGGTGTCCAGGTGGTGATCCTGAAAGTGGAGAACAATAACAGTGCCCTGGAGTTGCAGTTTGGGATGGTGAGGCTGAGCTGTCCTTGTCACTTGGGCATATTCCCTGGGCTCCTCTCATGCCGCCTGTCTCACACTCTTGCTGGGGTGGCAGTTAGGAATCTCCTCACTTGTCACCTGCAGATGACACACTGACCTCATTTATTCTGCTCATACTTGCACACATTCATGCTTCCACAGCTAGATGACTGTGGTCGCTGCAGAGAGCAGAGTGTGAAGCTGGGCTGTGGGGTGCCACCTGCTTCTCGCAGCCTGCTTTCTCCTCTTTGTACTGTCTCCGGGAAAAGCCACATGTATGCTTAGTTATTAGCAAAGGAGAAAACTGGCACTGGGAAGGATCTGACGCTTGTGCCTAGGGCTCCTACGTGTCTCCCAGCCATACCCCAGCCAGCATAAGTTTTTGGTGTTTTGGTTTTCAAGACAGGGTTTCTCTGTGTAGCCCTGGCTGTCCTGGAACTCGCTCTGTAGACCAGGCTGGCTTCAAACTCAAGAGATTCCTCTTGCCCTTGCCTCCAGAGCACTGGGATTAAAGGTGTGTGCCACCACACCCAGCTCAGCACAAGTGTGAGCTTATTAATAATTTCTTATAATGGTTTCCAAACTTTTCTGTACCATTCTAAAGATATTTTTAAGTAGCATGGTTCCTGTTGTCTCAGTGTTAGTGGGTAGCCTGGTGCTAACAGATGGCTCAGGTGTTGGGCATGCTGGTGCATGTTTTAATGCAAGTACTGAGAGTTGCTGACAGGAGCATGACTTTCTCACTGGGCTATATAGTGACAACCCGTATTGAAACAAAGTCTGGGGACTGCAATGCTGGCTCACTGGGTTATATAGTGACAACCTATACTGAAAAAAGTCTAGGGGCTGGAGTAGAGGTTCAGCGATTGGGAGCACTGGCTGCTCTTTTCAGAGGACCCTGGTTCAATTCCCAGCACCCACATGGCAGCTCAAGGCTGTCTGTAGCTCCAGTTCCAGGGAATCCAGCATTTTACACAGACATACATGCAGGTAAGACACTCATGCACCTAAGATAAATAAATCTTAAAAACAAAACTCTGAAAAGAGCGAACCAAAATGTTTGGTTTTGTGCTGCAAATGTAGAGGTCCTGTCGACCAGATGATGACCACCTGTGCTGGCTGACGAGTATCTTTTCTTTCAGAATGCCAGTTCTAGCCTGTTCTTCCTGCAAGGAGTCCAGTTGAACATGAGTCTTTCTGATGCTCAAGGTGAGGCCGGCTTCCTCCTTCCTTCAGTTGGTGTGCTTGTTACCCAGTGTGGCCTGTGCCTGAGCAGACTCTGTCCATTGCAGATCCCAAACTCCACATCTCCAACAACTCACTGAGAGCCCTCCAGGCCACTGTGGGCAACTCGTACAAGTGCAACACTGAGGAGCACATCTTTGTCACCGAGGCGCTCTCCCTCAATGTCTTCAGTGTGCAGGTCCAGGCTTTCAAGGTGGAAAGTGACAGGTTTGGTTCTGGTAAGTAGCAGAGGCAGCATCCAGAGTAACGGCCACAGCAGAGGTATCTTATAAGTTCTTGTGGGACCAGGATATGGTCAGGGAACAAGCACCCTTTTCCTCTGCAGTGACCTTTTCTTCTTCCCAGCTTGAGACTTCCCTTAGTAAGGAAGGAACTGCAGGAATGGGTGTGTGAGGTAAGGATGTCCTGCTGAGGAAAGAGAGCGGAGAAAATGATAGTCAGTGTCTCTCTGAAAGCTCACCAATTGTCCAGTGGTTGGCGCCATTCATTCTAACCTGGGTGCAGTGTGCCTCAGAGTACCCCGCTGCGTCTATAGACTTCCAAAGGTGTTGAATCTTTGTCCCTGGCCTGGCCTCATCCTTTGCCCTCAGGCTGGGGAGGAACAAGTGGGCGAGGAGGGCAGACCCTGGAGTGATACCCTGGGTTGTCTGTTGCAGTGGAAGAGTGTGTGCAGGACGGTAACAACATGCTGATCCCCATTGCTGTGGGCGGTGCCCTGGCAGGGCTGGTCCTCATCGTCCTCATTGCGTACCTCATCGGCAGGAAGAGGAGTCACGCCGGCTACCAGACCATCTAGTCTGCTGGGCGGCTGCGGCACAGACGCACAGCCTGTTCTCAACATCCCAAGCTTAGATAGGTGTGGAAGGGAGGCACACTGTCTGCAACTGTTTTCAAACCTGCTTTATCAAATGTGAAGTTCATCTGCAACATTTACTATGCACAAAGGAATAACTATTGAAATGACGGTGTTAATTTTGCTAACTGGGTTAAATATTTTGCTAACTGGTTAAATGTTAATATGTTACCAAAGTAGAGCTCTAAAGAGGACGAGAAGGCTCCGCTCATTTGACTTTTAAGACTTGGTGTTTGGTTCTTCATTCTTTTACTCAGATTTAAGCCTTACAAAGGGAATCTCTGGTCCAGACACTCGGGCCTGGCAAGGGTGGCTGAGGATTAGGCTGCACACTTGAGAAGCACACGGGAGCAGGGAAGTCCTGCCACACAGACACGCACAGGGTCAACCTCTGGACACTTGGCTTGGGCTGCCTGGCCTGGGGGCAGACTCTGGCATCTGGCTGGGCGCCCCCTAGTGTTTCTGTGCTCTGCCACCCGTGAGCTGCCACTTTCCTAAATAGAAAATGGCATTATTTTTATTTACTTTTTTGTAAAGTGATTTCCAGTCTTCTGTTGGGGTTCAGGGTGGCCCTGTCTCTGCACTGTGTACAATAATAGATTCACGCTGCTGAGCCGTCCTGCAGCATAGGTGGGTTGTACACTGAGCGTCAGCGCACTGAATGCATTGCCTGTAACGATGCTAATAAAAAGTCTCCTTCTTTGTCTGTCTGCACTGTGCTTCTGTGACCCATCAGAGAGCCCTGGGTGTGGTGCTGATGCAGTTCTGGCAGTCTGTGGGGAGAGGCAGGGTGCTGCTCATGTGCTAAAGGTTTGGGACAGTGTCAGCCTATAAGAAAACTACACATTGTTTGGTTACAGAAATGGCACTTGTCATGGCTCTAGATGCTAGGAGTTTCTTACACGATACATGTTCATATAGCTCAGGCTGGCCTTTCTGTGTAGTTTATTCTCCTGCTTCTGCCTCACAGTGCTGGGGTAAGAAGCATGTGCTACCGTGCCTGACTTTTAGATGAGTCTTAGGTGATAATGATAATATGGCCATGTGATTATAGTCTCCAGAAATGCTGTACCTATGTCACAAGATCCTTACACACATTAAACATGAGGTGAGTTGAAGAGGCTGGTGCTCACCGTTTCCTTGAAGCTCTGATCTGCCCATCCTCCTTTCTGTCCATAGCACACTTGGGACATGCAGACTCATCTGTAGTTATCTCTGCTTGCTGGTGGGATTTTAAAGACTTCAGAAACTCCTCGTGACCACAGCAGCTGTATTCATGGTGGGAGAGGTCACTATCTGCAAGTGCCCCACCCCCATCTTGTAGACCAGCTCCCTCCTCTGGGGTCAGGAGACAGAACAGGAACCCTGCCTTTAGAAGCATCATGTGCCTCTGACTTCAGAAACCAAAAGCAGGGCAGAGAATCCAGACTGGCAGGCAAGGTCAAGGTCTGCCTGTGGGCCTTGGAACTTGGCTTCCTGGTCCTGCCTTTGAGCAGAGGAAAGCCTTGTCTCCAGCCATGCTTTGTTGGGATTGCTGGCAGGGTTGTGGATCTACCTTCCTGGTCTGACTGGAAGCAGGAGCAGCTTGAAATCAACCCTTTGAAAGGGACTGAGCTGAAGGGAGCTTTGTTCCTTGGGTAAAGGATCTCTGTGCACTCAAAACTGACCATATGAGATCTCACCATGTGACTGAATTCCATCTCCCTGGCAGTTGACACTAGGTAGTCCTGAGGAAAACCATCTCCAGGTGTAGCTTTAAGGTATAAACTACCTTGGGAAACATCTGGACAGTAGTGTCAGGTGCAGCTGAGCCCACTCCCTCCTGGATGGGGCTAGCACATCACGCCTCCCAGCTAATGCTACAGCTTTGAAATGCATCCAAGGAAACCTTTGAGCTGTCCGTGTCTTCTGTGAGGTAAGGGGCTCAGGGCTTATTTGCAACTGATAGCAGTGTCATTGAACAGGTTACTTCATGCATAGCCTTCCCCAGGGGATATTTAGTGATGGCTGTGCTAGATACGTAGGGCATTAGGGTAGGGTTTAGAAGGCCCGCCTGCCGAAGAGCCAGAGGACAGGGCCCTAACCAGCCCGACCTGTAAGGGCCGTTCTGAGAAAGCCAAGGATCATGCTCAGAAGTAGGCTACTCTGTCCAGTTATCCCCCATAGGGCACAGGTCTGCATAGGCACAGGCCAGGAAAGTCCTGGGAGGGTGCCAAAGTCACATATGGCAGTCACTAAACTTTTAACACTAGGAAACATGTTGCTCTCAACAAAGTGCACACATAATACCTCATATTCCTAGTATCTATGGTGAAGAGAGTTTGGACGCATTGAGTGTGTGTGTGCCTCTCTCAAAATGACCATTTTGAAAGTGTTCTCTGCTTCCACTTATGGGGCCTGGGATGGACCCGTAAGGTCATCAGGCTGGACCAGATAATTCAGTTTATGACTCCAAAGGCAGGAAAAGTAGAACACTAATTTTAAATCATTCTTTTAAAAGTTCACATTGAATGTCGTGATTTCAAGTGTTTACAGCAGGAACAGCATGGTAGGAATTGGTGAAGTGTGTGCTCTCGAAGAGAACAGTGGCAGCGGGCCCCTGTGCACTCAGCTCTGTGCCTGCAGGGCAGCTCGGCAACTCTCCCGGAGCCTGGTGATGGTTGTCATGGACAGGCTTCCTGGTTCTGAAAATATTTTCTGGAAGAAAAACAAAATGTTTTTCCGAGCAGCCCCTCATAACACACTTCCACTTCAGCTGTCCCTTAAAAGGCCCCATTGCTAGGCCCGGTGTTACAAGCCTCACGTCCCAGCACTTGGGGAAGGGGCAGGCAGATCTATTGTCCAGGCCAACCAAGGCAAGACCTTTTCTCAACACGCACTCAGGAGGTAGAGGCAGACAGATCTCTGAATTTGAGACCAGTGTGGTCCACAGACTTGAGTTCTAGGACAACAAGGGCTACACAGAGAAGCCCTGTCTCAAACAGGAAAGAAAAGGTTGGCACCTGGCAGGCAAACCAAGCTAAGGCTTGGTACTAAGGCAGGGACATGGGCTCCATGAGGATTCAGTCTTCAGATACATGGCAGTGTCCTACACTAGAGGACGCCATGTGCCGAATATACTCGGGTTTTATTTCTACAAAATCCAAGCAAGAACACTTTTGACTATCACAATCTTGGGGTGCAGAGGTCAAGCCAACCAAGACTGGCAAGTCAGACTGGACTCAGCTGATGAAGCAGGTGATGGGGAGTGAGTGCCACAGAAGGATGGAGACCAGACAGTTCTCTGCTTAAGTGGGCCTGGACATTTCTGACAGCACACCTTTAGGCTAAACTCAGAGCACATGAGAGCATTCCTGAGTTTGTTCTGACTTGGCATCTGACTGTAGGTACACACAGCACAGATGACTCTTAAGCCTGTTTATGGCAGAACATGGACTCTTACGTTTTAGGATACACAGCAGGAGAGGAGTCACTCCGACTCCTGAGAAGGCAGTCTAACCACATTCTCCAAGATGCACCATGCAAGTGCCTGTGGAAAGACAAGAGGCTGTGCTGGTTCTAGGAACCAAGTTAAGGGTAGGTGCCAAGGTGCCCTTCTGAGCCATTTCACCAGACCAAATAATTTGACTGCAAAGATACAAATTGTGGAACTCCAGGTTTTAAATCACTCAGGGCACAGGGTCAACAAAACACCTGCCAGTGAATCCCAGTTAAATGGCAGTCAATACCTAGCCAGGCATAGGTATAGATAGGACTGCCTGTAGGCACAGAGGAAGCACCCTTGGGCTCTCCCTAGGCTGTCCGTCAGGCAGCCTCAATCCACATCTACAGCCTGTGAACTTCTGGTTCTGGGAAGCCTGGGTTCCTTGTCTGGTTTTGTTATCCCATGAAGCCCCAACTCCAAGAAGCTTACAGAAGAGCCTGTCCATAACCCAGAATTCCCAGGCTTGACTTAGCAGCTGTGAGGTCATTTCCCAGGGTTCCTACTGGGCCTTACCACAGGTTCCTATCTTTACACTCAGAACTGTCTGCTCTTCATCTGACCAACACTCTTGTATGTGCCCAATGACAGTTTTCCTTTGTTTGTGGTTTTTTGAGACAGTCTCTAGTCCTGGCTATCCTAGAAGGCTGGCCTTGAATTCACGGAGATCCTCCTGAGTGGTAGGATTAAAGGCATGGGCCACCATGCCCAACCTCCAGTAGTACTTCTTGCCAACAAGGGGCTTCAAGCTCCAGCTTGGTGGGATAGAGGGACCACTGTCACATCATCTGACTTTATTTCAAAAGTTTTTTAAAAGTGTTGGATATGATAGTGCCCTTTTAACCTCAGGATTCAGCAGGCAGAAGCAGCCTGATCTCGGTTTGAGTCCACCATGGTGTATATAGGAAGATCCAGGCTAGCCTACACAGCAAGATCCCTGACTAAAACAAGAAGCAGTTGAAAAGAACCCTCAGAGGCTGGAGAGTCGGCTCAGCAGTTAAGAGCACCGACTGCTCTTCCAGAGGTCCTGAGTTCAATTCCTAGCAACCACATGGAGGCTCACAACCATCTGTAATGGGATCTAATGCCCTCTTCTGGTGTGTCTGAAGACAGATACAGTGTACTTACACATAATAATCTTTAAAAAAAAAAAAAAAAAAAAAGAAAGGAATCCTCATGTCCTGCTTTGCACCAGATCCTGCCAGGGTTACTCAGCTCTGGGCTCTGAGGGCCTCAGGCCTCCAGCTTAGCCAACCTCATCTCACCTCACTTTAACAGTTTTCTGAGCCAGTCCACAGTCTGCACCAGGTCAGGATGCAGCAGCCACCCGTAGCCTCATGATGGACCCTGGTAGGTACCACAGATGACTGTGTCATACCAGGGCAGGAGGGAGGTCATGACTTGTGATCAACAGAGCCTGTGTATCTAGGCTTTAAGCCAGCTGAGGACATGGAGGCCTCACTGACATGCCTCCCCCCTTCCTAGACTCCAAGGAAACCAGAGCATTTCTCATCAGTGTGAACTAGAACAGGCTTTCCAGGTAAGTGGTGGTGGCCTGGGACAGAGTCCCTCAGGCAGAGGGACTTTTTGCAGCCACCTTGGCTGGCCAGCAGCTCCCAGGCTGCAGGCAAGAGGGAGGGAAGTAGGAAACCAGCCACTGGACTGCAGCCATAGCTCAGGGAGGGAGGTCGCCCCTCATGGAGACAGGGACTCAATAGAGGCACCAGGACACTTGGCATAGTTGCGGGGTGGGACAGAACTAGAGCCCCTGCACAGGCCAAGCAGCCCAGAACTTACCTGCATGAATGTGTGACACTCTGTCACAAAGTCCCCTTTGGTGATCTGCTTGAACTTGTCACAGATGTCTGGAACACTGCTGGCTTCCAATATAAATTCCTGGTGCTGCTTAATTAAGGTCAGAGCAACCCGGAATATGATTTTGGAGCCTTCGTTGAACAAACAGTCCCAGATGCGTAGCACCGTCTGTAGAGACACAGAAATGCCCCCCATCACTTCACAGCGGTTCACCCAGCTCTGGGGCTGATCAAGGTACTTACCTCCACAGGTAGGATGTCCACAAACAGGCAGATGAACCAGCGGGACACCAGCAGAGTCCACAACACACCATGGCCATCCATCAGGGCTGCCACCGCTGGTAGCTTCATCCTCACCAGCTCTGCCAGGACCTCTTGATCAGTCTTCAGCCCCAACATTGCTGGGCTATAGTAATCTGCCACACAGAGGGAAGGGGAACTGAGACTCAAATCAGCAGGGCCTGGGGGCAGAGGCCTGTATTCCAAGCTGCTTGGGAGGCTAAAGCAGGACTGCTCGAGCCACAGAGTGGGTTCAAGGACAACAAGAGAACTTCATAAGCCCGTTTCCAAATGAAAGTTAAGAGGGCTAAGGGAGAACGCAGTGGCAGGGCATTTGCATATGTACAAGGTCCCTGGGTTTCATCTCCTGTACACACATACACACAGAGACTCATCACTTGTGAAAGGAAACTTTGACAGCTCTTCCACAGAAGAGCCAGTGAGAGCAGCCATCTTAGTGAGCTAAGAGCCACCAATGACAGGTCTTGAGTGATTCTACCTCCTCAGTAAGTGCTCAGGGCATCAGATTCCAGCCACCATTGAATGGTGAGGACTGGGAGTTATGGGTGAATGAGACAGAGTTTCAAGTTGGGACTCAGGGCCAGGATTCAGCTCAGCTGGACAGCATGCAAGAAGCCCTGGATCCCTGGATTTGATCCAGTGCTGAATAAAACTAGGTGTGATGGCACACACCCAGAGTCCAAGACTTGGGAGATGTAGCACTCGGCTACATAGTGAGTCTGAGACTAGCCTGAGCTACATGATGGGGTGGGGGGAGAGAGCAGAAGGAATAGGAAAGGAAGTGTTAGGGTGGCAAATTTTAGAATAGAAATCTAATTCACGCAAGTGCTTTCAACAGCATTTCATGTGAAGACATGCATCTTACCAAAATACTTTTGAGTTTCCTACTCAGTTTTTTTTTTTTTTTAATTACAACTTTTTATTCAGTGGTGAAAGAGGAGCATGAGGGCCATGGCAGCCATGCATGTGGAGAGCGGGGGACAACTTCATAGACTTGGTTTTCTCTGCTCAACAAAGTAGGTCCTGGTTATGAAACAGTGGTTAGCCTAGGAGACGGGGACTCCACCCACGAGCCATCTTACTGGCCTGACTACTTAACTTTTTTTTTAAGTTGTTAGTGCAGTGTGTTGTTCTAAATTTTAATGCTTGATTTACACTACAAAGGAAATCACCAAGTCTGTGATAAAACAGAAAACCATGGTACACTAACTACACACCAAAGTGTCTTGTCCGTGAAGTGACTGGAAAACAGGCACTGCACTACAGGGTTAAAACATCCACATACATTCAACATCTGGGCGAAACGATCATTCTACCGCCACAGGGTTCCAAGACAGCCTATCTCAAAAACAAAACAAACAAAAGTAGGAAGGGAGGAAGGAAGGGAGAGAAGAAGGAAGGAGGGACAGCAGGAAGGAAAGGAAAGGAAAGGAAAGGAAAGGAAAGGAAAGGAAAGGAAAGGAAAGGAAAGGAAAGGAAAGGAAAGGAAAGGAAAGGAAGGAAGGAAGCAAACAAGCAAGCAAGCAAGCTATCCTCTTGCAAGCTTTGAGTCTGCCTCTTGGAGGGGGCCTTTCCACTGTTGTTCGCTCTTCTTGTTTTCTTTGTTTGCTTATTCGGCTGTTTCTGGGTGCTGGCAGTTCTCTGAGATCCCAGGATGACCTACACATTGTGACTGTCTTGCCTTAACCTCCTAAATACAGGGGTTACACACCAGGATTACATGCCTGGCTCACCTTCGTAACTGCACATCTTGTTTAGCTGGAAGAGTCATGTGCAGAGACAGTCAGGGCCGTCCCAGCTCTATCACCAGCTCAGCAGAGGGACAGGAGCTGAGCAGGGACAGAGGAGATTTGCAGAGGAGCATTTCGTGACCTTGGCCCTGCTTGGAAGCTTAGACCAGCTTCCAAAAATAGAAATGTTAAACTCATGCTCCGAACTCCATGGAGCTGAACCAGTCTCCAGGGGGAGAATTGCATTAACCCACCACACCTCCACGTTCCTGCCAGTCTCCTGTGGAAGCCACACCACGGCAGTACCACCCTTGGACATTAGGTATGACCAGTGTGCATCGACTGGGTCAGAGCCTTGCCCAGCCCGAGCCCCAGGATGTCTATTCCTTTGCTCACAGCTGCACACCCAGGCTCAACCACAGCACCCTGTCTGCCCCAGGACAAGGCAGATGCTTCCAAGTTCTAACTTTGATACTCATCACTTCTCAGGGCCTCCACAGTGAGGACGTGTGTATGCACTCTGTGGTATGCATTCCAGGGCTCTGCCTGTTGGCTCCTGATTACAGACAGAGAACCTGTCAAAAGGCACTTATCTTTAGCACCAGTATGCAGGAGCCCCTATTTGCTGGCAGAGATAGGCTCTGCTTGGAACAAGTGAGCCTTCACCTTTTGTTATAAACCCCTGTGGAGGCCAGCTCCGGCTGCCCTCCCTGCAAACAGCATAAATGAAAACAAAGAACTGGATGGTGGTGGTGGAGGAGGAGGCACCTGCCTTTAATCCCAGTACTCAAGAGGCAGAGGCAGCTGGGGTTCTGTGAGCCTGAGGCCAGCTTAGTGTAGACTGTAGTTCAGGACAGCTAGGGCTCCACAGAGAAACCCTGTTTTGTTTGTTTGTTTGTTTGGTTGGTTGGTTTTTCGAGACAGGGTTTCTCTGTGTATGGAACTCACTCTGTAGACCAGGCTGGCCTCGAACTCAGAAATCTGCCTGCTTCTGCCTCCCAAGAACTGGGACTAAAGGCATGTGACACCACTGCCCGGCTTTTTTTTTAAAGGAATAAGGTGATGGTGGTGGTGTTTATGATGATTATGGAAGACGAGGAGGAGGAAGAGGAAAAGAAGGAGAAGGAACAAGAAGGAGGAGGAGAAGGAAGAAGGAGGAAGAGGAGGAAGAGAAGAAGAAGAAGAGGAGGACAAGGAGAAGGAAGAAAAAGGAGGAGGAAGAGGAGGAGAAGGAGGAAGAGGAGGAGGAGGAAAAAAGAAGAGGAAGAGAGGAGAAGGAAGGAGGAGAAGGAGGAAGAGGAGGAGGAGGAAAAGAAGAAGAGGAGAGGAGAAGGAAGAAGGAGGAGGAAGAGGAGGAAGAAGAAGAGGAGGAGAAGGAGGAAGAGGAGGAGGAGGAGGAGGAGGAGAAAACAGTTTGGAGAAGGCTATGTATGGCGATACCAACTCCTGGGATAAGGAAGACTACTGAGCCTTGGACTCCAGAGCTATCACACTAGACAAGCCAATGAAACAGTGCCTTACCCTGCACATCCAGGCCTTGCAGGGAGATCTCTCCAAGGACCAGAACGCCTAGCCTTGGAGACCAGTGCCTCTCCTTTGCTGTGACCTGGGGCTACCCTGAGCTCCATCTACCAGGATACAGTCACGTCCCAAGTTCAAGGATATCATGAGGCTCCCAGATCTGAGGCTGAAGGGCAGAGACACAGGAGCCCCGGGATATGTGTCCGACTGGCTCTTTGGGATAAAGGGTCTGTGTTCCTTCCTTCATTTTGACCTAAACCCCAGCTGGAGCATAAGTGGCTGCACACAAGAGAGGAAGAATGACCGTCAACACCACTGAAGAGGCCCTAACCCACAGAGTGTTAGCCTGCGCTTCCAGTCAAATCCTGCTCAGACTGTCATGGTGACTGCGCTGAGCCTCCTTGATCACAATGGTGAACTGTAAGGGATTCTGGGAGAGGCTCTCTTCCCCAGCATGTCTCACAGTGCATGGCTGAAATGTCTGTCTTACCTGTTCCTGGGTCTAACTCACACATCACCATAGGCATGTGCACCAGGAGAAAACAGCACACTGAAGCTTGGTCCAGGAGTCTTGGAGTACACCTGCAGACTGAGGTAGCACTGGTTTTCTTGTTCTCTCTATCCCTCCCTCCCACCTACCCCCTCTCTCTCCCTCTCCCTCTCTCTCTCCCCCTTCCCTTCTTTCCCCCCTCCCTCTCTCAGCTTTTTGAGATGAGAGTTCTATCCTGATGTAGCTCGGGCTGTTCTTGAACTCATGACTTTCCTGCCTTAATCTCTCTAAGTGCTAGAAGTATGACATACACTGGTTTTTTTTTTGGGGGGGGGGCAAGACAGGATTTTTCTATGTAGCCCTGCCTGGCTGTCCTGGAACTACCTGCCTCCCAAGTACTGGGATTAAAGGCGTGCACCACCATAGCCTGGGGACACTCTGAGCTTCTGTGGTTTGAAGATCTGTATCTTCTTTTCAGTGAGAGAACTTGGATGAGAAACCGGTGAGCAGGAGCAACAGAAGTAAACAGACTTTAAAAGAAATCAAGCTGGGAAGCTGAGGCTGGGGGAAGTATTCATGCAGCCCCTGCTGGGGAAGCTGGGAATGGGAGACGGGCTCTGGGGGGTGTCCTCATGACTCCAGGAGGTCCCGGCCTGCTGGAATGAACTGTGTGCTTGCCTAGTGGGTTCTGCTCTCTGCACTCTACTGAGTACATCATTCGTGACTATACTCTCGGCACTGGATGTGAGAAGAGGGTCAGAGGTTCAAGGTCATCTTCCAATACATAGCAGGTTACTTGATAAATAAGTTAGGTGTTGTGCGGCATGCCTTTAATCACAGCACTTTGGAGGCAGAGGCAGAGGCAGAGAGAGAGAGGCAGAGAGGCAGAGAGGCAGAGGCAGGTGGATTTCTACGACCTGTGATTTTGAGCCAGCCTGGTCTACATAGAGAGTTCCAGGACAACAAAGCTACATGTCTGTCTCAAAAAGTAAATAAATGCCAGAGAGATGGCTCTTAAGAGCACTGACTGCTCTCCCAGAGGACCCAGGTTCGATTCCCAGCACCCACGTGGTGGCCAGAGTCTGTAACTCTGGTCTCAGGGGATCCCATACTCTCTCCTGGCCTCCGATGGCACCAGGCATGCATGTGGTACAGAGATATGCATGGAGGCAAAAACCCATACACATAAGAAAATAAAAAAAAAATCTTTTTATTTTCATATTTAAATATACAAAATTTCTAATTCCTAAACCCATTAATTATAATGACAGACTGTTAAAGGCAAAATAAGTACTGAAAAATTAACTAGAAAATGAAACACATGTTCCTGGTGGGGAGATCGAACCCCAAATCCTCCTTCCAGATGAAGGTGCCCCAATATGCAGGCACAGCACAGTACTGGAAGCCCCTTTCTGAGCTGCCATGGCTGGAAGAGGGAAACGGGCATGATCTTGCTCAGACTATTTTTTGCTGCCTGGCTTCAGAGGAAGAGGCAGACTCATAAGCTCTTACTCTCAAAGGACACTCCTAACCCAGGACCAAACCTGTGTGGCTCATGAGCCAACACACAGCCATCAGAAAGCCGCCAGGAAAGTGAGCAACTGCTTAAACTCCGCTGAGACCAGCAGACAAGGGAGCTCCGCGCCAGCCCTCCTGCACTAGGACCTGTGGCCCGCAGAGACCGGGAGCCCCTTAGCATCACGGTTGTGCCTGGCTTGGACAGAGATGTTTGTGTGACCAGCAGTTAGCAACCTATGTCCCTGCATTTCAGGGGAAAACAGGTCAAACTGTTTACATGGCATGCAGGAATCCATTCATAAGAGATGGAAGGTGCCAACGTGAAGAGGAGGTCTGTAGCCAATGGTGGGTGGGCCCTCTAGGCAGACACAGGAATTCTCCACCCCAGAGAGGCCATCAGCTTGGCATCAGAGTCCTTCCACAAGATGACATGAAACTCCCATCTGAGCAGTCATCATGATGGATGGACGGACAGACGAGCAGCAGCATGGGGATGAGGCAGACTCGGAACCTGCAAGCCTCCCATGACGTAAGAGCCCCATGTTCTGGGACACTGCAGTGAGAAGAGCTAGCAGTAGAAGCAGAATGCTCGTTCTGCAGCCAGGCAGGATGGTCCACACCTGAGGAGCTCTGGGAGCTGAGGCCAGCCTGGTCTATGTAGCAAGTTCAACACAGCCAGGGATACATAGCGAAACTCTGTCTCAAAACAGAAAAGTCCTCAGTCAACTTCAGCTCAGCTGCTGAATGTCAGGAAATACTCCAAGGAAGCAGAGGCGGGAGGGCTCTGTCAGAGGTCTGCGGGTAGGATTGGGGCAGCTCTGGGCTAGTCAGGTGGCCAGTGAATCTCTCACATCTCAGTTCCTCCTCCCTGAAGAGACCATGGCACATCTACCATTTTTAATTGGACCTTGATGGCAGGCCCAGGGGGGCTGAAAAATACCTGACAGCACAGTACTTTGTGACCATGCCTCTCCTTATTACAAGGGCCATCCAGGCTCCTCTCAGGAAGCTACATTCCTGTACCTCAGTCCCTTAGGACCTCTTTACACAATCCAGAACTGATCCTGTCACCTCTATGGACCACACACAGCCTGTCTCCAAACCAGGATCTACCTTGCTCGCTGTGTCCTTAACCAAAACTGCTAGCATGAGCTTTTTTTGGTTTTTGAGACAGGGTCTAACTGTGTTGCCTTGGATGGACTGGAACTTGCTATATAGACCAGGTTGAACTTGAACTCAGAGAGCTTGCCTCTGCCTCCTGAGTGATGAGATTAAAGGCATGTATCTCCATGCCCTGCCTCCTAGCAGCTTCCACATGTCCAGCTGGGCTGTGGCATCCAGACACCATGACCAAAAGCAATGGGAGGAAGAAAGGGTTAATTCACCATATACTTCTACATCACAGTCCATCATCAAAGGAAGTAAGGACAGGAACCTGGAGGCAGGAGCTGATGCAGAGGCCATGGAGGGGTGCTGCTTACTGGCTTGCTCCTGGTGGCCTATAGAACTCAGCCTGTTTTCTTACAGAACCCAGGAGAACCAGCGCAGGGATGGCCTCACATACAATGTTGCCATCAATCAAGAAACCATATCACATGCTTGCCTACAGGGCATTTTCTCAGGTGAGGTTCCCTCTACCCCAAATGACTCTAGCTTGTGTCAAACTGACGTAAAACCAGCCAGCCCACATCTCTGCCTCTGTGCCTCACAGACTAATGGCAGCAGCAAGGTGAGCTTGCTTTCTAGCTAGTGGGTCCCAATCCACCAGCATCTCCCTATCACGGGTCTCAGCAAGGCGGGTACCTCACATACCTCACAGTCCTCTCATGGTATAGAACCCAGACTCGGAAAAGACAGCAGGACATCAGCCTTGAGCTGACCCATTCCCTAGATCTCCAGTCTCCTTATCTGGGAAATGGACTTGACCAATATGAACACACGACTTAGGTTGAAGGGAGGCTATGTTTGAAGTTTAAGAGGAACCAGGAAAAACCAGCCCAGGCTGGAGGCCACACCCACCCATGTTCTCAACACCTTTCTGAGGGGCCACGGATAGGACTGGACAGACAGGAAATCCTCTGTCCCAGGACACCTCCCTTAGGATAGCACTGGCTCTTCCCAGGGCATCGCTGCAGCTTAGGGTCCATGCTGACTGACTTTACTACAACTTGTGACTGCTCTCTATTAATGAACAGAGAAGACACACAGGTTTGCGAATGACTTCCCACTTACAAAGCAGCGACCTTGGGCGATAGCATGCTGAGTTCTTTTTTGTTGTTGTTGTTGTTTTGTTTTGTTTTGTTTTGTTTTTCAAGACAGGGTTTCTCTGTGTAGCCCTGGCTGGCCTCGAACTCAGAAATCCACCTGCCTCTGCCACCCAAGTGCTGGGATTAAAGGCGTGCGCCACCACTGCTGAGTTCTAATGAGCACAGTCATACATTTGGACTATGTGAGTGGTTCACATGTGAACAGGTCGACTATACAGGAAAGGGACCATCAGGGACACATGGCCGAAGGCAAGACCACACCCTAAGCAGAGAGCACAGAAACCCAATTCTCCTTAATGTCAGCTTCCACAAAGCCACAGTTTTCACTCCATTTTTTTCTCCCTTTTCTCTTTCCAGTGTTAGATCAAACCCCAGACTTCCTAATAAAAGCCAGAAAGTGCTCTATCCCTAGTTACACACCCCAACCACTTCACTCCACCCTGACTTTGCCAGCCAGATCTTTTCAAAGACAACAGAGGCAGGGCAAGGCGTGGCAGGGTGGGACGGGGCGGGCGAGTAAAGAGAACTTGGAACCTACCAGGTAGTATTCTTCCAACAAGAGCGTCCAAGAGCCAGAAAGACTCCTCTTCATTCTTAGTGATAAGGATCAGATACCCGGCTATGAAGTTCATTCCCTGAAATCAGAATGGAAAACAAACTTCACTGAGATCTAAACAGAAGAGCACAGTGTTTCAGCTCACAGCGGTTCCGTTCTTTTGCCCTTTCTGGAAACTTGTGAAGCTCCAGACCAGCAGTTCTCAGCCCTCCTAAGTCTGCAACCCTTTAACACAGTTCCTCCTGTTGTGGTAATCCCCAACCATAAAACGATTTTGTTGCTACGTCATACTAATTGGCTACTGTTGTAAATCCCAACATGAAATATATGATATAAGGATATCTGATATTCGATCCCCTGTGAATGGTTTGCGACCCACAGGTTGAGAACTGCTACTCTAGACCTATCTTTGTCTAGCACAGTAGAAACCCGAAGCTAGCTGTCAGCCAGCCAAAATGAGGGCATTCAGCCTGAAGAACGCCGGCTGCCACTCAGAATATGAAACTGAAGGTGCTCTCCTCCTAATGCTGGCCTGTGGCCGTCAGTCAGTGCTGCCTGGCTCCTAAGTTACCAGCCCTCTGACCTGCACCTAGGCCTTACAGAGGGGAAACAGTGACTGTGTCTGTAACAGCAGCAAACAGCAGCCAGGCCTAGTGACATAGTCCTGTAACCCCCTAGCTTTTCCCGAAGCTAAGGTAGGATGACCACGAGTTCAAGGCCAGCCTGGGCAACTTACTGAGACTCTGACACAAAATTAAAAAAAAAAAAAATGAGAAGAGGACTATGGGATAGCTCAAGGGGAAACACGTGCTTTGCATGCTCAATCCTCAGTCCCCCAAAAGGACAAACAATAAGAATCAGGGGATCATGGTCCTGCCAGGAGTGGGGTGCCGAGAGGATTCTCTCCCTAATGGGCAGATACTGCCAGGTTGCCAAGTGCTGGCCCAAAGCCAGATAGGAGTATGATTTCCTGTCACTTCTGGGAGGATAAAGCTTTGCACAACCCTGTCTCCCTCCCTTTTGTCTATACTTTCTGAAACAGGCATGCATTTCTCTAGAAACGAGGGAAGAAATCCAGCTTTCCTTGGACAAGAGGAGAGGTTCAAATAATACGAAACGGGCACTGCACGTGTGATCTGCTCAAAGACACACACACCGAAAGGCAAGGCCCACGGCCAGGCACACAGTCTCCACACCTGTTCTCCACCCAGAGTGTCCTCAAGAATGAGACTCAGTGCACAAGTTAAGATGTGCAGGGGCTGGGGAGATGGCCCTGCCACAACTGCCTTTGGCTCCTCAGTGCCCATATACAGAAGCCAGCTCCGTAGCAGGTGCTGATCTCAGTACTAGGGAGGCGGTGACAGGCAGATTACTCCAGGACCTGCTGGCCTAAATCCCCCTAAGTCAGCAAGCAGCAGGTCCAGTGAGCTCAGAGGCCAATGTCTTCAAAATGAGGTGGGGGAGTTATCACTAGGGTGAGACACTTGTCAGCCTCTGGTCTCTGCAGGCAGAAGCACGCAGGTGCTCATAACCACATCCAGTCATGTCTCGGCCACAGAGGCTGAAGGAACCTCAGTGTCAGAGAACTTCTCAAGCATGCAAAAGATCCCTGCTTCTGTGCCCAGCACTAAAAAAAAGAGAAGAGGCAAAAGGGACGTGCACAGACCAAGACGCCATGACAGGGCAGAAGCCGGTGACAGCTCTATGCTCCTGCGACATGAGCTCATGAGGGTGACAGCTCCTGGAAAGATGGCAGCGTGAGAATGGTGGTGCTTCACCTGTGTGAAGTCCATCCTCATCAAAAGAGACTGCAAGGCCATTTGCAAACACTTTCTGACTTCCCCATGTTACGAGCAGGACTGTGTCCCCAAAGCCAGAAGGCTTCTGCCTCAGTGTGGCTTCATTTGGAGACAGGTCTGTGCAGGTGTCACTAGCTAAAATGAGTTACCTTTGGAATAGAGATCTCCACTTAGATGATGTGTGCCCTTACAGAAAGGGAGGGCCTGGACACAGATAACAAGCAGGGCAAATCTGGAGACAACAATCCCAGGAATGTTAGGTTCTGGGGTAAAGCCTGGACAGAAAGTAGGAGGCATCATCCTTAGCAGCTGCAGAGGAGGTGGCCCTGACAGTAGTCCACCACCCTTAGCAGCTGCAGAGATGGTGGCTCTGACAGTAGTCCATCAACCTTAGCAGCTGCAGAGGAGGTGGCCCTGAGGGTAGTCCACCATTCTTAGCAGCTGCAGAAATGGTGGCCCTGACAGTAGTCCACCACCCTTAGCAGCTGCAGAGATGGTGACCCTGACAGTAGACCCACCCACACCGGGGTCTCTCATTTCCAGAATCATTCTAGGTTAAGCTACCCAGTTTGCAAGTTCAATGGCCCCAGGACACTCCCAAACAGAGTCAGGAAACTGTTCCCCAATTGGCAATCCAAACAAGACCAAAATCTACAGGTGGGATCTATTACACCAGGCACCCCGAAACACGAGAGAGGTCAGTACCGTAATGCTTCTCCACACCCACAGGAAGCCTGCACAGCGCACTTCAGGCTCCAACCCCCTTCTCATCTGTGCCCACTCAACATCATTCCCACTCTTCCCAATCCCCACCCCCACAAAAGTCATCCAACAGGCGCCCTCTGCTTTTCTAGCACGGACACAATGCAAGCTGTGAGGGGCCTGATGTCCCCCCTAAATGTCACTGCTGTGGACCTGTGGGTGCAAAATGTCCCCCCTAAAACATGCCAGTTCTCAGGCTCTGAGGGCTCACCTGGCAGTACCCCACGTCTTGGTTGTGTAGCCCATATGCCAGGAGCACGTTGTACAGGGTCTTCTGGAGACAAGGATCCGCTGTCTTCCGGAACATCACGTTGTCAGGGAATGTCCGGTTCAAGTCTACACAGAAATTCACCAGCAGCAGCATGAATTTCTTTGCATCTGCCAAGGTGGCCAGATTCTGCGTCGAGTTTCTAGAAGGTACCACCTGGCTGCCCCCGAGTCACCCCAGAGAAGCCTAGCCACCACCTCAAATGTGCTGCACACCTGAGCCTGGGCAGCTCAGGAGACAGCATGCTGCAACCAGGAAGAAGAGTAGTGATAGAGCCCAGTGCTCTTTCAGAACTGGGAATGGTGGGTAGCTTCCTGGAACTACGGTCTCTCCAATGGACACTTCCAGTCCCCCTATCAGCATGGAAGAACGCTTCCAGATTCCAAAGATCAAATATATAAGACTTGGGCTGGCACAGAGCACACCTCTCTGATCCTTAATCCCAGTACTCTAGAAAGAGAAGCAGTCAGATTTTCTGAGTTCAAGGCCAACCTGGTCTGCATAATAGGGCAGTCAGGGCTACATAATGAAACTCAGTCTCAACAAACAACAACAAAACTCTAGGCGTGGTGGCTCACACCTGTAACTGCAACACATCTGCGAAGGCAGGTTGCCTGCTGAGTTCAGGGCTAGCCTGGGCTACATTGTGCACCACAGTTTCAAGAGAACTGAAACAAAAACCGCCCAGATCATAGGAAGGAGATAAGATTCCCTTCAGAGATAAAGCAATACCAAGAATTAAGCATGCGTAAACTCATGTTGCCGGGTTTGTGCCAAGGCTTCCCTGCCCCGCCCCTTCCTGTTCTTGTAGCCCTTCACCTTCCATAACCTCCCAGACCCAAAACATCTCCGCTGGAACTGTAAACATTCCGTGATGCAGAACAGTCACAGGAACAACAGCAGCGACTTGCTACCTCAGACTAGAGGGCAAGGCGGAGCTCACCCTACTTGGTGAATCCACTTTTGGCCATGACGTATTTCTATGTCTTTATCTTTCTATGGCCTAGGCAAAACGGGGTGTGGATGAGGCTTCTGGCCCTGTCTGTGGTTCTGTGGACATGGCTAGCCCACCATGTGGTCCTTCCTCTCAGATGGTTTATCCAGATACTCAAAACAGAAGCTGGGGGTCTGGCTCAGGTGGCAGTGCTTCACTGCATGTAGAAGGCCCTGGGTTTGCGCTCCAGGCATGGTGGCATCCACCTATAATCCCAGCACTCAGGAGGTAGACAGATCATTTATGGTTACATATGGAGGTCCAGGCCAGTCTGGGAGGCCATTCTAAGAAAAAGCAAAGGTACTTGCCACCAAGCCTGAGTGCTATCCTTGGTACCCACGTAACGGAAAGAGAAGCAATTCCCACAAACTGTCCTTGACTCTCTGTCTTCAATACACACACACACACACACACACACACACACACACACACACAATCAGTCAATAAAATGAAACCTCTAAAACAAACTAGGTCCAGGGTTTGCACCTCTTTGACTGGCAGATTGTGAGCTGAGGCCAGCCTGGTCTACATAGTAAGTTCTAGGCCAGCCCCAGAATTACACAGTGACACCATGTCTAAAAAAATAAACATATAATTTAAAAATGGCTGTGCGATAGAGCTTACACATGTCCCACAGGATCTGCAGTCTGAGATAAACAGAGGATGCCACACACCAGGGCTGGAATGTAAGATGACATTAGTGTTTAACAGGACAGTTTCAGTTTGGGGAATACAAAGTAAATTACAATATGCATATTTCTCCACAATATGTTTTTTTCTCTCTAAAAAGGAACTAAACAGAACCTTTAAAATCATTGTCCAAACAAACAGCAATAGTGAATTGTATGTAAGACACACAAGGAAGGCTACCTGAGGACCTCACTGGGTTCCACAACCTCACAGACTGCCTCAGGCCATGTGAACTGTAACTAAAACTCAGGAGGGCAGAGGAGGCTGCAGAATGGTCCCACCCATGGCAGGGACAAGCCCCCTCCCTCACTCTCTGTTCTCTGCTAGGTAACTACAAAACTCCGGCACACTGTTTACACTGGTATTATTGACCAGAGTTTTCAGAGAGTTCATTTCCTCATGAGCTAGTAGTCACACAAATGTCTGCTCTTCTTGTGAACACTTTAGTCTTGATTCCCCTCAAAACTTAGCATCTGTAGGTGCATCTTTAGTTAAGGCAGACTTCTTTATTGCATAAGACTTGAGCAACAGTGAATCTCTGCTCCTGGAAGAACCCTACTCTAACCTCCCCACCCAAGCTACATGGTGCAAGGCTCTGAGCATAGGCCTCCTACCGGTCCTGATGGCTTCCTCCAGGCTGGAGCTACTCTCTCCCTCAAGCAGTCGGTGGTAGTATCCAGGGTTCTGGTCCATCTGGGCCTGGGCTCCACTCACGGCCATCCACACACGGGCCCGATGCTCCAGTGGGATTCCCTTCCGGACATAGCGCTTCACTGAAACCCAGAGAGACTGAGGATGAGCTCAGAGCCCAGGGAATAAGGAGGACACTCGGCTTCCTTCTTCACCAATTCAGGGAGAAGCGGAAGCTTTCTAACTCTGTCCAGATAGAAAGTGTCCACACGGCTTCTGGAATGGAACACAGCCGGTACAAACCCTAACCACTCTCCTCTACTGCACTGTCGTCTACCCAGAGTGGGACAGACTAGGGCTGTGGGGTCACCTTCATCTTCTCTATCACCATCCCCGAGAGCTACATACCCTCCACTCTGAGGATTGAAGGACTCTGTCCAGGCTGACCCTTGGCCCTAGCTGGCCACTCTGCCCACCATGCTGGTTAGACCCAGTGCAGGACCAAAGAACACTTGTCCAACTGGGGTGTGGCCCAGTGGAATAGAGTGTGTTTGGCTTATACAAGGCTCTGGATCCTATGCTCAGAACCAAAAGAGATAAAAACAAGATTTAATGCCTCAGTTGGGAAGTAGGCAGAGATGTGGAGTCTGCTGCCCATTGGACTTCAGGTAGAAAGGAAGGGCCAAGGGACTTCAGGGAGGCAGTTCTCAGGAACTTAGACACCAACCAGGCACTGGTCCTAACCTGGAGGAACAGAAGCAGGAGACCCAGGCCAGGTCTGACAGCCATGCAACACATGGTGACAGGGACAGAAGCCTGAGGGAGGCCACAGATGCCTACTTGGCTGACCCCAGGAACCCAGAGAGACCAGGGTTTCAGCATCTGTATCTCTGTCTCAGTTACCCTCCCTTACTGATTACCACTTTATCTGATAGGGATATATATACTTTTTTTTTTTTTTTTTTTTGAGACAGGGTTTCTCTGTGTAGCTCTGGCTGTTCTGGAACTCACTCTGTAGACCAGGCTGGCCTGGAACACAAAAATCCGTCTGCCTCTGCCTCCCAAGTGCTGGGATTAAAGGCGTGCACCACCACTACCCGGCGACAGGGATTTTTTGGTTGGAAGTAGGTAAAGGTCTGATGACTTAGGTTTGGTCTCACAATTGAGCTGAGAGAAGAGACACAAAATATCTCCTCAATTTCACACCCATCTCTTCTCCACAGCTGCTCCTTGGCCCAGGGCTGCTGCTGTTTTAATAACATCTTCAATATTTGCTTCTTCCAAGTAAATAGTCAAAGCTTTGTTGTTTTGCTTTGACATTATACTATTTATGAAATCATTACTTTGGGTGGGAGAGATGGATTAGTAGGTCAACAGCACGCGCTGCTCTCACAGGGGACCCTTGTCCAATTCACAGCAGCCCCGTGGCAGCTCACAACCATCTACAACTCCAGTACCAGGGGATCTGATGTCCCTGGGCACCAGGCATACATGGGGTAAGTACATACACACATGCAGGAAAAACACCCACACACATTTTTAAATATTAAAAATTACCTTTAAAAGAAGCTAACTTTAGGGGGAGTGCTATAATTCGGATGTTGACTGCCCCCCCCCCCTTCTATCTAAGGTGTGGTCTTCAGAGCAGTGTTACCAGAGGGTAGCACCTTTTAAAGGCAGTGCCTAATGTGGTCTTCTGGTAACTGGAGGTTCTGCCTCCTCTTTCTCTGTGTCCTGGCCATGAAGTGAGTTGGCATACCCAACTCTGTCATGAGAAAAAAAGAAAGAAAGAAAGAAAGAAAGAAAGAAAGAAAGAAAGAAAGAACGAACGAACCTGGGCTCAGAATACAGCTTAATGCTACAGCATTTGCTTACCATGCATGGGGTCCTAGGTTCAATTCCCAGCTTTACATGAGAGAGAGAGAGAGAGAGAGAGAGAGAGAGAGAGAGAGAGAGAAGAAGAAGAAGAAGAAGAAGAAGAAGAAGAAGAAGAAGAAGAAGAAGAAGAGGAAAAAAGACAAAGCCTGAGACATCAGCTATGTTCAGCAGACAAATCATAAAAAATAACTTCATGTGGGCTGGAAAGATGGGTCAGCAGGTAAAGGCCCTTACACTGGATTCCTGGCAACCTGAGATTGGTCCCCAGAATTCACATAAACCCATGTAAAGGTGGAAGGAGAGAATCAGCTCCACAATGTTGTCCTCAACCTTCAGACAGGCACCATGCGGACTATAAACTCACAGTAACGAAAACAGTATGGTAAGTGGCTTCACGGTACACAATAAAGAAACAGCTGGCTACAGAGACGGCTTAAGAGCGTGAGCTGCTTTTCCGGAGGATCTGGGTTCAATTACCAGCACCCACATGCATGCAGGCCAAATACCCATAATTAAAAAAACAAAATCAAACAAACAAAAAAAACTTCTTTAAAGCAATTCAGAAAAGCAGGCGCTCAGACAAAGAAAGCCAATTGCTTTTGACAAAAGTGGTGAAGGAAATTCAATGTGAAAAGAGTAGTCTGTCCAAATAAAGAATGGTTTAAAAAAATCAATAATGTAAAATCTGCAGACACTGGAGCCCTCGGGCGCGCCAGGACTGCAGAATCGCACAGCCACTCAGCACAGCCACTCAGGAAGACGCTCGCTCCTCTCCCCTTTCCCCTTTGATTCTAGGAATCATATTCTAGACAATCACGGGCTAGACAATTAAACGTCTTACCAGTTACGCCTTTAGTATAACCTAGCAATCCCACTAAGAAAACCTGAAAGCCGTGTTCACACAAAAGCCTGTGATAAGCAGATAGGTTGAGAACCACCTCAGCGGCAGAAGGAATGCGCCTCTGAGGCTCACAAGACCCCGGCTGAGCCTCTAGTGGAATCAGGGAACCAGGCTCAGCAGCCATTACTTGGCACCCTGGGAAGGCTGACTCAGAGCTGTCCTGGAGATGGACCGGCAAGGAGTGGTTCATAGAATTCTGAAGTGATGCAAGTGTTTTAAGTTTTCACGTGTATGGAGGGGGTACCCACCAGGGTGGTGGATCTCCTGGACCTGGAGTTTTACAGTTAGAACAGCCTGACACAGGTGCTGGGAACCACACTTTGTAAGCACTACGGATTCTAACTGTGGAGCTATCTTGCCAGCCACCCCCTTCCCTCCCCATCTCAGCAGCCACCCTTTCCCCTCCCCCTCCCCATCTTGTCCTCCCCATCTCACCAGCCAAATCCCCTCCCCAGTGTTTTTAGGACCTCGCTGTGTCACCCTAGCCACATAAAGACAGCACAAGAAAGATCGACAAAAGGACCAATCTGTCCAATAGAGAATGGTTAAAGAAAACATCAACAAAGTAAAACCCGCAGCCCCGGAGCCTCAGGCGTGGTCAGAGTGCAAAACAGCCGCTTCGGAAACCGCTCGCTCACAGGGTCTTTTCTGGCTCCCCTCACCCGTTTGATTCCCAGAATCCAGAAACGGCTTCTAGGCCTAGAACGGGATCCCTATGTAGACCAGGTTGGCTTCAAACTTACAGCAAGCCTCCTGTCTCTGCCTCCTAAGAACTGGGGCGGAAGTCACCCTGGCTCTGGTTTGAATTTTAACGTTTTGGCTGTTTGTCTAAAACTCCTAAACCTGAACTATCAGAACAGTGAGTTTCACTGTAAATTTCAAAAATCACTTAGTAATAGAAAGTTTTTGTTGTTGAGTTTAAGCAGAGGACAAAACAGTCCCACAAACCAGTTCCCGAATCCGATACCCGCTCTGCTATGGCTCCCTAGCCCCACGCCCAAGCATGCCTCAGTTTCTTCATTCAGCCCAGCTGAGGAAGTGGCTGAGCTGGGACTCCCTGCTGGCCCAGAGGCCAGTCTCCAGCACACCTTTAAGCTTTCTTGCCCTCACAGAAGAACTGAATCCTTCTGAAGGCAGGGTTCACCCAGAGGCAGCCATTAAACCCTGGAGAAAACTAGCTTCCGCCTGTCTGCCCAACCAAGTCAAGGAAAAGCCAGGTTTGGGACATTTGGCTCTGACCACGCTTCTACAATACACAGGTGTGTGTGACTAAGCCACTAGAGAACAAAGAAGCAAAGGGCTCTACTGTGTGTTCTCAGCACCAAGAACACTAAACAGAGAAAGGCAGAACAGAGGGCTGAGTTCAGACTCCCCCTGTTACAAAGAATAGGCATGCTCTATTCTTGGGGACTCCAGATAGAGCTTCACATGGGACAGAAAAACAGTTTTCACTGTACCCGATTCGAACAGAAGAGAGACTTACAGCTGTCATCTGGGACGTCTCAGATAACAAGATTTGCAGGTAACTAGAGACATCCAGATGGCAGGGGATGCTGGCCAGGGAGAACACAGATGCAGAGAGAGCCTGTGTGGAGGTTGCTTCCCAGGCTGAACATTTGAGACAACTATGTCAGTCTCCTCTGCTACCAAGGGCAGAAGCCACGGCCTAAAACATTCTCTCTCGTACAGATAGAGGGGAAACCTGAATCAGAAAATCTTTGGGACATACAGAATACCATCATGTTGCTGTCCCCTGACACAATCAGTTCCCCCTTATGGTTGGTAACACCTTTTTGATACTGAAGGTATCAAAGACAGGGCCAAGAAGACCAGCCTAAAGCCGGAAGTGAGAGGAAGCCCCACATGATAAAGAGAAGTGTGACAGCCCTTAATAGGATGCTTACAGTCCCTTAGCCCCACCCCCACCCAGTGGCCTGCAGACTCCTGGCATCTCCTTTTCGAACTCTGTTTCTCTTCCCCTCTTTGATCTCCTTGCAGCTGCTGAGACCTGCAGCTTGCCTGCCCTCCTGTCTCCTTGAGTTTCCTTCTCAATCTATTGAAAAAAATTTTTAATAACCCCAAGGCATGGTGATGCAAGCCTTTAATCCCAGCACTAGGGAGGCAGGGGCAGGTGGATGTCTGTGAGTTTGAGCCCAGCCTGGTTTAGCCTAGGTCAGCTAGGGCTAGAAGGATCATATCTCAAACAAGAAAATTCACCTGTGAGACTCAGAACTTGGAAAAGTGGCCCTTCGTCTACTACTGACTCCAATAGGCAGATTACAACCAAAACCAGAAAGCTATGCATGGTGGGTGGACAGACAGACAGACACACAGACAGACAACAGACAGAATGCCTTCATCTGGGAGTTGAGACACAAGGATCTCAAGTTGAAGGCTAGCCTGGATTACATAGGCAAGACACTGCCTCAAAAAACAAATGAGATACAGACAGACAGACAGACAAGTGAGATACAGACACACACACACAGAAGGTGGGGGGAGAGAGAGAGATCAGCAGATACTAAGGAGTGCTCACTGAAACTCAAGAGTGGGTTTAACACTGAGGCCCTGGCTGCTACCTCCCCAATACCTGAAGGCAGCTTCCTGGATCATGTGATCTCTCTCCTGGGATTAGGCCCCTGCTGATTCCAGTCCAGTCAACCTAGAATATCTGTCAGGAAATTCCCATTTCGGGAACAACCTGTCTACTCCCATTTTATGCTTGACCAGCCTTTGCTGGCACCATAGGTCCTAGAAACACTGTACTGCAGGCGGGGACGCTGGAATAGACTCCCAGCACCCCCACACCTCTTACTGATTAGGACAACTCTCACCCTGCTTCTGGGTCTCCATCCATCAGGCTGAGGGTCTGCCAGGAGCCAGACACATCTGTTTACAGCAATTATACCTATTACCATCATTACAGCCTAACGGATATTACATAACCAAAGGGATATTAAAACGATGGTTAAAACAGGTTAAACTTTTTTTTGGAGATTTATTTCTAGCCAGGCCTGGTGTGGTGTCGTGCATACATAATTTCAGTCAGCACTCAGAAGACGAAGGCAGGGGGAGCTCTGTGAGTTTGAACTTAGTCTGGTCTACATAGAGAGTTTTATTCTACACCAGCTCTGGCTGCACAGTGAGACACTGTCAAAAAAGAAAAAAAAAGTTAAGAAGACAGGCCGTCTCTATGTAGCCCTGACTGTCCTTACTATGTGGACCAGGCTGGCCTCAAACTCACATAGACCCACCCAAGTGGTGGGATTAAAGGCATATGATGTATGTTTGTGTCTGTGTATGTCTGTGAGCGTGTTTATGTCTCTGTGTGTGCGCATGTGTGCACACATGTTTACATGTGACTATGTGTGCCCACAAAGGCCAGAGGCATTGGATTCCCAGGAGGTTGGAGTTACAGGAGGCTGTGACCCACCCCATACAAGTGTTGGAAATTGACCTCAGGTCCCTCTGGAAGAGCAGGAAGTACTGAGCCTCCTAATCTCCGAGCCCTGCAAGTTAAACTTTCAGAGAGTTGAGACAAATGTTCCAAAACAAAGCGAACCTGCTAAAGTAGGTACTAGACCACTGCGAACCAGGCCTAGAGGCTGAGGCCTGCAGAGGGTCACAGGTTCAAGGCCTCTCTGGGCCTTGAAGGCTGCACTCACTCACGTTGATTGGCATGTGGAAGAGACCTGCATAGACCTACATATTCCAGGGGTCATCGGTCTGGCCTTACTGATCCTCCTAGCCACAGGAGTCACTTCCTGTCCCCAAGTGGGGGGACACATTAAGGCAGTCTCCAGTGGTTATTTCTGTGACAGACTAGAGCCTGGGGTGGGAGAGAAGAGGTTTCATTGTGTGTCTTTCTGTATAACTAAAATGTTCACCATGGGCATGAATTATGTATTGAGTGTAAATAAAACTTTCTAACCTTAAAAAGACAAGAAAGTAGTGTTTATTAGAAACATGCTGACCATGGAGAAGAGTAACTGCAAAGGGGAGGACAGAGGTGCTCGCTGGGACACGGTAGTACGAAGACAGCCAGGTCCTCTCTGCCTGTACACTTGCCCCTACGCTTGGGTCAGCATGAATGTTGACCGGCCAGTGTCCCGTCCCCCCCCCCCCCGTCACACTGCAGGTCTGTCTACCTGGCAAACACCTTCACACACTCCTTTAGCAAATATTAAGTCCCTATCATCTCAATGAAGCAATGCTCCCTGTACCCAGGATTCCACAGTGAAATAAACAAAATGCCCTGCAAGCAGGGAGGGGCCTTTGGTTCCAGCAAGAAAACAAATGACTATCAAAAGTGGTGTAGGGGAAGGAAAAAAAAATGCTTGGAGAGGCATGGCAGTTCCTGTTCAGAGAAAGAGGAAAGTTCGTCTGGGAACTGGACTACCCAGCCTGTCTGATTTGGAAGCGGGAAATCCATCTGGTGCCCAGCCCCCAATTGCAGCTCCAGCAAGAAAAGGACATACTGAGAGCCCCACCCTGAGCACCCCACCCCTACCCATCTCTGAGGACTAGGTGCTGTTCTAAATCCCCTCAGAACACAAGGCCTTCCAGGAGGCTTCCCAGGAAGTGTGGACTTTGCCCATCTTCAGTTAAGAGGGCGGGGTGACCATGGAGAAAATTCAACCAGGTGAGGAGCTCTCCTGGCCTGCTCCGTGGCACATACACACCCCTCAAGTCAGTGCTTGGGCAGGGGTCTCATGGTGTCCCAGGAGTGGCGCTTGGGGGCGGTGGGGTTCAACTATAGAGGAGTCCAATACTTGTGTGTGCTTGTGCGCAGGGTAGTGATGGCTTTAGGCGTTCCAGCTGGTGGGGATCCTGCGGCTGAGAAGTCCCATTATAGAAGGATCCCGCTACTGGGGGTGGGGGAGTGATGCTCACGGGTTTAGCTGTACTGGCTTCTACTGATGGGGAGTCATGCCCTAGGGACTGTACGACTGCAGGGTAGTAGCTACTGCAGGGAAGTCCTGCAGTCCAGAGGTCACGCTGGGGGTCGCGCCACAGGGGTTCTGGCCGTTGGGGGAAAGTCCTGTTTGTCTGAATGGATGCTATGCCAGCCAGCATCAGGCCTCTCACCTGTCACGCTTTTTCGGACACCACCGCTTCCCTTTAGAAGTTTGGACCATTTGATCGCCCTTTTAGTGAGTATCACCAGGTACGTGGAAAAGAATTCTTCATAAGCTGCATAATCAAAGTCTTCGGGCCTTTCAAATCCATACGGATCGATCCTACAAACAAAAAGAACCTGTTTCCCGAACCAAGTTTCCGCGCTTGCTGAGACGGAGATGCGGCTGGGGTCCAGGAGCTCCGACGCCCCTCGGTCGGCCCCTCCGTCCATCCTCGGTTCACCTTCCCTTCCTCTCTTCCTCCCCTCCTCCATCCCCTCTACTCCTCCACTCCCTCATTCCCCCTCGCTCTCCGTGGACCAGAGCGCGTCCCCCGCGCAGCATCGACCGGCTCAGACCCAGTCCCCGGAGGTCGCCCAGCACCCCGCACGCGCGGCCTCCGCTCCCACCTGGGCACCCGAGCTCGCGCCGCCTGCGCGCGCTCTGCGGGATCCATGCGGAGAAGGGCCAGGGACCACGGGACTCAGAACCAGGGCAGCCCCGAGCGCTGGACCCCGGTGCGCCGCTGGCCCCGGGGCGCGCGAGTGCTTCCGGCGGGGGCGTGGCCGAGACGGGGCGGGGCGGGGACGATGGGCGGAGCCAGTGGGGCGGGGCGTGCTAGAGTGGACAGAGCAAGGATGGGGTGGGGGCGGTGCGGGGGTATGGGAGGGCCTAGGGACCCGAACTGAGTGCACCTGCTGCAGCCTGGCAGTAGAGATTTGAAAATCCATCGAGATGGAACTCTTGCCGAGGCAAGAAGACCTGGATCCACTTTGCAGGGTTTTAAGTATCCTTCAAGCCTCTGTGCCTGGCAGATTGGACTACGGACTTCCAGCTGCGATGCTGAAAAAGGAGTCTTTTTTTTTTTTTTTCCACTTTGTTCCCTTGCATTTCAAGGCTGAGAGCATACGGTTTTAAGTACCCTTCTCTAAGGGTACTCGCTTCTCCAAACCTTGGAACCTGAGGTCTAGCCTTGGAATGAGTCGTTGCCGCCTCACCGTTTCTCCTCGCCTGGAGAAGCTGTGTGCGCTACTGCAGGGTCGCAGTGCCTCGGTGCCGAGCTTCTTTCCTGGTCCTTGTCGCCGTCAGTTCCTTGAGATTTCAGACTTTGGGCTTGGAAACCAGTTGACTGCCTTTCTTAGCGAGGAGCCATTGGAAATCTGTGGAGAAATTTTTGAATTAATGAATTCTCAACGTACCGAGGTAAAGCATAGGGCTTTGGCGCCTTCGGGCCCCTGGGGTCAGCGGTGGGGCGGATCAGACGTTGCAGAAGCACTTTTCTGTGGTGTTTAGAAGGTGCTACCCACCTTCTATAAGTGTCTTCTGAAAAAGTCCATGAGCTCTGCTGGCGGTGTTTGGAATGACCCTCAGCTGGACTTGGGGAACTCGGACTAGTTAGAAGCTCAAAGTACCTAACAGGAAGTGGAGGGGGGTCAGGAGGCAGGAATTAGAATTTAGCCTGGTCCACTGGGACACTTGTATAGCTCAGTGTAAATGACCCTGATCTCAGTGCTAAGAATACAGGCAGCACCCGGTGGGACCGATTCTCCACCCCCGCCCCCGCTACATAGGCATCTCTGGCCTTTGTTTCATTTTTCTCTAGGTTTTGAGACTATTGTAAGACAGATGAGAGAACCTGAGGTTGGTTTGTTTCTTTCCCCTCTCCTTGCTTTGACCAAACTGTAATAAACAAGGATTATTTACTAAGTTTTGGTGCTCCCATCTTTCTTTTATTTTTTATGTATTTTATTATTTTTATTCTCATTTATTTATTTATTTTGAGACAGTGTTTCACTGTGTAGCTCTGGATGGTCTGGAACTCACTATGAACACCAGGCTGGTATCGAAGAACTCAGAGAGCGATCTACCTGAGCCTACCTAACACACACACACACCCTGAGTGTTGGGATTAAAGGCATGTGCCACCATATCTAGCCCCATCTTTCTTTTAGAATGCAGCAAGAAATGAGCCTGAAAATCCAGTTAGAGCTGCAGACTTGAGCTTCTCTGTTGACACTGGATGAAACTTAGTGCTGGCATGAGCAGAACCCCAAAATCCAGTTCCCACAGTCGCCCAGAGTGCTTGCTGCCTCTGGGGAAAATGTGCAGAGATCAGCTCAGCCCATCAGCGAACAGCGTTTTAACACCAAGTGTCCTTTCTCTCAGGATGGACAGCCCAGTCCTGCCAGTGCTCTGGCCTTGATGTTCCCCCAGTGGGGACTCAGACCACAGGTAGGACTACATTCTTTCCATACACAACTTTCCCCTTGGTCTGGCCACACAGAGCTGGAGTGCTGTCTACCAGGGGGGCTCTTCCATATTTGCCCCTCCTCTTCTTCTCCCTCCTCCTCTTCCTCCTACTTATTTATTTATTTATTTATTTATCTATTTGGTTAGTTGATTGGCTTTTTGAGACGGGGGTCTCTCTATGTACCTCTCTATCCTGGAGCTCACTGTGTAGACCAGGCTGGCCTTGAAACCATAGAGATCCTCCTCCCTCTGTCTCCCAAGCCTATTTTCTGTTCTTTCTTCCCTGAGACCAGCTGTTGCAACCAAAACAAATAAAAGAGACATTTGCAAGGTCGGTTATGACAGCCCACCTCCTTGTCCTTTTTCCGTGTTCAGCTCCCACCTCTCTGTACGGCACCCTAGGCCCAAACGGCATCTCCAACACCCCCCTCTCTGTGACTCCTGCCCTTCTGTTGATGGAGCTTGGGAGTCCCACATGGACCCTTCAGTGGTCCTGGCCTGTGGCTCTCATGCAGGCTGGGACACATCCATGGCCTCCTATACTTAAACTTGAGAATGAAGGTGTGTTCTCTACTGTAAGAGTTTTATGGTCAAACATGACCACAGGGTGGGATGCGGGCACTAGCCAGAGTTAGTTGGATAAGAACAGCTCCCCTGTAGGAAGAGCGGGGAGGGAAGAGACAAGGCTCCAGAAGAGGTTCAAGTATGGTTGTCTAATCTTGCCAAGCTCCCCCATGGGACTAGGAAACCTAGACTCTCTCTCTGCCTACCCACCTCCACCATGTATCTTAACATAGCCTGACCTATGGTGGCCCACTGTGGTCATCCACACTCTTCCCAGTCCTAGGCTACCTTCTGAGGAAGCCACTCTAAAACCTTGCGCGGATAGCACTGGACAGTGTAAACTCAACACAAGAACCCAGGGTCTGAGAGAAATCTAGTGTTACTTCAGAAGTTAAGCATTTCTGAGGCTGTTCTCTCAGACTAAAGGAAATCGAGACAGATTCAGAAAAGTGTATGGGGCATTGGTGTAGATGAATAAAGACAGCAACAGCTGAATCCACTGATGTGTCTTCAGTACCAACTACCTAGGTGGCCAGCCATATATCATCAGCTCCCTGGTGCCTGGCCCCTTCCCTGTTCCATCTTAATTGCTTTTCTATTGGTGTGAAGAGACACCATGACCAAGGCAACTTATAGAAGAAAGCACTTATTGGTGCTTATAAGTTCAGAAGACTAGAGTCCATGACCATCATGGTGGGGAGCATGCCCGAAGGCAGGCAGTCATGGCGCTAGAGCAGTAGCTGAGACCTCACATCTCACCCACAAGTGGGAGCCAGAGAGCTAGCTAGAAATGGCCTGAGCTTCTGAAACCTCAGAGCTTGACAGTAGTAACCCAAATCCTTCAACAAGGGCACACCCCCTAATCCTTCCCAAACAGTTCCACCAACTGGGGACCAAGCATTCAAATACATGAGCCTCTGGAGGGAAGAGGCGTTAGCATTTGAACCACCACACTCTGCCTGTCAGATGGGGTTTGGGGTAGAGAGGAGTTCCTAGGGCTGCCTGAAGCTGGAGAGACAGTGACACCATACTTTTCAGAACTCTCAGACCATGTAAGTGGGAGTGGGTTGTCTACATTTTCCTCACAGAAATTATGGAGCAAAGTGTCTGAAACTCTGATGGGCTGCAGGTTACCATTTGTGCAGGTGACCCTGCAGGCCAGAAGACAGGGCTGGATCCCCCAGAACTGAAGTTATAGATGGTTGTGAGCCAGCATGTAGTTCTGTCAACTGAACCCAGGCCCTTTGCACAGCAGCAAGCGTTCTCTACTGCTGATCCGTCACTCCCGCCCCCTCCCTTTTCCTTGCGTCCTCCCAAGTCTATTTTGTTCTGTCCATACTCATGGGTGTGGGCCGAGTGGAGTGTGACTAACCTAAGGGCCACGCCCATAAAGGAACTGATTTTCCCTCCTCCCGAAGCCAGCAGCTGGCTCCTCAGCTATGAGTGGAGACACAATCCCTTCGTCCTTCCTCAGCTAATTATTTTTACTAAAAATTGATTCGTTTGGACTTCATCTACACCCTTTAGCTTGGAAAGCAGATGGATAATGAACACCCCTGATTTGTGCAGTAGGAAACGGCCCCTTGCCCATGTACTATGGATGAGACCAACCATGGCTCTTGTGACAAGCCAGACGTAGCTCCTCCAGCCCCGCCCTCTGCTTCATAAAGCTTACACAGGTGTCTTTGCTGATCCCCTTGGCTCTCTGTCCCTCACCTTTACCCTACCCTGAGTAGGGCCCCTCTGGGCAGCAAGTTTTCTCGCTAGCCCTTCACTCAATGCTGCACTCGCTCTTCTGATTCTGACAGAAAAGCTCTGCGTCCCTCCCATGACCCGTGACCTCACAGCCAGGATGGTCAGAGCTCCCACGCACTGCTGTTTTCTTAAGTGTAAGTTTACCACTCCCCGTCCCAGCAGCCAACCACCGTCAGCTCTCAGCATCTGTGCGTTTGGCAGGCTCTTGAGCAGACTGACAAGAGAAGAACATTAAGTCTGAGGGTGGCTTTAAAGATGTTCCAACTGATGGAAGCTGAGGCCAGCAGCAGGTTAGCAGGACAGCCCAGTGGTAGGACATTTGCCTATGACCCTCAGCACTAGGACAGACAGACAAAAACTAATAGGAAGCCATTCGGCTAAATAAAAAGGAGACATAATACTCGTTGTGGCTGGATAAGCCTCTGGGGAGACTTTTGTCTGTATTTAAAATTTTCCATCCTTCCTCTTGGAAGAAACCACTGGCTTCCACCACAGCCCTGTGCCCTGGGCAGCTTCCTAATGTAAACGAGAGGCGGAGCCCTACCTGTCCACATGCCGGGGTCCTGAGGACCTGGGGCGCAATGCACATTTTTCTCTGCAAAGAGCTCAGCAGAGTTGCTGCTGCTCCATCCAGGGCAGTGGGGCAGTGCAGAGCCATGAATAAGGGATGGATGGATCAGCATTGAGGGGGACCCCAGTGACCCAGAAAATGTCCGAATTGTGCACATCTTTAATACCAGCACTTATGAGTCCGGAGGTAAGTCTGTGAGTTTTGGGCCAGTGTGGTCTATATACTGAGTTCCAGTGCGGGCTACAGAGTGAGACCTTGTCTCAAAAACAAAAGAAAACAAACAAGCAAAACCCTGAATCTTCAAATGCTGGCCGAACATGGGGCCTCTCCTTCGGAACTCCCCAACTCCTACTTAGCACTTTTAGCCTAAACAGGACCTGAGTGGGGATCAAAATAGGAGCCATTTAGGTGACCACTTCACCCTAGCTGCAGGGTCCTAGGATGGGCTGGTGTAGCTCAGCCACAGCTGTGAGAGTGACTTCAGCAGGTCACTTGGCTCACAGGAGTGAAAGCAGGGTGTCAGTGTGGCCAACCTAGGGTCCCTAGGCCTTTGAGCTGGTGACTTCATCCCTGTGAGATCCTGAACTCACCAAACTCAGAGGTTTCCTCACCTGACCAGATGCAGAAGGCACTCCCAGAGCCTGGCAGCCCCTCCCCTGAGATTGTATCCAGAAGAACTTTAAAGAAAGCAAACGGGTTTAGGGTGGTGAGTGGGTGGGGCTTGGGCCACCCTAATTGGGTTGATGGGCGGGTCCAGATCTGCCAGGTCCCTGAATGGAGCTGGGTCATGTGAAGCTGGGAACTGGCTCCAGATGCAGCCTGTAAAACAGACTAAGTGTATGTCAAATAAGTTAATGGGTTTCATTCTGATGTTACCATGCATGTGCAGAGTGTGCTTTATAACCTACTGGCCCAGAGCTGATCCCAATCCATGTAGGCAGAGCCTACTCCCATCAGCCTCATGTGGCTTGATTATCTCCGTGGAGAGGCTAGGAGGTAGGAGACAAGCATCTGTCCCTTGTAAGGACACCACACTGTTTTCACCATATTCTTTTCTGGGCTGGATAGCCTTGACAGCATCTTGAAGGCCCTTGAGAGAAATTAGAGATGAAAGTGTAGAGTGAAAAATTATATATACAGGCTTTTCCTTTATCCTATACCTGAACAAGAATGTAAGTTCCAGAACGAGGAACTGAATGTAAGATTTTCACCACCCCAGGACACATTCCAGGTGAATGTGAATCAAGCCTCAAATAGGCCCACCTATGGGTGGGAGAGGCCCAAGGCAGGAAGGCATTCCTGACTACAGATAAAGATGCTGCCACCTAGGTGGGGCTATAGTTAATCTTAAATGGCAGGATAGGGCACAATGGCATGGTAAAAACCACATTTTTGAGAAGAATGAGTGTGCAGAGTGATTTTCACATGACTCTAGATCATAGTCCACTGTTCTTGGTTACCCCTCCCTTGGTCTTCCCAGTGCTATGTTTAAATTTGTAAAACAACCAATCATGTGTAACCCCGCAAAAATGCAACCATTCATGTGTAAGCGCACGAAAATGCCTTCCTTCCCCCACCCCATGCTATAAAAGACCCTTTAACCCACCACTCGGGGCCAAAACCTTGCTCTTGGAGCTAAAGAGCTTGTAGTTTTGACCGCCGGCTAATTTCCCTAATAAAGACTCTGCTGATTGCATCCAGGTATGGTTTCTTGTGATCTTTGGGTGGTCGTGATTTCCGGAGACTTGAGGAAGGGTCTCCCGAGTATAGGGGTCTTCAAAAGTCCCTGAAGCTACTAATCCCATGACTTTGGAGGCAGAGGCAGGGGAACTACTAGTTTGAGAGGAGTCTGGGTAAGACTTTGTCTCAGGAGAAGAGAAAGGAGGGGAAGAGGAGAGGGAGAGGGAAGAGGAGAAAGAAGAGGAGGGGGAAGAGGAGAAAGAGGAGGGGAAAGAAGGAAGAGGGGGAGGAGGAAGAAGAAGAGAAGAGGAGGAAGAAGAGGAGGAAAAGAAAACCGAGGCAGACAACCTATTGAAAATTCCTTGGGGGAAGAAAGACCTTCTCTCTGGTTCAGAGTTTGGATCACTGTGGTCCTCTACCTGTGGACAGCATGACCAGGCAGACCACAGCCTGTCACCGAAGCCAAAGGAAAAGCACATTACCCTGGTGGTCCAGTGGAAGGACTGTCATCCAAATATTCCCGCCACACACCCTGTATCTCCTCCCATGGCTTCAGGGGAACTGGGCGATATTGTTTCTTTTTTCTTTCTACATTTCATGTAAATGCCTGTCTGTCTCATTTAGGGTCTGACAGTTCTTGGGGATTTCCTACATTTTCCCCATTTATTTATTTATTCACTTTACATCCCAATTGAACCCACCACCTTCCCTGATGTCACGTTTTCTTAAAGTTGCAAAGTTACCCTCGTGAGTGTACGATCTTGATGTTCCTTCCTCTCATTTGTACTAAGCTCATCCTGGTAGAGTATATGTATAAAACATAAAAACTCTAAATATGTTTACCTGTGAAATGGGTACAGAGTAGTTGGTAGTCCAGACATTACATTCATTATGAGACTCTCGAGAGTCTGGAGCAGATGAATGTTAGCTCACATCCCCCCTTTCTCTAGGAAGTATTTCCCTCCTCTTTTAAAGACCAGACAGAAGCTGAATGTTGAAGGCAGAGGCAGGAGGATCCAGAGTTGCAGGCTAGCCTCAGCTACATGGTGAACATTGACGAAATTTCCCAGAAAAAAAGCTGCTTTTTCAAACTGAACCTTCTACGAGACTGATTGATTGGATGTGGAGAAGCTGGGATGTTGCAACTTCAGAGCTAACTTGTCTCAGGCCATCTTTAATCCCTACTGACTGTCCTCAGAGCTACATGACAGAGGTGGAGCACCCGGGATGCACAGAGAATCAGTTTCCCTTTGGAATATATTCACTTGCTTCCACCAGTCCAAACCCTAAGGCCTAGAACAGGGTTCTTGGTTTTTCTGCAGCCAGCCTCTCCGAAGCTCCCACCAATGTGTTTGAAAAGCACCTTGATTTATTATTTATTTATTTATTTATTTATGACTTTATTCTGTAACTGCCTCCACGCCATAACATGGAATTTAGGGTAAACTAACTCTGTGTTCCATGGCCATGGTCACTCACATTTGTCTCCAAAATAAACGTGTCTTATCTTCTTTGAGAGAGGGAAAGTGTTATGGTTTTGATTTGATATGAGTTTGAGGCCAGACCGGGTTTGAGACGTGAGGTCCTATCTCAAAACAAAATGAAATAATAAAAAATTAAAATAGAGCTCACAAGTAGGCTCAGGAGGTTAAAAAAAAAATGTTCGCATACAACCTCATGACCCATCCCCATGAGCCCGTGAAAATAAGCCAGATACAATGGCTGACATCTTTAACCCCAGCACCTCTATGTCAAGATGAAAGATGGAGACAGGAGCTCTTGGGCCAGCTTACCTGGAGTACACTACATGACAGAAACAAGAAGGGAGACTGCCTGAAACCAGTGGAGGAAGAGAATCGACTCTCTTTTTTTTTTTTTTTTTTTTTTTGGTTTTCCAGGCAAGGTTTCTCTGTGTAGCCCTGGCTGTCCGAGAATCGACTCTTGAAAGTGGTCCTCTGACCTTCACACACAGTGTGGTGTGCACACACTCATACTCACAGGAACACATGCATGTGCACACTTAGAAATAAAGAAATGTTAAAATAGATTATGATCATGGTGGCTCATGCCTGGACTAGGGATGCTGAGGCAGGAGGATTATGAATTTGAGGCCAGCCTGAGCTATATAGGAGTTCATGGCCAACCCGGGCCATGTAGTGAGACTATATCTTGAAGAAGAGAAAAAGAACTAGAGGAGGAACTGGAGAGGTGGCTCAGTGGTTAGGGCACTGACTGCTCTTCCAGAGGACCTGAGTTCTATTCCCAGCAATCACATGGTGGCTCACAACCATCTGTAATGGGATCTGATGCCCTCTTCTGGTGTGTCTGAAGATAGCTACAGTGTACTCATAAATAATTCTGAGAGAGAGAGAGAGAGAGAGAGAGAGAGAGAGAGAGAGAGACTGAGACTTGGAGGAGCAGGGTAAGGGCTTTGACTGCTACCTTCTGGGTGTGAGCAGCCAGCCTTGGCAATGTGTGTTTAGACACAGGCTGGTACTTGTGACAACAGAGCCTCTGGCTCTCTTGCCCTGCCGCTGAACAATGACTAAGCACATTTGGAGACGGTGACCCGTAAAAGGGAATGCTACTTAAATATGAACAAATGTGAGATTCTTAAATATAAAACCATATATGTCACGGTGTTTATCAGCCTCGAAAATGCCCTAAGGAGGCACTGAGAAAGGCTTTGTCCAGCTCCCAGGGTAGGGTCTATGTCTTCTTGGTGGGTTTAACAGAATCCTGGGTGGTGTCAGGCCTCCGGAAAATGGGGAATTATCAGCCTCACCCTGCTCCTTGAAGAAGTCACCTGCTCTTCCCCACAGTGAACAACTGTGCGGGAGCCAAGAGGCTCCTCCTCCATAGAGAATGCAGCCCTCCCTGCCATTCCCTTGTCACCTTGCCAGAGCAGCCTGGAGAGTATCAGTCGTTTTGCCAGCTGCATGCAGGCCTGCCCTTCTCTCTCTGTTTAGCTTAAGCTTAATTTACTATTTTGACTTACATAGAAAGTAACAGGTGCCCTCTTGGCATTTTCAAACACGCGTATTTTGGGTCGTTGACCAACCTCTCCACCTATTCCTGTCCATCTCCCTGACTGGTTTTGTTTGTCTGTTTTACACTTATTCGTGTTATTTGTTGTACACGTGTGTGCACATACACATGTACAGGTGCACATGCATGTGCTTGTGCACACAAATGTCGAAGTCAGAGGGCAGCTCCCAGAAGGGGAGACAGTCCACTCGGCCAGCATCTCTTCCACAGTGTGGGTTTCAGGTATTGAACTCAGATAGTCAGACTTGACTTGCAAGGGCCTCCGCTCAACAAACCATCTCACCTGGCCCTGTTTTGTGTTGTGCTTTGGAAGCAAGACCTCACTACATAGCCCTGGCTGGCCTCAAACTTCTGGGGATTCTCCTGCTCCAGACTCTTGGATGCTGGGATTACAAGCGTGCACTCATAACCAGCCATGTCCCGTGCATTAGCCTCTGGTGCATCGTCTTGGGAACTGATGTGTCATAAAAATATAGTTGAAGCACCATGAGCAGCTTGGCCATTTGTCAAGTAGCAGCAGCCTGGTGTTTTTGTGGCATAGACCGGAAGAAGCTCGGACGCCCCTAAGGGGCGGCCCGCACTCCAGTGGAGCCTAACTTCACAAGCCCTGAGCACCCGGAGCTGGCCGGGTTATTTTTAGAATTGGTTGACATTTATCAACAACCAGTTCCACCCCTGCCACTCCTTGAGCCAAAGCCTTACAGCTGTCCCCAAGCATAGGGAAAAGAGCATCTGCTCCCAGCGTCTCCCAACCTCTACTGAACCCAGTCCACCTACGTCAGGGCTGCGCTGTGTTTTGTTTGTTTTTATCTTATTTATTTATTTATTTATTTATTTATTTATTTATTTATTTGGTTTTTCGAGACAGGGTTTCTCTGTGTAGCCCTGGCTGTCCTGGAACTCACTCTGTAGACCAGGTTGGCCTCGAACTCAGAAATCCACCTGCCTCTGCCTCCCAAGTGCTGGGATCAAAGGCGTGCGCCACCACCGCCCGGCTTGTTTTTATTTTTTTTAAAACGTACTTAATTACTTACGTGTGTAAGAATAAATTGTAAAAATGAAATTTTAGGTCTCAACGTGAGAGTTTCTTAGGTTCAGAGTTTCAATTTACACTCAAGTGTTAGCTGCCCCTGGGGTGCATTCCAAGGGCTTGAATAAACATTCCAAAGGCACAAAAGACCCAAGATAGAGGCAATAAAACACCTGGGTAAACGGAAACCACTTGAAAGGAATTCTCCCAGGAGCAAGATACAGATGTAAATTAGGATAATTGGGATGGGGGCTAGATGGAAACCAGGCTTGGGAACGGATGTTTGATATATCCAATCATATGTAACCGCGCCAAACTTTCCCGCTCTCCCCAACCCCTACCCATAAATATCCCAAGTTTCCTGGGCTTGGGGTCGGAATCTCTATCTCTTGCGTGAGATATATTCCGGCCCGAGGGCCCTCGTCATTAAACCTCCTCTGCAATTGCATCAAGAAGGTTTCTCGTGTGTCCTTGGGTTCGTGCAGGTCCAGACTTGGGTGAGAGTCCCCTTTTGGGGTCTTACACGTGTACTTATGTGTATGTGTGTAAGACAGTGTGTCTCTAAGGAGGCCAGAAGAAGGCATCAGGTCACTTGGAGTTAGAGTAACACTCCACGTGGGTGCTGGGATCAGACCTCCAGCCGGCATGACTAAGCAGTACTGGAGCTGCTGAGCCATCTTCCCAGCCTGAACCCTCTTTAAAGCTGGCAGAGAACAAACAACAGGTCGGGATCTTCCTGAGTGTGGACTTGACTAGCTCAATAGCTGCCCATCCATCACTACCTTCTTCCCACAGGGCAGCTCTGCCTCCACGGTCCTCTGCAGCCAGTGCTCTCTGTCCATCCAGGTGCCTCACGTGATAGAACCCTACTCACTCTCCCTTCTATCTTTCTATTTCTCTCATCTTTTGTTATCATAGGTGATGGGAGTCGTAGGTCCCAGGGTGTGAACACGGTTTTGTTAACTCTTTGTCTCAATGTGAACACAGTTTTGTTACTTTTGTCTCAGGAGCTTCACCAGAGGTAGGCTGGCTGGCTGATCCTTTTCTTCTGAGTTTTTGGACAAGCTCTGGCTCGGTAGGTCAGGGTCTGCAGGAGAAGCCTCCATCAGAGGAGAGAGTCCCCAAGGGGCTTGGGGACTCAGAGTATGCAAATAGAGTATTTTCTTCTATCAGAGTCATTGAAAGACAAGCATACTTTTGTATTTAATTTCTTTCTTTCTTTCTTTCTTTGTTTTGGGGGGTACCATATATAATGTGTGCAGAGGTCAAGGAACAACTTTCAGGGGTCAGCTCTCTCCTTTTGAGGGAGCAGGAGCTAAAAATTACCCCAGGCAGGCAGACAGATAGGGAAAGGGTCACAGAGAGATAACCAAGATGGCAAACTTCCAACTCCTTCCTTGTTCTCCAGACCTGAGACAAAAAAGGCCTGAGGGTGCTGTGGGGGGTGGGGCAAGGATCCTTCCGGCACACTGGTCCAGGCTGGTTAGATATGCAGAAGGCGTGTCCTAAACATGTTTACCCAAAGCTGTGGGCCTATCTACCCCCCCCCCCCTTTGTTTAAACAGACAATATCAGGGGAGGGGAATTTGCCCTGTGCTACCAAAACAACAGAACAATTTAAAAGACCCAGGTCACCCCAGGGGATTTAGCTCTCAGTGTCCTCTCTGTTTTGCAGGGAGTCTTTCTCTCTGTCCTTTGCTCTATGTCTCTCTGTCTCTCTCTCTCTCTGTCTCTGTGTGTGTATGTGTTATTTGTGTTTCTGTATATGTGTATGTGTGTGCATTCTTTTTCACTTGTAATACATTTTGTTACTTGCTGCTGCCTGCTGTGTCTGAGACTTTTCTCTATTTTTCTTTTATGAGTGTTTTGATGTATGTATGTGTACCACAAGCATGAAGTAGCCAAGGAGGCCAGAGGAATGCATTGGCTTCCCTGGGAATGGAGTTACAGACAGTTGTGAGGCACCGTGTGGGTGCTGGGAACTGAACCCAGGTCCTCTGCAAGAGCAGCAAATGCTCTTCACCGTGTCTTAAGTACCCTGTCTTTTAATTCTGGTAAATTCTCACATTCTCCTAGCAGTATAGAAATATGATATATATATATATATATATATAAAATAAAATTCACTCACTTGATGTTTCCAGTTTGTAGCGGCTCTGCCGTGTGAGCCTCAGAACAGTCTTCCTTTCCAATGCCCAGAACATCTGTCAAGACCCTAAACTGTTCCTCCTCGTGGATTGTGGTCACATGGAGGCTTTTCAAGGGCAGCCATGAACATCCACGAGGTTCTGTTGTTTCTGCCGTCACCGAGGCTGTTGAGTCCCGAGGGCATTCTGCAGCCTCACCAGGACCTGCTTGGTTTAGTTTTCCATCCCTTCATCCTCGTATCCCTCAGTTCTTTGACTATTGGTGCTTTGTGGATTTTGTGTGTATGCGTGTGCATTTCCTGTAGCTTCTTGCTGTCACTGCATCCATGTCTTCCTTATACACAGGAATGTTTGTCCCATGAGGCAAACTGCCTCTCCTCTCCTCTTCTCTCCTCTCCTTTCCCTTCCCCTTATCTTTTCTGGGCTTGTTTTTTTTGGGGGGGTAGGGGTGGGAATGGGGGAGGGGGCATGTCCAGGCTTCAACCACATCAGGCTGGAGTCTGGGAGGCCTACGTAGTCACCTAAAGAGCAAAGGCTTGTGATCCTGCCAGTGTTGGTAAGGAGATGCGTCAGCATCACAAGCCTTCACCACAAGGAACCCTCGGAGCTCTCCACTTACCAGCCTCCACTCAGGGAAATCTGGGTCTAGACTCCGCTGCTGCAGAGGTGTTCAAGAGCAAAGATGGTCACTAATCCTGTTTTCACATTTTTCTCCCAGTCAGAACCTCTGGGGGCAGAGATGTCTCATGAGAAGGAGTAAGCGGCTGGGTTGTGGGGTCACACGGTGGACCTGATGCACACAATCAGGAGTCCTCTGATCCTCGAGGACATCAGACAGGGGTCACCATGATCTAGCAAGCATATCTGAGCTTGGCTGTTCTTCCCACTGCACTAGCTGCCGCATGATACCTGCTCACTGGGGCGCTCAGTGGTTGTCAACCACAGAAAGCCCACAGACAACTATTTTCTGCTATCTGCTTCATCTGTGGTGACTTCACCTCATCCTGCGGTCTTCCGTTGAACTCTCAGGGGCACTGAGGAGCCCTGACAGAGAGCAGGAAGAAGTGGTTAAAAGAGAGCGCTTTTCCATCCTCTCAAGGCAGAAAACCTCCAACACTCCCATCTGCCAAAGGGGATATTTTTGGGGCGGGACCAGGGGCCGGAAGTATGTTTCTTCTAGAAGAAAACATCAGGCCAGGGCATGGAAGGCTCAACCCCTGCCACAGCTACACCAGTAGGCCCTATGCCCAGCACTGTTTTAGTGCTAAATGCAGTGTCCCATTTAGAGTTCTAGGTCTTACACTATCTCCCTAGAAACCCAGGCAAAGACCTGTGAATTTGTGTGCCATGCCTTGCCCCGCACCCCCACCCCTACCCCCACTTCCCCGCTCCCACCCCCCCACCCCATGCTCCCATTCATCTCAGTTTCAGTCTGGCAAAGCCTCCGGACCACGGAGAGTGGCAGCAACTGGGTGTACTTGCTGGGTTTGCACAATTGCAGCTGTGTCCTATAGCCCTGCCAATGCTGCCATCTGGAGGCTAGCAGTGCCCCCTGGTGGCGCCTGAGAATCATGAGTCACGGGGACCTGGGTGCTGAAAACCGGACAGGCACACTGGTCCACCACATGACCTCAAGGCCTCCCAGACTCTCACAATGTCCAGTCTCCAGCTCAGAGAAGAGAACCTAGGTGTAGAGAGCCTAGGGAGTGTGAGGAAGAGTCACAGGGGAGAGGGAGCGGAAAGGGGATTTCCCACTCCTTTAGTGTCAGTGGGACTGAACCATTGAAATGGTGCCCAAATCCCCTCTGCACAAAGGTGTGTTGCAGCCTGCAGTTCTCTGTGCTTGTAGGGGAAGTGTCTCAACGCTTTCTTAGCGGGAATTCACACATGGACTTTCTAGTAGGTCACTGCTCCTGGTAGGTGTAGAGATTCCACTCCTGGTCAGTTCATTAATGATGGGCTTTTGGGAACCGGGCAGTGGTGGCGCATGCCTTTAATCCCAGCACTTGGGAGGCAGAGGCAGGTGGATTTCTGAGTTCGAGGCCAGCCTGGTCTACAGAGTGAATTCCAGGACAGCCAGGACAACACAGAGAAACCCTGTCTCGAAAAACAAACAAACAAAAGATGGGCTTTTGGATACATTGAGAAAGTTCCATGCTTGGTAGTGGTGATACATGAGCATGCCTTTAAACCCAGAGGCAGAGGCAGGAGGATATCTGTGAGTTCCAAGACAGTCAGAGCTACACAGAGAAATCCTGTCTCAACAACAACAACAACAAAACAAAACAAAATGAAAACCCCCAAAAAACAAAAAAATAAAAAAATAAAAAAAATAAAAACCCAAACTTCCTATCAGAAACTAATTGTAATCGTAGAGTCAGCTAAATCATAGCAAATGGTCACCATTCAGCAGACTAACACATAAACAGTTGGTGTGATCAGTATTTCTTCATAATGTTTAGAGAAGTATGAAGACTTCCAACAAGAGCTTTCCAAATTAAGGCTGAAGAGATGGCTCAGTGGTTAAGAGCACTGGCTGCTCTTCCAAAGGACCCAGGTTCAATTCCAAGCACCCACATGGCAGCCTCAATTGTCTGGAATTCCAGTTACGGGGGATGGGGGCCTGACATTCTCACAGAGACATACATGCAGGCAGAACACCAATAATAAAATTTTTATAAAAGGTGAAGAAAAAAAAAGCCAACCATTGGACTGAGCATGGAGTCCCCCAATGGAGGAGTTAGAGAAAAGACTGCAGGAGCTGAAGGGGTCTGCAATCCCATAGAAAGAACAACAATATCAACCAACTAGACCCCCAGAGCTCCCAGGGACTAAACCACCAACCAAAGAGTACACATGGAGGAGCCCATGACTCCAGCCGTATATGTAGCAGAGGATGGCCTTGTCAGGCATGAATGGGAGGAGAGGCCCTTGGTCCTGTGAAGGTTCAATGCCCCAGTGTAGGGAAATGCCAGGGCAGTGAGGGGGGAATGGGTGGGTGGGGGAGCACCCTCATAGAAGCCGGGGGAGGGAGATGGGATAGGAGGTTTCCAGAGGAGAAACCGGGAAAGGGATAACATTTGAAATGTAAATAAAGAAAATATCCAATAAAAAAAGGTGAAACAAAGCTTTCAAAATTAAAATATATCTACAGAAAGTTTGGGTTAAGGCTCGGTGATGGGGCTTTCCTCTCTGGACTAGAAGTCCCCAGATCATCTCAAGTTCTGTCCATGAATAGGTTCTCAGCTCCCTAGGTCCCGGCAAGCTCTTCACTAAGAGGAGGGCTTGTACACATAGGGGAGGGCTCCCATCCCTGGGACAGAGTCACTTTTCATTTCAGCGTGAAGGGTCCTCCCCTATGTATGTAAGCAGGCAGAGACTGACTGCTTACTGCCTTGGAAGGGCGGAAAGAAGGAGGGAGGGAGAGAGGGAAGGAAGGAGGGAGGGAGGCGTTTAGTGGGCTATGCCTACTGGTTTTCTCCTCACTCCTGTTCTGCCCTGTCTCCTGAGTGTCCTAGGCCACTTAGATGTCTTGCCACATTGTATCGCCACTGAAGAAGCAATCCTCCCAAGTGTGGCCTTGACACATAATAGAAGAACCTGTCCCTCTCTGGCTAAGAGTTAACATTGATGAAAGTGTTGCTAGATGATATTAAACGTTGCTGATAAGGCTGTTGATGATACATCTTCATTGTAAGCCCTGCTTTTGCTGTTGAGAGGCCCTGCCCCCCAGTTGTCAGTTGTTAGACTTTCCCCTGGCGCCCTGGCTATATTTAGGAAGCAGTGCCTGTTGCATATTCAGCTGGGCTTCCCTTATGCGCCCCCAGCTGCTTTGAGTGCTCCGAAGAAGGCTGGAGGAAGCCATGTCACAGTCACAGGTGCTTTCAGCTTCTGAATGTCAAGCTTCTGAAGTTGCAGCTGCAGCCCCAGCTGCAACCATTCCATCTGTGACAGGCTTTACTTATGCCATTCCGACCCTTGCTGAACTCTAGAGAACCCTACAGCCTTTCCACCGACATCAGAGAAAGAGCCCTTCCTCTGGTGCCTAGCAGAAGGCCAGTGACTGGGGCAAACACAGTCTTCTGTTTGCATGGGAGGAGCACTGTGATCAGTCAAGTGTAGTTTGTCATTTGCACGCAGGACTATGCCACAGCTAATGCAAGTCCTGTGCGTTCCACTAGAGGTTTCCTGTGATTGCTGCAAAAGTTCCTTCCCTGATGGTCTAAGCAAGCTGTATATTGCTCACTTAGTGAGCAAGCTGGGAGAGACCTTCCTAAGATGCCTTCCCTGATGATGCACCATTAGTCTCAATAAAAACGTTTTCAAGTGCTTTCTTTTGTTTGCTTTTAGTAGAGCTGGCTGAGCTAACAGTGGGGCAGAACAGTGACATCTGCTTGGATAACTACATAAGAGTAACAGCGGTGGCACTGACAACAGGATTCTGATACACAAGCCTGGTAGCTGTGATGCTAGTTGCTGCCAAGGGCTAAGGGATCCTGACTTGTTAGGGCTATAGAAGACCTATGACACTTGTAAAGCTAAGGGTTCTTTATACCCCAGGCCTGCACAAGAGCTGTCAACATTTCTTACCTTACAGGCAAGAGACCTTGGCACCTACGCTAGAGTTGTAACAACTAAAGGGTTTCACCTGCTGCTCCTGCCTGCCTGTTGCTCTCAAGCGCTGACATATACTACAGCTGCCAAAGACTAGCACGAGGAGAGTTTCTTGAGTGCCCACAGTTTCCCTGTAGGTAGAGCAAAGGGCCCCAGTCAGATGCTTAGAAATAGTCCTGCCTCCAGGGCAGGCATATGAGTTCTTTAAACAGACCTAGAGAAGATCCTGGAATAGTGTTGCTGTCTTTCCCAGAACACACTGAGGGTTTCTCTGGACAGAACCTCCATCCCTGCTGGCCTGGTGCTAATATACCATGGAGTTCTTTGTACCCCAGCCCAGGCCTCACTGGCTTTTCTCTTCCTTTCATGGCTACTTCCTATGTGATGCCCAGTTCATCCATGCAGCATGCCCAAAGATAAGTAAATAAATAAATTGTTATAGTCCATTTTCAGTAGGTGGTGTGTGTGGAGACCAAGGGGTCACAGATAAGCAGGAGGCATGAGGCCCCTCACTCTCTGGCTGGTGGCTGGTGCCTGCTTGTCTCAGAATCCTGAACCCTGAGAATTAGAAGGTTGCAGCCAGTTTACTAGGCGACTGAGCCCACCACTGGGAAAGGGGGGAATCTCATTAGATACGACTGTGTCCTGAACCAGTATGACGGGACTAGGGAACAGGCTCTGCCAGAGAAGCCCGAAGCTCTGACTCCCTGGAGTACCAGCCAAGGGAAAAGGGGACAGGACATTCTCATGGCCAGGGACTTGTAAAACCATCAGTCTTGTGCCAATCCACGCCTGCCACTTTTCGCCTTTTCTGTATGGCTGTGTCCCTTCCTACAGAGCCTAATTGACTTTCTCTAGCCTCAAATTTCTTACAGAGTGAAGATCTTGTTCCCCACAGACGGAAGTAAGAGATTTATAATGGGAAATATAATTTATTTCCTTTTACAAAATTCCAGCTATCCAAAGTTAGTGTACATTCAAAGGAAACAATATACCAAAATATTTTTTTGTCTAACCCATTTTAGAGTTTTTATATACAAAGAAAAATAGAAACACAACTTAACAGGTAGCCATGGGTTGATACATAACTAAAATGGTAGTGAGATCTTCGATCAAAAGAGTAAATGCTGTACTCTCTGCACAATTCTGGAAGTGACAGTCCCAAGGGTGTGCACACAGCTCACTCACAGGCTGCCCTCTCTGGGCTGCAGGAGTCTGTGGACGGTGCCTTGCCGCAGCAGCAAGACCTGAGTGAGCGAGTAGCGAGTTTTAACTGGCCCGATGAGTTAGAAGCTGGAATAAATGGCTTTTAAATTTTGGGTCTTATGGGGGATGGTCTGCACACCACCTTGGGCATTAGTTCTTTCAACCTGGGAGGGGTCTCTCCCTCTCTCCCCACAGGACAATGGTCTGCCTGACAGACACTGTGGTAAGCTCTCTGCTGACTGAGTTTAGACTTGGCAGTAGGGACTTGCTCTGATTTCAATTAGAGCAGCGTTTAATTGCTTACAGCCTTTCTGAATACTGGGCTGAGCTGTGCCTCCCTCAGCCTCAAGGCACAGAGGATTTCACTGTGGCCTTGTGTACAGGGACAGGTCACATGCTATGCTACCTGCAAAGGTCCTGCTGTGTGAGCTTACTTGCTTGCTCCTCACAACTTTTAGGCTTGTTTAAAAGTTCTTGACTGCAAAAGTACTCCATCTTAAAAAAGAAAAACAAAAACACAAACCTTCAGCAAAGTCCTCCTGCTGGTGCTCCTTAAGAGGATTTCCAAAGAGCATGCACTTTTTTTCTATCTCCTCTGTCATCATGCTTTTGATCAAATGTCATCTTACATCCTCCGTGGGTCAAAGTATGTAAAGAAAGAAAACAAGTAAATCGGTTTTGCGCCTGTCCGGTGGGAGATTCTCATACCTGGGCATCTCAAGGGTTGGAGCCGCTTTCTAACTCATGTCACAACGGATGTGAGCAGATGCTGCTGATAATTCCAAAAAGACCCAAGGAGGTCTATGGCTTCTGCTGGGACCACCCTCCTGTATCATAGTCCCTAGGAGCTGACTTTATAGGAATTCTGGGTAGGGTAAGAAATCATTGCACCCCACAGCTCCATGTCCCCCAGTATTGGCTGGGCTTGAAAAACAAACACCTAGGCATCTATCTCCGCAGGACCCCAGGATATGGGGAATGGCTCCAGGGGTGCAATATGGGACACAAGGGGACAGTGCCTAGTGTCCAGGAAATTCACACACCCCCTGTAACTTCAGCAAAGGCTCTTGAAAAGGGTGAGGAGCGCTGCCTCCTACAGAGGGAGCACGTTGTGGCCACAGAAGCTGGGGAGCTGACACCTGCTGTGCTCAACACACAAAGACCTTGTGCTGCCTGTTTAAGGGGCTCAGGTTCCTGGGCAATGGGCCATTTGTCTACTCAGGTGTCCCTGAGCTGGGGTGGGGCCACTCATAGTCAGCTTTGTCTGGGATAGAACAGGACATCCTTGTTATGGGTATTTGAGTTGGAAACCAAAGAAAGTTCCAGAGGGCCAGTCTCCAGAGCAAGCAGAGCACTGAGGGGAAATTCTTGAGTGTGATAAACCAAACAGCAAGTCTCTCAAAAGGCAGATGCCATTTTTCTGAGAGGAAGTCTCCCAAAGGAGAGCATCCAGCTCAGCTCTTCTGTGGTTCTGTGGGGGGCATCCCCACACGTCATGGAGACCAGAGCTCCAAGAGGTGTAGTCTGCTCAGAGGTGTCCAGCTTGGTCTAGATTTCAGTAGACACACCAAGGGGTAGTTGGGACACTGTGAGTTGTTAATGGAGACTATCCTGAGCCAAGGTGCAGTGGGTATCAATTGTCCTTGTGTGCAGCAGGACAGCAAATGCCCCAGACAGTAAGACAGAAAGACAGCTGTTTTCAGCAGCTGGAAACAACTGGAACCCCATGCAGCTTGGCCAACAGCAGGATGGGAGAGCTGCCTCATGAATCCCACTGGGGATGTTGGCAGTCACGGGGACAGCAGAAGTCGTCACCCAGCTAAACAAAGGCATGCTTGGAATCGCGTGCCTCACATCAGTGTGGGGAAAACCTCCTGTGGCTCCTTCTGGTTCTCTCCTGATGTCTGCTGAGAAGACAAGCTGTTTTCAGCAAGACTTAGGTGTCAGCTTAGGAGTGGGCCGTGGCTTAAGCAGGCACTGCACTTTCCATCCATGCAAGGCTCAGGTCAAAGGTCACAGGCACTGACTTTGGGTAGTAAGCCAGCTGGGAAGACCTGGGCTGCCGAAGGCCAGAGGACACAGAAAGGGCAGCTCATGACATTGATCTCTCTTCTGCCAAGACAGGAGTGAGTGCTCCGTGTCCTCCAAGTCACACAGTGCTGGGCTGACATCACAAGGTCCCATGAAAGCAATGGGCCGCCTTGGATAGCTAGCTAACATCTTCCTCATCTAGAGAGGTCTCACGGCTGCCTCAAACTGTATGCTTCCCCAGACTGGTTCATGCGAAGAGAGAAGAAATGAGAGACACGGACGTCTACATTCTTTCGGCGGTGGGGGGTGCTCAGAGTCACGACTGGTTAGAGACAGACATGTTGGCTCAAGGTGAGCGCTCACTTTGGAGGCTCAAAGGTATCGCTGGCCCTGAGAACCGTGGGCCTGAAGGACAGATCGAAGGCCTTCTGGTCCCGAAAGCTTTGGGCACGGTACTTTGCAAAGTGCACCGACTTGGGATGCTTATGATCTGATAGGCCCCTTTCTGCCCCAGGGACACTTGGGGGCCCTTCCTGGGCAAGGGATTGGAAGAGTGGGTGGCCCCCAGCATTAGATGTGAGCCACAAAGTGTCGCTGTCATGTGTGGTCTCCAGGGAGCTGACTGTGGTCCTGCTACTAGCCAGAGTCTGGCTTTCTTGGGGCAGCTGCTGGGCAACCAGGCTTTGCTGACTGCCAAATGTGGGGCCCAGTCTGGGAGGCTCCCCACTTGTGTCAGTAGTCAGGACTCCTTCAGCCGTGCTGTCAGGTTGTCCCCGGGCCTGAGGTGCTGGGTGGCTGGCCTGTCCCTTGCTCTGGGTCTGTTTCTGCATAGCCAGGCCACAAGGCTTCGTGGGCTTCCCTGGGGTAGCTAGGTTCTTGCCAGCCCAGAGGCTGTCTCCTTGAGCTGGACTCTTTTCCAGCCTCTTCAGTGGTCTTGAGGGGTGCTCCTGAGCCCTGTCCCTGTGCTGACAGGGATTCTCCTCCACTGGTGTCTTTTCATTTGCTATTATGTCCTGAGAAGCCCAGACCTGAGGATCTGTCACACACAGCACATCTGACTGTCCAGTCTGCTGTGACCGTACATGCCCTCTACCAGTTTCCTCTGATCGGAGCTGTCTCTGTGGCCTGCCCATGTCTGCCTGTGTTGACAGGCTCTCTTTGGCTTCACCTTGCAAGGTTTTTGCCTGGGAGGCAGACCTATGCTCTGCCTTCTGGGTGAGGACAGGAGGCTCTGGACCGTGGGCTAGTTCCACCTGCCTGGTCTCTCCCTTTGCGGCAGGCCTTATAGGGGAGTGTGCTGCCCTAGAGAGGTGCTGTTCTTTCTCAGGATCCTTTCTGTCCAGTCCCTGTGGACCCACAGAGGGCAGCGGCGAGTGGTGCAGATGCTCTGCTGGCTTCGTTTGTGGCACTGGAGATGCCGTGCTTTTGCATAGAGGATCTCTTTCCCCCGCTGTAATTTTGTTCCGTGGCTCACTTGAAACACACAGGGGAGACTTAGTAGACACCAGGCAAGAATCCGCAGCTTCCTGTGGCTGAACGGCTGGGGATGCCGACCTTAGGGGATGGCTCCGCAGCGGGTCTTCGGTGACCATGCTTCCTTCGGTGGCTCTACTCTCATGCTTTGAGGACCTGCTTGATCCCAAATAAGGATGGCTGTGGGGTCCTTGTGCTATCTTGTCTTTATCGTCCTGGACGCTTCCTGACCATGGTGTTGTCCTCTTTTCAGGGCTTTTTTCTCCCTCTTGGGCATCACCAGCGTGGGCAGTCACCTTGTGCTCAGTGTCTGGGGCACCACTTGTTTGCGGCACTATCTTGTATTTAGTGTCCTGGGCACCACCTGGCTGTGATGTCACCTGCTGTCTAGTGTTTTGGGCATCACCTGCCCATGTGGCTGTTTTGTGTCCAACATCTTGGGTGTCGCTTGCCTGTGACACCGTCTTGCGTTCAGGGTCCTGGGCACTACCTGGCCGCAGTGTTGTCAGTTTAGTGTCTTGGGTCCTATCTTGCTGTGTTGTCTTGTGGTCAATATTCTGGGCACCGTTCGACCACAGTGTTGTCTTGTGTACAGTCTTCTGGGAACCACGAAGGTGTGGTGTTGTGTTGGGTCCCACATCCTGGGACAGATGTGGCTGTAGTGTCATCTTGTGTGCATTGTTCTGGGTGCCACTTGCCCGTGACATTTGTTTGTGTTTAACATCTTGGGCACTTGTCTGTGGCACTGTCTTGTATTCAACCTCCTTGGAATCACCTCTATGTGGCATCACCTTGAGTTCAGGGTGCTGAGTACCAGCTGGCTGTGGTATTGTGACATTGGTGACAGTCCCTATCGCCTTCCCAGAGGCTTTGATACTTGCTACAGGCTGACTAGTTAATGTGGACTGGCTGTTGTTGTCCAAATCATGGCTGACATTTTCCTGAGCAATGCTTGGTGGTTGAGCTGACTCACCCAGGGGCCCTTGGCACTCTTCCTGTCCAAGCTTGTTCATGCCTGGTGCTGTAGAGCCATCAGGCCTTATGCAGTCCTGGCTTGACACCAGCACCACGGTGGATGCCCCTTGCTGGAGGCCAGTGGCCGAGCAGGTGCCCACTCCTGCATAGCTTCTCCCGGCAGTGGGGTATGTCCAGGGGCTGTCACCACTGCAATTCCTGAAGTCACATGACTTCTCAGGGCTCAGTTTTTCCTCTGTTGCACCAGGAAACGTCTTGGAAGGACTTGGTATTAGAAACCTCTGTGAGGCATCATGGCCCACACCGCCGGCGCCATCTCTTAGGTCTTCCTGGAGTCCATGCTGAGCTGCAGGATGGAGACTCGAAGGCATCCCACAGGGTTGACTCTGCATTGTTAGGGCTGGGGGACCCCTCCTGTCCTTGGTCTCAGTGGAAGACACCGCCTGCTCATTTTCAGCCACGACCTCTCTTCTCACAACTGGAGAACATGTGTCTTCGCGACTAGGAGAGGCTGGCATCTCGTGGACAACAGGAAGCTGCACTGTTATTTGTGGAGGCTTGATGGCGGGCTGTGCTCGCCGCTCAGCCTGGACTGCTAGGGGGGCCAGGAGGGGGATCCGAGTCGCAGCCTCCTGCTCTGGCAAGTGCCTCTGGATAGCAAAGAAAGGCTCTCTTTCAAAGCCTGAGGGTGTCCTTTCGGCTTCATCTTCAGAGCTGCTCACAGTCATGGCGATTTCAGGAGCCCCTCTTAAATTATCCATCACTCCGTGGGCATCAGCTGCCACCTCTTGTGTACTGGGCTCCACTGTTCTGTCCCTTCCGATTGGTCCAGTACTTCTGGGGCTGTCCAGTCCAAGTGAAGCCATCACTGGTACGAGGCCAGGCAGAGCATGGTCTTTGGTAGCTGTGCCAGAGAAACCTGCATTCAGAGCCACTGCCTGGGGGTTCAGAGCCACGTGACTGTCCACATCAGCCACTGCTTGGGGCACTGAGGACATGAGATGTTCCTTGTTCTCCTTGTTCATGAGACCTTGTGTTCTGTTTCCAACAGGCTCCAGGTTTTCTGAGTTAGACACCATGATAGCTCCCCCGGTGGGCCAGCGTCTACACTCCGAGTGACTAAGTTTTGCACAATGGGACAGCCAGCTCTGGGGACCACAGACGATGGTGGCAATGTTGAGGGCTGGCAGGGGCTCAGCTGTGCAGGCCAGAAACTGGGCAGGGGGGATTCTGGTGCAGCTAGTAGCCATGGTGGCCACGTGGAGCACCCGCACTTGTGGCCTGTGCACCTTCCTCTTCTGTAGGTTCTTGCTCTTCAGACCTTCCCTGTGCAGGGGCAGCACCCCAGCCTCAGAGTACAGGCAACTATTCTGTTCGAATCTTTCCCTCAGCTTGGAGAGGATGGAGCTCCGGCCCACGATTCTTGGCAGGAGGCCCCTGGCAGCTCCAGGCCGCTGGGCAGGGGACTTCTCACCTACTTCTTTCTCCTTGGTCTCCTTCTCTTCTGCAGCCAGGAACTTCTTCAGGATGCTTTTCACAGTGCTCTTCCCACTTGAGGGGTTCCACCGGGGCTTCTCATTGGCTGGGGTCCTCTGACCGGGACTTCTGCTTCCTTCCTTGGTCTTTTCCAGGAGCTTGTTGATGGTGGCATTTACAAAACTCCTACCAGGTCCTTGCTTATCTTTAGAAATCAGCCGGCCCACATCCCGGGTCTTCTTGAGGTGGGGCTCCCGGCCAGTGCCCATGAACTTAGCCTGTAGAAGCTGGAACCGTGTGGGTCTCCGGCCGGCCTCCTGGAGTTGGGAAGAGCGGTTGGCCCTGTGTGTCCTGTCTTCCGCCTTCTGGGGCCCCTCTGCTCGGTCCAAGACATAAAGCAGGAGACTACTGAGGATGATTCGCGCCGCCTCGTCGCATGTCCTGCTGATCTTCTTCTTCAGCATCTGCGCGTCCATGGCTGTCTTCTCAAAGCCAATCCTGGGGCTCTCGGAACTGGAGGAAAACAAAAACCAAAGCCCTTGACAGTCACATATTTTATTCCTTTTCATAAGCTCACCACTATCCTGATTTTATGCTGACTTGACACAGGCGAATGTCATCTGATAGGAGGGAACCCCAAGGGAAGAACCGCCGTAAGATGGGCTGTAGACAGGCAAACCTGTGGGGCATTTTCTTAAGTAGCAATTGATGGGGAAGGCCCCAATCCATGGTGGGCGGTGACGTCCTAGGGTTGTGGTCCTGGGTTCTATAGGAAATCAGGCAGAGAAAGCCATGAGGAGCAAGCCAGTAAGCAGCACCCCTCCATGGTCTCTGTACCAGCTCCTGCCTCCATTCCTGTCCTGTTTGAGCTCCTGTCCTGACTTCCTTCAGTGATGGACTATAATGTGGAAGAAGTGTGAGCCAAAAAACCCTGACGAGGACAGCATCGAAGCTCCTGAAGCTCATTCTCAGGAGTCAGGACCCATCTGGGCTTGGGGCCGGTGCTGGTCTTGAGCACTGTCATGGAGGCCTCTGCAAGCCTGAGGCATATGCATTCAAAGAGCTGACACATTAAGTAGGAGTATTAAAGGACAGCCACGTTGTGAGCACTCCGAAAGCCCTGGCAGGGTGTGAGTAAGCACAGAGCACTGGGTAAAAATAACTAAACCCAAGTAGCAGCTGTGCGGCCCCACACCAAGAGCTCCATTGTTCTGGGTAGTCAGTCAGGATATAAAAGCCAATCCGGGTAGTGGCTGCTCTGTCTTTGCAGAAATAAACCAATCCTGGGGCGGCCCCAACACTCCCTTGGGGCCCAGAGTGGAAAGCTAGGCCATTCGCCATTGGTCTGTTTCAGAGTTTAGGAGCCAGCAGTCTCTGAGCTCAGGCTTGCCCCTGTGGCACCTGGTTGTCACAGTCTTACTGCCTGACCTGTCTCTCCTGTTCGGATGGCCTGTGGACAATCTCTTCACACTGATCTGGAAGCTGCCCTGGGTGGAGAGAGACCTCCTTTCACCTAATGGAGCTCACCATCCTGGGACAGCGTCAGCAGAGTGATCCTGAAGAGCTTGTGCTTCCTGCAAAACCACCTGCATGCTTTAACGGCTGCGGCTGCCACAGGCAGAGGGCACGGGGTGGGGGTGGAGCAGGCTGTGTGCCGCTGCTGGGCTTCGGGAAATCTGAGCAGAGTTGTGTGGATTTGAGTGGTCCCAGATTTCCAGCCTCTGAGGTAAGTAAGATGGTACCGTCCTGAGAACGGGTTGGCTTTGACTGTGGGTGGCAATTTTTCCGTCTCCCAGGGCATCTTGTTCTACAAGGTGGCCATTAAGTTCTACATCTTGGGGTTGACCTAGATACAAGCTTCTGTGTGGATATCTGGGGTCTCCCAGGCATATTGCATACTGATGAACTAAGCCCTTACACCCCAAATTCCTCCTTCTATTAACTGCCTTTTGGGCAGACAAAAGCTTTCCTGACCTTCACCCACTAACAGCCACAGGGCCCTACAGCTTTAAGATGTGTCAGACTGTTGCTGGGCCCAGGAAACATTCCCTGCCCCTCTTCCAGGCTTGCCTGACCCACATGCGTACAGCCAAAAGTGTCCGCGCTCCAGCCAGTCACAGGTCACATGATCACACTCCCCTGTCAGCCACATCTATCCTCTACTCTCATTGGATGTTCTTTGTACAGAGGACAACAGCATCTCTGACCCACCCTAGGCTGGGCACAGCCACGCCCTTCCTGTGCTGTCCTGGTTGCCAACATCTTCTGTGGGTCCGGTTCCACTTGCCCACTGTTCCATCATGAATATCAGCACACAGGGTCTCAAGCAGGGCTTGGGACCCAGAGCTGAATTCACACATCTGCAATTACCACGCCCATACCCTCCAGCAGGGCCTGGACTGGCCTATGCACACTTCGCTCTACAGTCTCTATGAAGAGAAGCTTGACAGTTATCATTACCAGCTCTCAACTAGGTGCCTCAAGCTGGGCCACCAGAGCCCCCTTGTGTGAGTTCCCAGGAGCCACAGAGCCTGCGGAGACAGGGTATTGCTCCCCAGGCCTGTGGTGTGGATAGACTCACCTGGCTCGGGTCCTATGAGGAGGCCCAAGAGCCTGTGTGTGTACCTCTTGGAGCTTTGTGGTCACACAGTGTGTGAGCCAGCCAGGCTACTTCAACTGTCTTAATAACTTTCTCAGGTGAGTCAATAGTGTGACTGAAATAACCACACTGACGACATCCAGTCGATATTCTGACTGACTGACTAAAGGCCACGGGGCCCAACCACGCAGGACACTGAGTATCCTTCCCAAGTTCCTCTCTGAGAGCTTCTGAGCCCAAGGTCTAGAGGGAGAAATAAGAAACTCATCTGGCATTAACTGTTCAGCTTCTGCCACAGAGGGGACAGCCTAGCGTCTCCACATGCCCCATGCCATGGTTCCACACTACCTTACACTCTGGGTAGTGCCAACAACTCGGTGGTAAGGTGCAAGCGGGACATTTTCAGGGAGACTTGCTGAGTGTCCTTAGATCAAGAGTGTTAGTGGGTCTAAACCCAGCTTGGCTGGTTGGGCCGAGGCCATGCTATGCCACCGTTCGGCTCCCAACCAGCTGGAAGCTAGTGCGACACCAAGGTACTGTCCAGCAGCCCACCACCTGCCCATTGCCAGGGACCAACACTTGAGGCCACTTGGGGCCTTCAGTCTAATTTGTTCGGCAGACATGAGAAGGGGATTTATCTAACAGCCCCAGATGGAGTTTTGGAATGCTCCTCAAAGCTCTCGTGGTCGTCTCCAATGTTTTCAGTTAAGGCAGGGCAGATGCTTTCCCAAGATTTCTTGGCCAGCATTAACAGATTAGAGCGGAGACTTAAGTTCTTTGCTGGTGATCCACACCTGGCCCTGTCACACCAAGGCTCTACACCGAGGGGCATCTGCGCTGTGAGTGAGTAACTGGGATTTCCCAGCTCACTCCGATGAGTCAGAACTGTGTTTAACAATCATTATAATAAAAAATTCCTCTTTCATGAGGATCTTTGCTTATCATCCCTGAGGCCATCCACTGTCTGTGAGGGAGGGAGCTTCTGTCCTCTTCCAGAAGGCCTCCTCCGATCTGCAGGCCCAGCCTTTCCAGTTCTCCCAACTCCTGGTAGGATGAAGGAGAAAACCTGGGGAAATGGAATTCTAGCTTGTCTCTCCTTGAGGTCTTTGCTTTAGCTCATTGGCCTGAGGCACTCTCGCCTTAGAACAGCTGGTGCTGGCCCAGGGGACACAGACTCATGGTTATCTCTCCAGAGCAATCTCAAGCTCCTAGCCCAGGGCTGCTCCCCAGAACACCACATGGGTAGCTCATAGTCCACGGACGCTCCCCAGTACATCATTGGGGTACCTCATAGCCCAGGACTGCTCCCCAGAACACCACAGGGGTAGCTTATAGTCCATGAACGCTCCCCAGAACACCATGGGGATAGCTCATAGCCCGGAGCTGCTCCCCAGTTTACCACTGGGGTAGCCAGTTACCATGTGACCACTTAGAGTTCCCAGTGCAATTTCAAGAGCCATTCTGCTTCTGCCCGCGGTCCTCTACTGCAACAAAGGCTGCATGAGTAGGAAGCCTGTCTGTTTTCTTTTCCACTTCAGTCCAGTTGCCCACAGAGTCTGCATGAGAGTCAGGCCTTTGCGGATGCCTGTGGTGGAGCAGCGAGGCCCCATGGATACCTGTAGGGTAACCGTAGGCAGCACATAGACCTGCCCCTTCTACCATTCTGCTCTCCTGGCTATGGCCCCAGCCTTCCAAATGTGCTTCTTTTTCCTCTGGCATGCGGCTGCTCACCTTCCATATTCCTTCCAAGGAGCCTTTCCCAGCTGTGGGTCTATACCGCAACCCTATGGAAGCCTCTCTGTGCTCTGTGTGTATCCTGACACCCAAGCTGTCTCATGTGGACCCCTCCCACCCTACCTTGGTTCTTCTGAGCTGCTGGTGCCTCTGGCCTAACCTATGCCAGAATACTCCAGAGTCTTTGCTCACTACAACACCTTACACTGGAACACTAAGATGGCTCATGGAGCCTTATGCTGCCGGTGTGGGGCACTCTATGCCCGGCTGCCATGTACAGACATGACTAAGCCCATTTTCCATGTCCCTCAGGTACTTGGATGAGCTATAGAGCCTGGCCCAGGATGGAACAGAATCTTCCCTTCCATGGCCAACACAAACAGGGGGCCCATAAACCTTCCTAATTTAGGCACCAGCGGCAGGCAGGCAAGGTCATTCAGGATGGGAGACTGGACAATCATCTCGGGACACACCCAGACTGCTCAGCACTTAGGAATGCCTGCTACATCATGACTTCTACAGAGAACAGCAGACCTCAAGCCCCGACTACTTCCGTTTGAGTGCACGCAGCCTTGGGTCAATCCAGCTCCTCACCAGCTATGGCCAGCAGGGCCTTGCTGGACTGCCCTATGGTCAGGGCGTGTGGCAGCATCCTGGGTACCTGCTCTGCTCTGAGCATCCTCTGGCAGAGAGCGCTCCTCAGTTCACTTGTAGGAGAAGTGGAGTTCTCAAACAAACTCCAGTGAGCAAATCAGCAAGCAGCCTTCCCCCGTTGGCCCCTGCCTGAAGTTCTTGCCCTGACCTCCCCCTGAACAGTAAGTATAGGTGGAAATAAATCTCTTTCTCTTCAGATTTGTCTTTGGCGATGGTGTTTATGATAGCAACAGAAAAGCAAGCTAAGACAGTATTGTTATACCCATATTCCATACCTCGAAACGGAGGCCTGAGGGCCACTGCTTCTTCCTGCTCATTCTGCCCAGCGCATGGTGGATAAACACTCAGCATGCTGACTGACCACCATGTGTTGTTTTTATGGCTGTCCCTTCTGGGACCCTTTCCTCAAAAGCCTTGAATCAGGCCTCCCTGGCTCAGGGGGTCCAGTGGCCTTTGCCTGCCATCCCTCAGGCCCCCTCACCTAAGCTCATAGATAGATTCCAAAATGCTTCATCAGCTTCTACTCATAGGTTCTCATGGCCACCCTGGAAGGACAATGTGGCCCTAAGGACAGGGACCCTTGAAGGCCACCCTTGTAACTGGGTTAGAAACCCATTTGTATCTTATCCAGACACCCAGTCTTGACATGGTCAGTGTCCAAGTGGGGCACTGATATGGGGACTTTGGACAACATGCATAGCCTGGTCACTTCCACAGAGCAGTAACCATCTGTCTCAAGGGCTGGTTGCTCAGCCAGTGACCTGCCCAAGGGCTTCACGGATGCACTTGCCAAGCTAGTGTTATAAAGAGAGATGCAATCTAGGTTCGCTTTTACTTTTATAAGTAATATTGCACCTTGCTTTGCGGGTTTTCCTGTCATGGAGACTACCCAGGTCCTCATGTATATGAGGCGCACGCTCCACCATTCAGCTACATTCATCCACGGAGTCAAGTTTTAAATAACGGAGCCCTTTAAGCGAGGCTCTGAATATATGTTACTGGTAGGTCTAATATTAGGCTATGAGTGATGAAAATATATTTCTAAGAGAAAAAAAGTGTTTTCCAAGCAGTCCAGAAGACACAGCTTGGGATGCTGTAACTGTGTCTGTGTGGACTGCGGTGTCAGTGTTTCAGGAGGAGCCATGAGCACTGTTAGTGTTGCCTGTCATTTGTAAACTTGTTCTCATTGTGACTCCTGTCTGGGAGAGCTCGGTAGCAGATGCTTGCTAATGCCTCCCTGTTATTTGTGAAGCCAGACAGCCATAGGTGGAGTCCTGAATCTGAATGTCAGTGCTATCCTGGAAACACACTTGTCTCCAGACTGATGCCTGGTTGCCTTGGCTGTGGTACCCCTGGTTTTGCGGCTGGATCCAGCATGTGTGGCTACAGGTGTGACTGAGAGATGTTTGGTCATTTGGGCTGTAGTGATATGCTATAGCCATCACCCGGGCTGACCCAGGCCTACCAAGAGTTGGGCACTCTTCAATGCCTCAAAATCTAAGAGGGAATAAAGGGTTCTTAGAATATCACTCTGGTGACGGCTACTACCTCGTGCTGCTGTTCAGTATGAGATGGAGGTGAATAGCTGAGAGCAGACACGGGGCACAGGGGGCAGGTGTCTGATCTGTGCTGCAGGGATGTGGCATAGAAAAACAGATTAAAGGGGGCCATGGTGAGCCGGATGGCAAGCTGTGTAATATAAAATAGTATTTCAGAGTAGGATGCTAGTACCCAGACCGTAGAGCTCTAGCCTGGTCACCCCTCTGGCTTACAGCAGTGAGAGAAGAGCATGCTCGATCAAAAAATTCATGGAAACGTTTATGGCAAAAAAAAAAAAAAAAAAAAAAAAAAAAAACCCAAAAAAAAACATAAGGACATAAGTTTTGTGGTTTGTTGGTAAGTGATTAAGAAAAAAATTATGCGTGTGTCTCATCTCTGTGTTTCTATATATTTCTGTAACTGTGTCTATGTCTGTGGCTGTGTGTGCATGAGTGCATATGCATGTAGTAAGAGGGACAGAGAAAATGGTAGGTCACTGTGACACAGCATCAGCAGTTGCAAAACTTCGAGGGAAGGATACTGGAGCTGTCTACTGTTTTGACTAATTGTTTTCTTTCTTTTTATCTTTTTCTTTTAGACAAGCATCACTTTGTAGCCGAAAGCTAGTTAACTTGGAACTCACAGTGCAGCCCAGGCTGGTCTCTCATTTGTGGTGAGCCTCCTGGCTTAGCCCTCTAAGCCTGGAAATTATAGGTGTGAGCCACCACACTTGGCCTCGTAAGTAAGATACATTCGAATCTGTCCGAGGCCAAGCATGACAGTGCACATCTGTGATCCTCGTGATAGGAGGTGCAGGGAGGGGGGCTGCAAATTTAGAGGTCAGTTGGTTTTTGAGAATTTATCTTAAAAAGGAGGAGAAACGACAGAGAGAAGAGAGGAAGGAGGGAGGGAGGAACAGAGGGAGGGAGGGAGGAAGGAGGAGAGAAGGAGGACTGGAGAGACGGCTCAGAGGTTAAGAGCACTGACTGTTCTTCCAGAGATCCTGAGTTCAATTCCCAGCAACCACATGGTGGCTCACAACCATCTGTAATGGGATCTGATGCCCTCTTGTGGTGTCCAAAGACAGCAACAGTGTACTCATATACATTAAATGAATAAATAAATCTTTAAAAAAAAAAAAAAAAAAAAAAAAAAACAGGGGAGAAGGAGGAAGGGAGGGAGGGAGGGAGGGAGGGAGAGAGGGAGGAAGGAAAGAAGGAAGGCTTGATTCAAAAACAATCAAAATAGGGAAGGAGAAACAGCACCGTGACCCTGTGGTGTGAGGAATACTGACATAGATGGGGCCATAAAAAGGGTGACAGAGCTTCCCGGAGTTTGAGGCTGAGCATTGGAGGTGATTGTGGAGGGAGATGCTCTCCATGTTGTCATCACCTAGGCTTCTAGTCATACACCCGCCCGAGGAAGAAGGGTGGTGGCCCTGAGTGATGGCCCTGGGCAGGAACCATGGAAGGGTAAGTAGGTCACAAAGATGTCCTCCAAAGCCTTGTGTAAAGGCTACAGTCTTGGACCCACCTGCTCTGGCCCTAAAATAATACAAGTCTGTTGTGAGTTTAGCAAGGGACTGAGAAGGGCAGTGCTGGGCTCTGTACAGCACTGGTGTCTTATTCACATGTGGCCACCTTGGGGTGCAGGCCCTCACACTCGTGTGGACTCTTTAGTTGCAACATCCCGAGTGTGCTCTCAAAGTATTTCTATCTAATAGCAAGAAGTAAATCAACCCAGTGGCAGTTTTAACATCAGAGCAACGCTAGCTCAGTGTTCTAAAACACACTTCCAACTTAGCAGACATTTTAGGATTTTTTTGTTTGTTGTTTGTTTTTCTAGACAGGGTTTCTCTGTGCAGCCTTGGCTGTCCTGGAACTCACTTTGTGGACCAGGCTGGCCCTGAACCTCTCTACCTCCTGAGTGCTGGGATTAAAAGTGTGCACCACCATCGCCAATATTAGCACTGGCTCTTGGGCTGGTTTTCCATCTACCTTCAGTGAAGAGAGGCTATGGACGGCACAGAGGCTGCCTGGGCCAGGGAGCAGAGTGACATGTGTGTGTTGTCAGACACGGGAGTTAAACTCCGACTACCGCTCTTTCGCAAGTGAGCCACTCTGGCCTCCAGATACTTTCCCACCTTCAACACAAGCTCTTCGACACTATCTACCTCACGGAAACCTGGGTTAATGGAAGATACACACTTGACAGTAGTGACTGTTATTACCATGGGCACAGCAGAGACTTGGGGAAGCCAGGCACCCAAACAGCTCTGGGACTTAACTGGCTGAGACTGGAAACTGGCTGAACTCCAGCTGAGAGTGGCAGAGGAGGAATTGTACCTGGTGTTATGTAAGCTGTTTGTTGTTGATGGTTTTTATTTTCCTTCCAAGGTGTGTGTCTCTCTCTCTATCTCCATGCAGCTCTGGCCTTGCACCATCAGTGTAGCTATGGCTGGCCTCAAACTAGTGATCCTCCTGCCTCTGCCTTCAAAGTACTGATATTATAACTATCTACCACTGCAACCTGCTTGAGAATCTAATTTGTCAAACTTTCTGAGGAATCTATCATCTTGTCTAGCAGACTTCCACCCTCCAATTGTCAGAAAAGAATGCCATCCACAATATCCACCTCTTATCTGGCTTTCAGATATAAACACCTTGGGAAAATAATTTCAAATATAAATGAAAGACCTTGGTCTGGGTTTGTGGCTCAGTAATGGAGCACCTGTCTGGCACACGTAAGGCCTTGAAACTCTCTCTCTCTCTCTCTCTCTCTCTCTCTCTCTCTCTCTCTCTCTCTCTCTCTCTCTGCGTCCCTCTCTTTTCCTCTCTCTTCACCCCTCTCTCTGTTTCTCTCTCTCTGCCACTATGTCTCTCTCTTCCCCTCTCTCTTTCTTGAATTTAGGTAAATTCATCTAAATTAACCAGAATTCCAAAACCTTGTATCTCTCGACCAGCCTTGTCCACCACATAATGCTTATTCCTCTTCAGGGAACATGACTCTTTGCTGGGCACCAAGGCAGAAGCTCACACACATTCTTGAGAACACACTGGAATACAGATCTTTCCTGAGATCACCTTCTCCAGAAACCAAGACGTCTCAGTCTACGCCCAGATTCAACCTACATGCTTGTGCCTCTAGACCAACAACAGATGCTCTTCAGGTGTTTTAGGCAGAAAATGGGTACAGAAGGTTGCATCTATGACCCCTACACGTAAGTTATCCCCATTTGTCACCTAAGAATAATAAACACCAATCCCTCCAAAATCTAACGCACAGAGGTGCTGACCTTGTGTTGAAGCAGAGCACACAACAGTCCCTTAGTCTCAGGTATTAGACTCATAAGGTGCTATACTCATAAGATGTAGCTACTTCCTCACTCACTAATTAAACTAGGGAACAATAAAAATGTTGTCTGCACCACAATATCAGAACTAGGAAAGCAAAGCAATGGTCCCAGAACGAAGCACGACTTATTGTGCTTTGGGAGACTGATTTGTTTGCACAAGAGATTGTGGAAGTCATCTGAGTGTGGTGGCACAAGCCTGTAACCAGTGCGGGGAAGACTGAGAACACTCGAAGGATCATGAGTCTGAGGCCATCCCAGGCTACACGGTGAAATCCTATCCCAACAAAACAAAATAAAACCAACAATTTAACTAGGCATGGTGACGCATGCCTTTAATCCCAGTACCAGGGAGGCAAAGGCAGACAAACCTCCGTGCGTATGACGCTCGTCTAGTTTGGATAGTGAATTCTAGGCCAGGGCTATATGGAGACCTTTTCTCAAATCAAAAAAATTAGTAAAGCACACACACACACACACACACACACACACACACACACAGAGAGAGAGAGAGAGAGAGAGAGAGAGAGAGAGAGAGAGAGAAAGAGAGAGAGAGAGAGAGATAGAGAGAGAGAGAGAGAGAGAGAGACCTGCTCATTGTCAAGCACCACACACCTGTCCACCATATGACTCTACTCTTGACCACAAAAAATGGAAGCCAGGTACTCTCAAAAAACAACTGCTATGTCCCAAGACACGCTTTCTTCACCATAAATACAGGATAGTTCCCTAAGATACCTGGGACAGGGCAGCTTCAAGAAGTCCCAACACATCCCTAAGCCTGTGGTGGCACCCTTTGCTAATAAAGTCTGCAGCCATTTGCCCAGCTGTCTACTTAGATATAAACCACAGGGGAAAGAGAGGCATCCCCACATCCCATTTAACTGTTCCTCAGAAGCAGGTGAGGCCCCAGGAGAGTTTGCATCCTATAGGCTGTGCAGATTCCAACAAGTGGATGCTTTCTGTCCCCACCCATCAGAGCTTCAAAGGGACCCCACCAGCCTCTCACTGCAGACAGTGTTGGCTCTCCTCAGAGACAAGTCCTCATGTGAAAAGGACACAGGACCAACAGGACAGCCCCAGCTGTGCTGCCCAGGCACAGCCCCAGCCATCTGTCATCAATGGTGGCTGGCTTCATTCTCGTCACTAACGGAGGAAAACCGTGTTGAAAGTCATGGTTGGAGGAGCGTGTGTCCACCTTCTCCACACTCCCAGCCAACCCGTACTGGGGAAACACCATGGAATGGGACACCATGGCTAAAGACTTCCTCCGACATGGATCTAACCTACCAAAGGTGCCGCATGTGACCCAGAAGATCATCTGCTGCCTGGCTTTCTCAATGTTCATAAAGATTACAGTAAAGTATTAGTGACCAAAACATGGTAAAAAGGTTAAATTACTCCATTTGGGTACATCCTGAAGCCACCAACCACCTCTACTATGAGACATGAAAGAATCTGACTTCAGAAGAGAGATGCCCCACCTCACAGTGTGCCAGCAGGGTCTCAGGTAGATACAGCTAGGCGGTGGGAAAACAGAAGAAAGTTCTCCAATGGAGAGCCACGGCTGTTAGTGCTGTTAGTGCTGATCCAGCATCACTGGACTTGGGGCAGAGGGAATACACCTGTTGTCCAGGAGATAGCTTGTCACCAACCATCTGGAGGTTTGTGTGTAGTGAGCACAAGAGACAGGGTGGGGGGAGGGGCAGAGCACCACGCTTCAGAGAGGGTGAGGAAAAATCTTCTCTTAGGACAATGTATTTTACACAGCAAAGAGGGTTTGTTATTGGAGGGGAGGTGTGTGCTCCTCGGGTGGTGACTGCACACATCTACCCTCTCCTAGGGGAGGCTCTAACCCTGAGCACGGGCGCTACGGGCTGCCCTCTGGGAGGGGAAATGTGAGAAACACTTTACTTTTCTTCTGTGGACAGGCGGTGCAGGGCTGTGCCCATATCCTCTAGTCTGCCTTTGTGTTCCAGTTCCTGGTACAAGCCCCGGGGAACAGTGGCCAGGCCGTGCAGCAACCCGAACAGGCAGCCGGCGATCGTCCCTGTCGCTCCACTCTCTCCTGAAACAGCAAACACAAGTGCATCCTAGAGGGGATCCCCACTGACTAAGCCTGCTCCCCCACATCTCTGAGACCATCCCGAAGAAGGCATGCAGAATGGTAGACAAGCTGTAATCCTAGTACTCAGGAGGCTGAGGTGGGTATACTCATGAGTTCAAGTCCTGCCAAGGCTAGAAAGTGACTATCAGGCCAGCCAGGGGCACACTGCAGTCCCCTCTCTCAAAATGTACAGGACCCCGTGGGCTGCCAGCTACTGAGGCAGTCACAGTTGTAAGCACCAAGCCCATCTCTGCTCTACAGGGGTTCCCCTTTCCATCTCAGCCCCAATTAAATGTTGTCCTTATAAGACTTGCCTTGGTCATGGTGTCTGTTCACAGCAGGAAAACCCTAACTAAGACACTCCATAAATATGCTACCCACCTCATAGATAACAATTCATAAGATTGTCCTTAAAGCTGAATGTGCAGAACGCACCGGGCAGCTGTTTCTGATATCGTGTCTCACGGCCTTTCCTTCTCTGGCTTGTGTTAAAGTCAGCCGCCGCCTACTTTTCTTTGTTTCTTTAAAACTTAGTTTTATTTTATGGATATAAGTGCTTTGCCTACACGGATGCGTGTGTGCCGTATGTGTGTCTGTTGCCGATGGAGGTCCAAAAGGGATATCAAAGCCCCTGGACTTAGGATCAGTGGTGGTTGTGAGTAACTGTGTGGATGCTGGAAACAGAACTCAGGCCATCTGTGAGAGCGGCAAGGACACTTAACAGCAGATCCACCTCTCCGGCCCATACTTTGTTTTGAGTCAGGGTCTTAGCTGCTCAGGGTGGCCTTGAACTCCCAAACTCTTGACTTTATGTCCCTGACGCTGGGATTGTTGGCACATGCCATCATCACAGCCAGCTTATGAGGTGCTGGGGATTGACCCTAAGGCTCAGTGCATGCTAGGCAAGTACCTTACCAACTGAGATCCACTGATCCCGTCACCAGCACCCTCCCCCATTTAAAAAAGATTTTAGCACATTTATTTATTATGTGTATGTGGGTGTGCACATGTGCCCCAGAGCCTGTATGAAGGAGTTGGTTCTTTCCCTCTACTGTGACTTGGAATTAAACCCAGGTTATCAGGTTTGGCTACAGTTGCCTTTACCTGCTTGCTGCGCCACACAGGCTCCCTGTCTCAACACACAGCTTTTTAAGAAATGGAATCCGATGTGATCCAGGCTGCTTTCAAACTCATTATGTAGCCAAGTGTGACCTTGAACTCACAACCCTCATGTTTCCATCTCCCAAGTACTTGGATTACAGAGATATGACACCATGCCTCTTGTGTGTATGTATGTGTGTGCACGTGTGGGTGTGCGTGCACATGTGGGTATGCGTGTGCGTGGTGCCGGGGATCAAATTCAGAGCCCTGTTCACACTAAGCCGCCCACTGCCTGCTGAGCCCCTCCCAGCTCTACAGCCTCTTCAGAATCACTTCTCAAGGCTGCCTGCTTCCTGCAGTCTCACGCAGTTTTAAAAATCACACTGAACCTCCAGCCAAAGAGTGAGTATGGGATGGACCTAGCCCTCCCCCCACCCTCACGCATACATAGCAGATGTGCAACTTGGTCTTCATATGGTTCCCCAAAACAACCAGAGTAGGGGCTGTCCCTGAACCTGTGGCCTGCCTGTGGATCCCGTTCCCCTAACTGGGCCTTGTTTGGCCTCAGTGGGAGAGGATGCACCTAGTTTTGTAGTGACTTGATGTGCCAGGCAGGGTGATTGATACCCAGTGGGGGCCTGCCCCTTCTCAGAGGAAGGGGAGTGGGGGATAGGGGAAGGAAGGGTGGACTGGGAGGGGGGGTGCTGATATTGGGATATAAAGCGAATACATAAATTAATTAATGAGAAAAAATATTTTGAGGAACCATCCAAAGTGTTATACACTAAGACATGTTCATGGAAATCTATACAAGAAATAATCCAAAATAATTCCAATGAAAACATACCCGTGTATATTAACATTAAAAAGTCAGTTGCAAGGAGGGCAGTTGAGTGCATTTATGCAGTACATAAAGCTTCAAGAAATTCCCAGTTCTAACAGAAAAATACATCTGGGCTGTGGCACCTAAGTCATGTGGCCCTTGTCTCTTTGGCTGGGAACCTTGGCACTGCCTGTGATTCCTCTCCATGTGACCTCTGACCCCAAGCCGCTTCTGAGTCCTGGTAGTGTTCCAGGCTCACTCTCATGTGCTAGCACAGACACACCTGTGTACACACAGTGGCTCGAGCAACCAGATTGAATGAGGCTGGGACCACAAGGGCTGATGGAGGGGAGGTCAGGGCCGTGGTTCTCAGAGTAGATACACCTAGAGACCTGGGTACTGGTCCTGGGAGAGGCCTGAACACAGGCACCCAGGAATGGCAGGAACGACAGAGCCGCACTAGCCAGGCCTGACTTCCCACAGCTTTTCTGTCTCTCCCACTAAAGCCTGTTTCCAGGATGGCCCTGATACTGGTTGAGTTTTCCAAGGAGAGTAGAAAGAATGATGAAGAACTCGACATAGTTTGTGGGACAATGTTCTGGTCCCACGCAGAACTCCACTGGCATCTTAGGGCTCTGGCCACATGCTCAACTTCACCAAGATGTATCTGTCCTGGACAGAGGCAATTACAAGGGCAGTGACTTCCTTGTCAGAGTCTTTCAGCCTCCCAGGTCCATGCTGCCTCTCCTGGCCATGCCGGGCACCCTGCAGCCTTCCTCGGCTCCTAGCTTGCCTCAGAACTTGGCGGCTCATATTCTAGATCCTCTGAGCTCACTCTGTCCCTGTCTGCAAGGACAAGGGGCACGCAAATGCGTGCATTTTTTGCCTTCCTGTCTGTACAAGATGCTCCTGCCTGCACGGGCTCTATGAGGTGACTCCCCCCACCTTGCCTCAGCTCCTTCTGCCCTCCTCACAGCCTGGCTCCTCTGGGAGTTCACGGCTGGCTTCAGCAGTGTGGACATGGGTTGTCCTAGCTGAAGTACTGTGCACCAGCAAACACTGGTGAGCCTAGTGTTTGTGGAGTTCTGCACAGTTCTTATCATTTGTTTTCACACTTGGTAAGCCCATGGAGTGGGGGGTTACGGGGGGACAACTTGCCTTAGGAAGAGAATCATTTCACACAAACTCAGAAACCTGCCAGCTCTGAAGGAAGGGATGGCTGGAGAGAGAAGAGTCCCTGTGCCTGGTCACTGTCCTGACCGTGGTCACCTATGAGCCTGGCAGGCATGTGGGTCACATCAAAGTAGGTTACTGTAACCGTATCTGTGGCCCACATGCCACAGTTGTTTGTGTGCTGTAGTCAGAGGCTGCAGGGTGTGTCCAGCAATGGAGATGAGCCTGGATTCTGGGTCTGTGACTGAACCCCATGTCTGCAGACCCTAAACACCTACGAGTGCTTCAGAGTACAGATTAGTACCTTCTGGAAGTATCCATACCAAAGGAGGACGTCTTACCTCCGTGAAACATGGCCCTCTGGCACAGCTCAGTCCAGTTGCTCCCTGCAGCAAGAAGGGCATCATAGGCGATCATGGGGGCGTCGTGGCCACGCCGTCCCCCTCGGCCTTCTGAGCTCCATTTCTTGTAGGTCTGAAGAGAACCACGGGTCAATGTAAGTCCAGGAAAAGATCCCAGTCCGTCCCTGTGGCTGCCGCCCACCCGCCATTCTGTTTCACTCTCTTGCTGTGTCCTGGCTGAGTTCCACGGAGCACAGACATCTCTCAGGGCTGGGGCTGAACTCACCTTGTCTCTCTCCTCGGCGTCATAGTTGTCGGGAAAGGTGGCTTTGTCTTCTGCGTCTTCTCTGATTTTTCTTTCCTCTAAATAAAACTGCCATTTTGCTTCGAAGTAAAACCAGTGTTCTTGGTACTCTAGAGGCAAGCACAGGGCAGGTGGGCTGACGGTGCCTCAGGGGTGGGCACGGAGACAGGGGAAGGAATGCCCTCCCCCAGCTGCAGCTGTGGGGATGGCGAATCTGTGCCAAAAATAAGCAGCTCTGATAGGTACTGGCTGCTTCCAGAAGTAGCTCAGGCGGTGGGGAGTATGCAAAACAACACCGGGGTTACTTAACTGCTCTCTAAAGCAGAAAGTGATTGCAGGGGGATTGTGGGTCTGTAATTTTAATTAATTAGTGGATGTAGCTCAGAGTTAAGAGGGCTTGCCTAGCATGCATAAGTTACTGAAAAGAGACCCCCCCCCCCGAAAAAAAAAAAAAACACCCTAAGAAGCCCAGAAATCCAAAACAAAATCAATAGGGAAGTCTGTATTTTGATTAACTGAAACCTGGGCAAGCAGAGTGAGAGGGGCAGTTTCATTATTACTGAGAGCCTGAAACCCAAGCCCTAGGTAACCTGAAGTACTTGTGGTCCATCTGATGAAGAGGGTACCAGCTGGGTAGTGGCCAGCAGCCACTCATATTACAGAGGACCGAGACCTCCAGAGACATGGCAGCAGCAAGCGGGGGTGCCTGCTCTGGAAGGTTCCCAGTGTGTCCTTCTCTGTGCCAAAGGGTGGGGAATGCCTGGGCCTTTGGGGACTGGTAAGGACTGGGGGACATAGCTGAAGGTAGAAATCTAGAACCTGTTTTCTGTCTATGGCCAGCAGAGGACAGGAAAGGGGCTCCAGGGTGGTGCACAGAGGCTGAGGGTGAGAGAAACTGCTCACCCACTATGGGTAGCATTGGAAGAACTTTGGGAGACATGGGAATGATGGAACCAGGGGAACCAGGGAATGACGGATTAAACTAAAAATTAATGACATAAATGTTCCTTGGAGGTAAAGTAGGTGAAGTAGGTGAAGTAGGTGAAGTAGGTGAAGGTCGGTCGGATTGTTCAGAGATGAGCTAGCTCCAACGCCTGGCACCATCCTTTGGGTGCCATTTCCCCCAGGGCTGAGGCCAAGTGGGTGTCCTCTGTGTTCTGTGTCCTTGTAAAGTTCTCCTGGAACCCTCTAGAGCATGTCCCCCCTTGTGGTGACTCTTGGGACTGCTCAGGAGCCGCTCAGCTTCATGCTGTCTTGGAGAAGCTGTGGCCCTGGCCCTGTGCTCACTACCTTCCTTCTTCTAGGACACCCTGGTGGCTTATCTACTTAAGTGGATGGCAGGACACATGGAGCCACCTACAACCCCCACTCACACATCCCTCGTAGCATGTAGAGCAGCCCTGGGGTGACAGCGTGTTCTGTATACTCAATGGCCTGGGGAGTGAACACTGTTTTCTTGTCCTGCCTTCGGGTTCCTGTGTCTGTCTAATGTACCACACTCCTGAACCAAGCAGGTGAGAGGGTGGGGTATACATTGCTCCTTGTACGTCAGACCCTGAAAGCCACAGTGCTCCCAGGATGTCTGATGAATAGGATGACCATATCCAAAAGGTTGACAGGCTCTGGGTTGATGAGGACAGATAGAAACCTCCAGAGAACGTGCCTTTAGTTGTCTCTGGGGACTCATGGCACGGGGACCCATCTTGATACAGATGGAAGCGCATGTCATGGGATACATCTATTCGGTCAAGAACAGGTTAGGTTGTGTGAAATGTAGGCGGGATTCAGTCCGCTTTTTGGTGTCTGAAGAGGCAGTGAGTGGGCGTCACTGAGACCTCAGGATACTGAGGAAGAAGCCGCTCTCTCATAAGGCTGGGGTTCCCCTTGAGGTCCTGATGCTACTTGGAGCAGTGTCTGCCCTGAGGCAGTGAGGACCTGTGTGAAGTCAGCCCTTCCCGCACTGACCAAGACTTCTTTAGGCCTTTGGGCGGCTGGTGTGGGACTTGAGTTGAGTGTGAGCACATGTGCTTTGTGTGAGCTGAAGGCGCTGGGGTGGGAGGAAGTCAGGCTCACCCGCCATGTGCCTGATGGTCTTCCTACAGTACTCCTCTGCCAGGGGAAGTGCTTTCAGCATCTCTCTTCCCCACTGTACGAGTGGTTTTCCCTGGATTGCATAAGAGGCGAACAGTGCCGTGCACAGGGACCCAAGGAAACCTGGAGAGAACAGGAATTGAGATACAGCTTTGTTAACCCCGGGCCAGTGGCTTTCTGAGTCCAAACAGACCCACCTCTAGGACTGTGGGTTCTGCCTCTCCCTCTGTATAATAGGCAAGACACCTTTTCAGGGCTGCTACAGGGACCAGAGACTAAGCAGAGAGGCACCCAGCACAGGCCAGGCAGTGGAGAAGGGCATCAGCTCATAGAACCGACTGGAACCCCTCAGTTTTCCCCTCAAGACCTATACCCCTATTTTTTGTTCTTACATGAATGATGGGAATTCTTTCCCTTGCATGGCTTTCCCAACATAACCACACTTGATGCCACTTCTGTCCTCAAGCGGATCATCGCCGGCATCAGACCAGCACCCGTTCGGCACCCATTCGGCCCCGTTCAGGGCAGCTCTTTACCTGTAGGGTGGTTGTGTGTCATCCGACCGCACTCGATGCTGACTTCGACGAGGGTCTCCAGACGCTCTGGCTTCCAGTACCGCATTCCAATGCACATTGCTTTGGTGGCCGCTCCGAATCCTGAACCTACATGGGTGACAGACGCCTGAGTTCAGGCTTGCCTCTGTGACCCGTGGGAGTCCCGGATTTACAAGTTCTGAAGTATGAGGTCTACGCAGAATCACTGAGTGAGTGAGCAGTAAAGGCCGTGGGAATCCTGGCCAAGAGAGAACCTGGGCCAGGTCACGAGAAAGTGGAGTTATTTAGCCCCTGAAAACGGATTTTTTCTTGGCCCAGGGCAGGCTTGTGATATGCTTCTACTCAGGCTACACCGGAAGCAGTGTCAAATCGGACATTTCTGCTTCCTTCATTCATATGTCCCCCTCCCCCTTCCCCTCCCCCTCCCCCTCCCCCTTTCACCTCCCCTCCCCCTCCCCCTCCCCCTCTCTCTTCTTCCTTCCCTTTTTCCCCCCTGAAACAGAGTCTTGTTATATAGCCACCATTTCTGGGAGATTTTCTCTTTTAAAACTCTCATTAAGTTATTATTGGCATAGAGTCTTCTTCTGGCCTCCTCCTCGGGCACTTCATGTATGTGCTGCACTTCCGTATATCAAAACACAAATATTCTTATTTCTTCTGTGAAGGCTTCTTACTGTCCTTTGAGAGGCCTTCTGTGTGTGCAGTCTATTAACTCTCTCCACGTGCATGTCCTTTCCATAAATACGGGAAGTGGCTGGAATCTTGCTTTTTTTTTTTTTTTTTTTAAGATTTATTTGTTCATTTTATGTGTGTGAGTACACTGTCACTGTTTCAGACACACCACAAGAGGGCATTGGACCCATTACAGATGGTTGTGAGCCACCATGCAGTTGCTGGGAATTGAACTCGAGACCTCTGGAAGAGCAGCCAGTGCTCTTAACCACAGAGCCATCTCTCCAGCCCTGGAATCCTGTTTTTTTTTTTTTCCCCACCAATTTATAGCTGAGAATTTCCACATCTCGACACGCAGATCTATTTCATGGTTTTAAATATCCTATGAGGCATTCTATTGCATTGATATATAATTAACTTTCCCATTGTCTTCCGGGTGTTTGCTAGTACAGCTGATGGTACAAGGGTCACTGTCACACACGTTGCTGCATGCTTGCTCTACCACGCTACCGTCATGGGTGTTTAAGACTTTTAGAAGTAGAATGTCAGATCAAAATGCATTTTCATTAAAGAGTTCTGACAGATAGTACTGGGTTTCCCTCTCAAGAGTTCACAGCACTTTGCCCTGCCTGGGAGGAAGCTCTGTATGCCTCCTCATGTACCACAGTGGTGACCCTGAGGTCTTCCTGGTTGGTAGCTGTGATGGTCAGTTTTGTCAACATGACACAATCTAGAATAACCTGGAAAGAGTCTCAACGAGGAACTGCCTACACTAGGTTGACCTATGGGCATATTTGTGGGGATTGTTTTAATTAAATTAATTGATATAGGAAAACCCAGTCCACTGTGGGCGGCACCATTCCTAGTCAGGGGTCCTGAACATTTAAAAGAGGAAAAAATCAAGCTGAGCACAAGCAAGCAAACAAGTAAAAACACATGCATTCATTTCTCTTTGCTCTTGACTGTGGGTGTGGTGACTAGCTGACTAAAGTTCCTGCCTTGAGTTCTCTATGATGATGGTCTGTAACCTGGAACCATAGCTGAAATAACCCCCCTCCCCTTTACATCACTTTCATCGGGGGTATTTTATTCCAGGCACAGAAATGGGAACAGAACAGTAGTCCTGCTATACTTGTTTAAACTGCTACCCTTAGTCGTGACTCCCTCATACCTGTTCAAATGATCTCTCCTCTGGTAACGTCTATACCACTCACACCGCGCCTCTACTGGGTTGTTCTCTCTTGGCCTACTCAGGGTATCAGTGTCTGGCCTGGTTCTGCCACGAGTGTTCTGCTGCTCTCCTGCCCTTCAGTTCAGAGACATCCTAATTCTCAGCACTTCCTCTTCTGTTTGGGAAGAGTGAGCCCAGGTCCCCAGATTGATGGAGCTGGGGAGGCGGGGCTGACAGTGTGACACCCACATGTGCTCTCTGCTCCCTTCAGGGTAAATGCACATCTGTGGGCTCACTATTATAAAGGGGGGGGGTACCAACACGAGACAGGCACAAGGGGAGGAGAAGCTCTGAGAGGCGGGAGCTGTGGCTGCCTATATGTGTGTCCCATGAACATGGCATAGAACACAGGAGATATGAACACAGATGGCACTTCTCCTTACCATAACACAAGCTTCAAGGAAAGGCAGCGGGACATAGTCTTTAAAGGAAACTGGAGATGGGTAGCAAAAACCCTTCTGAGGGAGCATGATGTCACATGGACAGCATCCTTAAGAGATGCTGAAGCAAGCTTGGAGAGCTCACAGGGGATGCCCTGCCCGCCAAAGGACCTTATCCAGACAGATAGGAATGCCACACCAAGTGTCAGGGTGGGCTGCCAGCCTCCACACTCACAGGGTCCCTAACTGTAGATTCTGTCTCTGAACAGAAAGGTTCCTGACCCTTTTCACTGAAGGGCGTGTGCCATGCGAGGAGGTAGTTATCCGGCTTCAGCTGGGAGCAGCCCTCGATAGTGGAAGGGTCTGGCCGATGTTCTGAGAGCTTCTCCACCGTCTCCACGTAGCGCTTCACCATCTCTCGGTACAGGTCATCTAGGCACCAGTAGTCTGTGGAGGAAGGAGTGGGAGACAGATCTCAGGGAGGATAGCAAGTATTTGAGGGGGTGGGTGTGGGAACAGTTTCCATCAGTGGCAACACCCCTGCTGCCTGGATGAATTTTAGACCTCCAGTGGCCTGTCATGCCTATTCTGGTGTCCCGAGAGCCTAGGGAACACCTACCACCTTCATCTCTACTAACAGTCTCACCTGCTTGGAATAATGTATATGCTCAGCTTAGGGAGTGGTACTGTTGGGAGGTGTGTCATTGTGGGTGTGGGCTTTAATATCCTTGTCCTAGCTACCTGGGAGCCAGTCTTTCACTAGCATTCTTCAGACGAAGTTGTAGAACTCTCAGCTCTGCACCATGCCTGCCTGGATGTTGCCCTGCTCCTGCCTTGATGATAATGGACTGAACCTCTGAACCTGTGAGCCAGCCCCAGTTAAATGTTGTCCTTTATAAGGCTTGCCTTGGTCATGGTGTCTGTTCACAGCAGTAAACCCTAACTGAGACAAATAAGCCACATCAAACTACACCATGTAGAGCAGTGGTCTCACTGTTATGAAGGGACACCAGGAGACAGGATGATGTCACTGAGTCTTAGCTCCCACTTACCCCACTCCCTAGGAAAACCCCGGCTCTGCATGGCTGCTATTGCCAAATGTGCTCTGGTCCCTTGAAGTGCATCTGTGGGACCAGAATGGGTCAAACCCCTGAAGATCAGGGGGCACAGGGATGAAAAGTGCTAGTCCATTCGGAAGCCACCTTTGGCCAACATGGTGCCTGGTTCACTTCTACCTCACGTGCTCCAGAGCTACCACTGTTTTCTCCAGGAAGACTGCCACGGCCAGAACGAATGGGTTTTGATTGCAAAGCCAGAGCTTTTTGGTCACTAAGTTAATCCACGGCTTGGTGTACAAAAGGTCGCACATGTGTGTGTGAGCATCTGGAGAGCAGGCAGTAGTCCTGGTACCCGGTGAGGCGGTGGGTTCTGCTCCTCCACATGGTCTTGCATGGCCACCACCGGGTTTTTGTCCTATGCCACAGCTGCGGTTAGGATAAAGTGCCATTAGGAGACAACCACTGGCTCTTTCGATGGCCATGGTGACCTGTGTTTGCTGAGAGCTGGGTGGTTAGAGAAGGACAGAGAGGGGCTTTGTGACAACCTGTGCCAGAGCAGAGAGGGCTGGAAACCTCCGAGATTCTCTTGTTGCCAAGTGGAGTGAAGTGCTTGAGTTGACAGAATTGCTCCCCTCCTGGGAACAGAGCTTTTACCCACAGCTCTGAGCTCCTGGAGAAAGAGCCCCTCTCCTGCCCTGCTCAGTGCGCCTGGAACAGAGGCAGACCCTACCATTCTTCTTCCCTTCAGAGCTCTGAACTGGGGCAGGGGAAAGGATGGGCCGAACTTTGTTTTGGAGGAGGGAGTGCCTTAAATCCCAGCCAGGCTTCATGTGGCAACCCCACAGGAATAAAATTAGCTGCGGCTGCATGCGAACCCCTGCTGGGAGGCAGGTCCAAGTGGCTGGCACTGGTTTTCCAGTGCTATCTGTTTACAAATGGCAGCTTCTTCTTCTGTTCCGGCAGCCCAGCTCTGTCCAGGCCCTCTTAAACAATTATTATAAGATCAGATACCACAAAATCTCTGCCTTCAACTGAAACTGAGCTTTCTCAGAGTAACAAGAGGTCCATAAAAACCCAGCAGCCACAGACTCTTGTCCTTTCAGGTTGGAATATAAGAGAAACAGGCCTGACAATCTGTTGACCCTTCTGGGCACTCTGCCTTGACTTCAAAGCTCGTCTCCCTAACTCCCTACCCATCCTCCCGAAGGGTAAGTCACTTTAGAAGACTGGCCAGCAGCTCTTAGCTAATGTGATTACAACAAATAAAATAAAAATAAAAATAATTATAGGGCTGGAGAGATGGCTCAGTGGTTAAGAGCACCAACTGCTCTTCTAGAGGTCCTGAGTTCAATTCCCAGCAACCACATGGTGGCTCACAACCATCTGTAATGGGATCTGCTGTGTCCGAGGACAGCTACAGTGTACTCATATACACAAATAAATAAATAAATAAATAAATAAATAAATAAATAAATAAATCTTTAAAAAAATTATAATAAGCAAAACACCATGACCAAGTCTGAAGTAAAACACCGAAGAATTCTACAAGGTTGCATCCTCTCTCATTCATTCTGGTTCCAGCCTGTGTGTCTGTCAGAGAGCCATTGAGAGGAAGAAAAGGACCGGCTGTGACATACCCTTACTCTGCTGGTCTCAAGTTCCCTGTGGGCTCTGCACTGAGGCACTTCCTGTCCCTTCTCACTGATTGGCCCTGGCAGTCAACAGTCAGACGGAACTCTTTACCTTCAGAGACTCGAGATCCTCTGGAGGCCAGGACCCCAGCCTGGTGGCCTTACACCCCTGCTACCCTGAGTTCCTCACCATCTTCCTGTGGCTTTGCTGGATGTGAGCACCTCACCAGTTCCTCGGGCCAGCAGCCATCGGGAATGTGGAGCTACAAACCTGGGCCCCAGAGCAAGCAGTCCCTACAGGAGCCACACTCAAAGCTCAGGCTCACCAGGTGACCCCCTGGGGACATGGTGGCCCTTGCACCCCCGAGGGGAGTCTTTGGAGCAAGACTACTGATGTGACTTGTAGAATGTCAGGCCCTGTCCTTGCTTCTGCTCTTGTGTCCTGAATGGCACAAGCTGGCCGTCGATGAGCTGTGGTCACCGGGGCAGCCGAGCCCTGGCTTGTCGATCACACAGTCTTTGCTGGGTTATGGAATCCTGAGTGGCACTGGCTTAATTGTGCCAAGCGTGGCTGCACTCTGGGGAGCAGGCTATAGGGCACCCAAACTCCACAATAAATAGTTCTGTGGCCATCTGGACCTTAGGCAGCAGGTGGAGTACGTGAGAACACAGCTTGTGGTCAGGTGGATGTGCTGTCAGTTGGCTGCACAGAACTGGACGGGTCACTCAGCTACTCTGAGTGTCCATCTCTCACCTGTGGAAACACTGAAGCCACCTTTCAGAGCGTGACAATGACATGGCCTCGGGATAGTGCGTGTAAGGCAGGTGGGACGGCTCCTTGTGCACACTTGCTGCAAGGAGTTGTGCCTACTATTACTGACACGTCTCCAAGGCCTCCCAAAGAGGACTACAACGGTTAAAGACTGGGTTGTTTAAAGACAAAACCTTGAGTTTCAATGAGCAGAAAAGGCTTGCTTATTGTGTAGAGCACCGGTACCCAACAATTCTAGTGCTGTGACCTTTAATACACTTCGTCATGTCACAGTGACCCCCCCCCCCAGCCATAAAAGTATTGCACTGGCACCTCAGAACTAAGGTTTTGCTACTGATATGAACTGTGATGTAAATATCTGTGTCTTCCAATGGTTTCAAGCGACCACTGTAAGAGTCAATTGACTCCAAAGGGGTCGTGACCCACAGGTTGAGAACCTCTGGTCTAGCGACTCAACTAAAGGGGTGTTCACGAGCTACAATAAGAGTCTATGACAGGGCACAACACAGCAACACATGTTTGGTAAACCTGGTGACCAGAAAGGAACCCATCCCCCCCAAAACCAACCAAACAAACCAAAACCCCAATACTGCAAATGGACCCAAATCTTCCTAAATGTACATATTTCATCTTGAGTGGACTGTCGTCCATTGATCTAATCCCAAGTGCCCTGTGTCATTACACAGGACCTACTTGAGCCAGGGGCTTGCCAGGGAAGCCCCAGGGACAGACACATGCCAAGCACTCTGCACTCTCAGAACCCCCATTAGCAATAAGCACCCACAGGCACCTCTGTGGCTTGGCTTGGCTGTGCAGTAGTGCGTATATAAGTGGCAATATGAAATATCCTTAGTCCCGGCTGCAGTTTTAAGTCCTGTTCTCCAGAGGTTGTGAGCTATGGTGGGCTCTGAGCTGTACCACTGACCTTAAAAGCACATAAGTATGCCCAAAAATTATGACAGGAAATAAAGATTTGGAATCTGTGTTTTTGATGCATCTCACATCCCACAGTGTGATGACACTGTGCCTTAGCAATGGGCTTTACCTTCCCCGCTAGTTATTTAGGGGTGAGCTGATGATATTCCTATACAGTGATGGCAGAATCCATAAATACCAGAATTTCATCATGATGTGCACTCAGGAAGATGCTTCACCATTTTCAACGAGCTGTGACCCCGTATCTTATCAATGTGCTTCAGCTCTATTTAGAGACATGACATTGGTGGCATTCCTATACAATGACCACAGAACTAAGCTGGGCATGTCCATGACAGATGGACAGAGCAGAGAATGCGTAAGTGAAGTCCGCTGGCTCAACTGCTGCCCTCAGGTCTCAATTTTGCAACGATGGCATGCCAGACCTGTAGGATATTACCACACCCTGTGGAGAAAAGGCACACGGTGCTCGCCTATATGTGCGTCCAGGTAACGTTTTGGTGATCTTAGCGCTGATCCGCTCCTTAGGGAACAAGCTTTGTTCTCCCATGTCCAAAACTCTTCCTTAGAACATTTACTCCGAAACAACGCCCAAACTGAATCACTCTGACAGGTAGTTCAACCTTAATTATTTGGATCTGAGATGCCATCCCCAAACAATGTTATCTCAGAGAGCCTGAATTTCAAGCTCTTCTGTAATAGCCTTAGAACAAGATGTTCATCCTCTGCAGTGAGAACCCATATCTGTGCTTTATCCCCCCAGTCGCTTGCTCACACAACACAGAAACAAGCGAAGCTGTTTAGAATCTGGAGATGAATTATCTGCCAAGTGCTGCTCTCCCCCAAAGACACTCAGGAGAAACATGACCTGCTGCCTCTCAGGCTCCAGGTCTTGGGTGAATATTAAATCACCACCTTCAGCAATAGTGTCAGGTAACACAGGGCACTAACACACCACCTTCAGGGTTCTTGGTACTGGTGTGCTATCAACACAGGCAGCCGGTCTTTCTACCGCAACACACTTGGAGCATATGCCAGCCAGTCCTACCTGTGGTGAGGGCCTCAGCAGTTGCAATGTGCATGATGGTATTGTCACTCACTGGCCACTTCCCAGGTGAGAGCACAAGGCTGTCCAGTCCCCCGGCCTTTTGCAGCTCCTCCTGGATTGAGCCTAAAACGCTGTTCTCCCTGCAGACATTTCCATAGCCGAGGGCATCTCCAACACTCCCCAACAGCATCGCAGCCTTGAACTTCTCCATCTTGGAAGGTGACCCCTGTTACCCTGCAGTTGCCTTTGTCCTCTCCTGGCCACCCTTAGCCAGCCCGGCTGACATTTATACTGGTCATTGTATCACCATCCAGCACTCTCCAAATGGTCAGGCGTTCTTTTCCTGCCTTGGCAGGTGCCACCAATGAGATAAAGGCTCGGAGATCACCACGTGGGAGCTGTCTGGACAGCACTGGCTCTCCAGCAAAGGAGCCTGCTGGCGCCAGGGGACACTCAGCCAGCTCAGAGCCCTTGGGCTGTGCTACTGGCAGCGCCTTGGTGGATGGTGCCCCCTGCTGGCAGAGCAATACATGCTACAGTGTAAGCACATGGCTCCATCCGTCTCCTTTGCCATCTGCTCTGCCCCAGCTTCAAATAAACAGTCCTCTTGCCCCTTCTTATCTGCCCTCTTTCACTCAGCACAATGCTGACATCCATCCATGGTAGTTTTATGCTTTTAGAAAACTTTTCTGGCTGGGTGCTGGTGGTACACGCCTCTAATTTCAACACTCAGGAGGCAGGGGCAGAGGCAGGTGGATTCCTGAGTTTTAGGCCAACCTGGTCTACAGAGTGAGCACAGGATAGCTATAGCTACATAGAGGAACACTGCCTCAACAAACAAACAAACAAAAAAAAAACCAAACAAACTGCCCCCAAAACAAAACAAAAAACCCCCCCAAACCATAAAAAGCAAAAACCAAACAAAGGAACCCCAATTTCCTTACTATAAAATGGAGGCTGAGGGCTGCAGTAGCAGCTCTGACAGCGCAGTCAGTTACCTAACGTTTACGAGGCCCTTGGTCTGACCCTCAGCTTCATTAAAAATATGTCACGAGAGAAAACTTTAGAAGATGTAGCAATCCTAGCTCCTGTGAAAAAGTATTATTTCACAAGTTAGTGTCCCATGAGGGTCTCCAATGCTAAACTTTAGAGTTGTGTGTGTCTACGCAAACGCCGTCAAATGTGGTTATGCTGCCCCAAACCTGTTGCAAACAGCACTGTCTGCTCATGGAATTATTGAATAATGAGGCTGGATAGACACACTATTATAAAGGTTTGACATGAACTGGAGAATGACCACCTCCTTACTCCCTGTCTCAAGCACAAACCATGCAGGCTCAGTCAGTGCTGGCCCTCCTGTGACTTAAGTCTGTCACATCTGGAATTGGCAGGGGATCACTTGGACTTAAAATACAATTGGAGAAAACATTTTTAAAAAAGGATTTTATTTATTTTATGTATAGGAGTAATCTATCTACACATACACCCACAGGCCAGAAGAGGGCATCAGACCCTATTTCAGATGATGAGCCACCATGTGGGTGCTGGGAATTGAACTCAGGACCTCTCAAAGAGCAGGCAGTGCTCTTAACTACTGAGCCATCTCTCCAGCCCTGGAGAGAATTCTTCCTGCTGGCACAACTCTCAGTCTGAAGCAGTCCTGCAAACCCAAAAGGCACATGGTTCCCATCCAGATAGACAAACAGCAGGAGCCAGCTCCCACTTAAGGTAGACCAGAGTATGGACAGAAGTGTGACCTGGATGAAAGAGAGCTAAGGACTCTTGGGAGAGGGTTTGTTGAGGACGTCTGGAAACCACGTCTACACTATTGGGCCAGAATTACACACAAGATAAGGCCACCTGTCTGTCTGCCTGACACTCACAGAGCCCCCTCTGTTACAGGATGCTAGCACAGCAAGAGAAGCTGCAAAGTTTGCTTCTGTGCCCACAGAACATTATTTGAAATGGACTGAACACTTAAACACCACAATTCAGCACCTATGCCACTTAACACAAGGGCTGTGCTGTCTCTGCTGGAAGTGGAACAGATAACATGCATCTCCTAAACCTGTTGTGTTTGGTAAATATGTTCTAGACATAACCACAGCTATATTGGTATATTCCGATATACGGCCTCCACATTCCAGCATACTGTGCTGAGAAAGGAACCTGGGGGAAAGGAGCTGTCTGTCTGTCTGTCTCCACGCTACTTACCTGGTAGGGATGCAATGTGGCAAGGGCTTGCTTGCTGTCGCTACCAGGGGTCCTTCTGCTGCTTCAAGACAAAGACCAGGGCCTTGATGTGCACAAGTAGGTATTTGTGCAACCAAGAAAGAATAAAAGACATCACAACACCAGGGAAAATATTTTATTTACTATTTCTGAAGTTTTCAGCATTTCTGTAACATGCACAATTCAAGTGTAAATAAGAGAACAGAAAACACAATTTGTTGAAAAGCCTTTATCAATTACTAGTATGTCACAGCCTATTGACAATCCCATAGAATTCAACATTTTGAAGTTATTTATTTATTACGTTTGTTTGTTTTATTGTGTGAGTATGTGTGTGTGGGGAGTACATGCATTTCACGGCACATGTGTGGAGGTCAGAGGACAACCAGGGGAAGTCACTTCTCCCCTCCACCATGTGGTCCCCAGGGACTGAACTCAGGCTGGGCAACATGTGCCTTAACCTGCTGAATCGTGTCACTGGTCCTTTCCCTGAAGAGTGTTAAATCTTAAAAATAAGAACGTATTGCAGACCTTCAAGATTTAGTTATTTGTATCTATAAACTTCTCTGGACAGAAGTTACTTATAAGTCAGGAACCCACAAAGCCTGGAAGGAGGCTGTTTGCTAGGCTTTCACTAAGTCAGTTTGGTTATGTACGCTCTCAAAGACATCCTGCTTGTCCCTTTACTGAGTTGACAGGCCGCTAGTGATGTCATCTCACACACTGAGGGGTTGGCTTTGTGGAGACTGGCTTCCAGTTCCAGTCCTCCACCTCCTCCGTGAGATCCCTACTCACTAGCAACAGTCCATCTCGTAGGGCTCGCAGGTCTCGGAGCTGTGTCCTACACCAGGAGCATGCCCCAGTACCAGAGGCTGCCCAAAAGCGCATTTGGGACATGCTTTCTGTGTGCAGGCATTGACCAGTCCCCTGTCCTGAAGTGGGGCCGGCATATCTGCTCCATGGCCATGTTGTAGGCTGGGCAGCAAGGCACGCTGTGACACCAAGTCTTGGCAAGTATGAGGTAGGGTCAGCACAGTGATGTTCAAAGCTTGACACCAGATGAGCAGGCAGTATCCAGGCCTTCCACGCCTGTGTGCATGAGTGCATGTTGACCAGATAATCACCGGAAAAGCAGATGGTGACACGGCATGGTGACACGGTACAGTCTCAGGTGCAGACAAGTGAGACAGGGCTTTGGGTGTGCATTCTTTCCGGATGGCGTACGTTTGCTTACAAATGCATATGGCTTTCGAAGGGCTGGACACTGGGCACTGAAGACATTATAGACAGGTGACGGGAACTGGTACATATTATTTGTAAATCTAATTCATCACTCAAAAAGAAGTGTTTCTCATGGAAAACGTCCTTTTAAATATAAAATATATTAAAAAAATAAGAAACTTCTCAGGAGGCAGCATCCAGGCCTAACAGTACTAACCTCCTTAGTAGTGAAACACGTCTACCAGCTTGTAAACAGTTTGATAGAATGAAGCTGCTGGGTGTATCCTGTGCCACCCTGTGCAAACTGCAACAGTATCTTCTAGAGAAAAGGAAAGCAAAACATCCAGTAGATCTAGAGATTTGATAATTCAAAACTATCCGTCTTGAATAGCAAGATTAAAAGCGGTGGGCTCTCTGACAAGGCCATCGTCATGAGGCGTGTGTTTAACAGCTTGGACTTGTACAAACGTTACGTCATTCTCAGGACACAGATGCTACTTTGAAGCCTAATTATAACATGATTCCAGTTTGGAAATGGCTGGTGCTCACCTTAATGTCATGAACTAAACAGCATGCTTTCAGCCCTGCACACAGGGTCTATGCTGCTCTCTGTAAAGACAAGGCATGCAGGAGTCTCCTAAAGCGATAGCTCTGTCCATGTCCCTGATATCCTGAGGAGCGTCTCTGTGTCTGCACGTCAGCCACTGCAGCCTTTAAGCAGAGTAAGGATTTGCTTCATGAATGGACGAGGAAGACTCTGAGGTCAGCGACAAATGCACACAGCAACCCACGCAGCTGGCTCCTCCAGGACACGCCCATCCTACCCTCCATCTGGCTTTTCCATCTAGAAGGGGCCACGTCTCCCACCTGTGACTACTGGCCGTGCATATTCTACAAAGTCATCTATAAGGACAGGCCATGCTCCTAAAGAAAAACAAACAAATTTTAAAAATAAGTCTTATGCCAGTATTTTTATATTGAAATATTCTTTCCCCAATTCTAACATCTAAGAAACACAGGAATCTGATGCTTATGCAACTTGCATCTGACCACATGACTCACTGAAGTCACTTCTGCTCCAGGAGGTAGGTTGAGTGAGTGGTGGGTCTAACGTCCTTGAGACCACATTCACTGACCAAGCCTACATGGTGGCTTCTCAGGCCTCAGCCAGTGTATAAGCAGTTAGTTAGACTCTGCAGACTGGGAAGGGAAATAACGCCAAGGAGCATTAATTCCTAGTCACGGGCATTCTTTCTCTGAGTCCTTACCAGAGACTCCCAAATCTATCCAGTGCAGAACACCGCAGCTCCCGGGTTCCTTCACAGCACCGGCATGTACTGCCTCTCATGCCAGGTATGGCTCCTGGAAACCAAGCTGTCTATATTCAACTATCTCTTCTTTTCCACAAGCTTTCATTAGGCATTTGTTATGAGCTGGGCACTGTGAAGCGGGGAGGTCATGGAGATGAGGGGCAGGAGCTGAGCGGATGCTGTCAGTGACAGGTACTGCCCACAGGCATGAGTGAGGACGTCCTAGACAGAGTCCAGGCAAGTACATCTAGAGGGAGACCAGCCAGCCACCTGGACCAGGCCCCTCTCTCGGGGAGCAGTGCTACTGCACAGGAGGGTCTTAAATGCCCCTGATGTGAGGTTCTCTGGAATTAGGGGGAACATATGTCCAGACTTATGATAGCATGTGCAAGCCATGCTACCTGGTTTTATGTGGCTATAGGGGCTGACAAGGCAGTACACTGCTCTTACTCCTGTGGGTGGGCGGCCCCTCTGGGTCAGTGTCTGCCCCGCATTCTGGGGCTAGTCAGGTAGCATCCATAGGGCGTGTGAGCATCTCTGGTAACCCTGTGAAATCCTACAACTTCTAGTACCTTCTTCATCGTAGTTAGACAAATCATCTGCAATCATGTTTCCAAAATCTAGGAGAAGGTTCCAAGTATCCCTTGGAATTGATCTTTTGTGATGCTCCTAATACATAAGAGAAAAACATCCACCAGGTTACGGTTCAGATCTTAACTCTCAGATAGTATAGTGGTTGGGGCGCACTGCATTAGGAAGTGCTTCTCCTGAACGTGATGAGGAATACAAACGCAAAACCATCACAAGTACAGGTAACAGTCCGTTCTTCAGCCTTATGTGCTACGTGCCGTATGTCCAAAGGAGAATACCGAAATACTTACAAACATTTTAAATTGACAATTGTCCATTCCTGTTTTGGTCACACAGAAGGCTGGTCTCTAAATGTCTTCACCCTCCCCACTTCCTGAAGACAACACTGTTAGGAAATGACGTGGGACAACATGGAGTCCTAGTTCTCCTTGTCTTGTCTCTCAGTTATACTTCCTTATGTCAACTGTTTCCTCAGTGGGATAATTGTCTAAAAATAATCGTTGTTACTTAATATTCTAGTTGTAGCAAAAACACAGAGTCTAATACAGCGCCTGTACCACAGAGAGGCGAGTTCTGAGGCGAAGCTGGGCCTCCGGGGCTCCCTCTCAGCTGGCTCTCCCCTTACTGCCTGCAGAGTATTCATCAATGCAAACATAGCACCATCACACCAGCCTTTACATGCCAATGCACACATGTAACATGAATAAGCTAAGCCCGCTACATGTGTGCATGCTACCTCAACATTCTTTTCACACTTCTCTTTTTCTGTGCATGTGTATAGGTCAGGGACAACCTGTTGTAGGGGTCAGTTCTCTCCTTCCACTGTGTGGGGCCTGGAGATCAAACTATGGTCATCAGACTTGGTGACAAATAACCTTATCTGCTGAGCCATCTTGCCAGCCCTTGTCTTAAATATTTCTTTCTTTCTTTTCTGGGAAGCCACCTTATTTATTCTTGGAGAACTTCATACAGTATAGTAAAACGTAACCGCAGGATTGTCACTTGTCTCTAGAGTCTGTCCTCCCCTGCTAACATTTGGTCTGAGTACAAAGCTGCCGGCGATCTGACTGCCCCACTCCGCCCTGTCCTCCTGGGTAAACAGTCTCATTGCTATCATCCATCTGGCTTTTCCATCTAGAAGGGGCCACATCTCCCACCTGTGACAATGCCAGCTCTCCTCTAGCATTCTGCTGTCTCCATGATGTGGTGGGAGGGTGGCACCTTCTGATTTCTAGACACATGGCCGTAGAACGTCTCTAGTTTGGTGTTACCCACAATGAGAATCTGGTGAAATAGGCCAGTAATCCCGGCTACTTACTAGGCCAGGCAGGAAGATCTCAAGTTCGAGACCTGCCTAACCTCAGCAAGTCAGACAAAAGTGGGTTGGGATGTAGTTCAGTTGTAGAGCACTTGTCTAGCATGTATGATGCCACAGCTTCCATCCCTGGTCACAAATGAGTAGAAGAGGAACTGGGTACCGGGTTATCAGCCAGTGAGCATCCCAGAAGTAACACGGCACATGACGGGATGAGCCCCTGGACACAAAGCCCTTCCCTAGGCCACTAAGATGTGCTTACCCTCCGCAAACCATGCTCTGTGAATGTTATCACTAGATAAAACAGCGAGGGGAATAAAACACCCAAAGCCACCAATCTTGCCCATGGCAGGGCACAGTGCATGCTGCTGGGAACACAGATGGAGATGAGACGGATGAACCCAGCTGGGCCATGGGATGTGCTGTGGGAAGTGCGGCCTTCTCTCACTGTCGAGATGGTGTGAGGGTCTAGGTATCCCTGCTGTCACCAGGACTGTTGCTTGTGGATCCAAGACACGTTCTTGCACACTCCGCTCATCTCAGAGAGCTCACAGCTAAACTGGCTGTCCTTACAACACAGGGTCTAGCACAGCCATGGCTCCTGTCACAAGGTACCACACAAAAGCCTCCTGCCTTCTGTATATGGCAGAATGCATTTTAAAATAGTGTCAGAGTACAGACACATGGTGGCAGGTACCTCTGGACAAGATCCAGTCCACTGCAGGGTCTGGAGCTGCATGCTACAAGTGCAGTTCTGGTGCTTTACGGGTTTGAAGTTCCTCGGTAGAAATGAAGAACAACTGAGTTTGAAGTCCCCAGAGGAGACAGCAGGATAGGAGATGAGATTTACGGCTGTTTGACTGTAGGACAGCTTTGGGACAGCTCTTACCTGTGCCGCGGTGCCACAGTGCCACCACCGCGGCTCTCTGTAAGCAGCTAACCTGTGTAGCCCCTGCCTGATGCTAATGCCTCTGTGCTCACACTTGAGCCCAATGGCTCTTCAGTCTAAGCTATTTACTTACTTACTTACTTCTTTTGATTTTTGAGACAGAGTCACACTATGACACCCTGGCTAGCTTTGAACTCACAGAGATTTGCCTGCCTTGCCCTCTTGAGTGCTGAGATCAAACGTGTGTACCCCCACACAGAGCCTAAATTTTAGCATTTTCAGTAAGAAAAGCTTCCTCTTGGTTGGATACAAAAGGTAAGAAACAGTCACTTACCAGTAGAAATGTGTTCCAAAGATCTAAAAATTTAAACCTTCCAGACAATACTAACTTCCAATATGCAACAGCCATTTCTAAATCTGGCAGAGAGAAATGGGAAGTGAGGGGAGAAGGGGAAAGGGGGGAGGGGAGGGTAGAGAGAGAAAAAGGGAGGGTGATTAATAAATCCCAGTCTTTCTTTCTTTGGGATAGAAATAATTACGTGGCGATTCTCCCCAGCAGTCACAGGAGCCGATCTCTACACAAGGGCTTATGGAAATGGCATGGAACCCAATTTTACAAATCTGAAGAAATTTCTTAGGAAGCACTTCTGTATTATTTGGACATGCAAATAGTTGCCCCCAACAAACCAGTTCTGGAGACTTGCATTCCACGTGTGTCAGACTTAACTATATGCCCGATCCAGCTAGGGCTGGCTGTCTTAGAACCATCTGATCACAGGCAAACTGGACGGTCTGAGGACTCTGAATTTCTCACTGCACAGTGAAGACAAATTTCTACACAGAGAAAACCATTTTCACTGCCACAAAGATATTCAAAAAGTTTAGGTTGTTTCTCAATTAGAGCCAATATCCTTCCCCTCTACTAGAAAGCAGCGATGTCTTCATTTTTAAACAAATCTATGCTGTAAGGTTTGTTTCAATGGTGTGTGTTAATAGAAATGAACTCTGGGTTTCAAGAGGCAATGGGACAGGATGTCCAGTCAGACCTTTCTGGAACAGCAGTGTACTCTCTGCTCACTGCACATTTTTTAAGTACTTCTTTTTATATGCCGAGGTATAGCATATGAAGACATAGCAAGTCTATCTCTAAGCCTTTGAATCATGATGAATAGTACTCATCACAGGCGATAAAAAGACAGTTATGTTGAAATAATCTCCTAATTATATTTATGCATGTCTGTCAGATTAAAGCCACGTGAAGAGCAGACTGACAACTGTATTAAGGGAACAGATTAATTCAAATACAGAATGCACAATGAAGCACTCTTCTAGACTCTCTTATAAGTCTGGTTTGATCCCCACTTGCACAGATATTAATGTCAGTGTTCTAGTTTGAGACTTCCAGGCTGATCATCTCCAACACTGAAGAACTAGAGATACATGGGTAGCAACCAACACTGGACAGGACTCTCTCTAGAGGCTTACAGGGTATGCTGCAGGCCTGAGCCGACCTAAGCACGCTGGAGTCTCACTCAGAAAGGACAGAATCAGAGAGGTCCTAGCAATGGTATGTGCAGGACTTGCCTGGCCTTACCTATGGGACCCGCAGTGTACGGCTAAGATGATTAGTCTTGTCCTGCTTCTAAGTCTCCGTCCTTCTCCCTTGGGAAGGACATTCAGTGAGATCTATAGTCAACTCATCTCAATGGTGTGAAGTGCTCACAGCGGGAGATAGAGGAGAAGAACAATAGATCTTACTACTTCATAATCTAGTTGGTCTGGGTTAGTTTCGGTCCTAAAACCCTTGGATAACGAGAATGTGCAAGAGTTATGTGACTGAAGGTAAATGCTCCAGTGCTTACTATTCCTGCAAAGGTGTCACACTATCTAAGTGAGCTCAGCCATTCGGAAAATAATGACTACAAAATCCCCAGACAGCAGGACTTAGGACTCAAGTCAGGGCCACAGTTACTTTGGTACGAGAATGTTTTAGCATCAATTTCTTGTTAAGAACCTCTTTTAAAAGTTTATTAGGAACATGCTAGAAGGTAAGGCTAGTTAGAATGTACATGTGTGACGCTCTACACGACAAGAAGCATCCTCAGTCCAAAAGGAAAAAAATGACGTATAAAACTTCATTTCCTCAAAACCTGAGAGTCTCCAAGGCAGCCAACTGGCAGTTAGGCAGCTGAGTACTCACCTAGCATTTGTAAGGCTCTACGGACCATCCCAGGAGCAGGCACATGCGTGCTCATGCATGCGTGTGTGCACATCCACATTCATGTCAAGAAAAGTTTAATTACCCCCTTGCTTAGGTGACCTGTCTGCTGGGCACGGAATAAAGAATGTTACCACACACAAACAAACGCTGCAGCTGGGTCAACAGCAGTGAGAGCAGGACTTTGCGGCCAGTGTCAGTAACTTAATAACCCTGTCTCAAAACCATCAATACCGCACACCACAGGATCCTGACACACACAGACACAAAACACAAGGGAAGAAGGGAAGAAGGCTCTGACGTCACTCCTCATAGCTTCTAGGAAGCTCAGAGCCATGCCTGCCGGTCTCTGCTTGTGCCAATTCCTTAGCAGATGAACCACACAAGTGTGCTCTGCAAAGACTAAATCGGCAGTTTGCTTTTAATTTAATTTGCAGTCATAAAGTGATTCGATCTTCTTTTGAAGAGATCCTCAAAAACTTTCCTTGGATAAGAGAAACAAACTCAGTAACCTTTAGCTTTCTGGTGAACGATTCCAACAGACAATAGTGTTCTCAGAGATAAGTAAGACTGCCCTTTGCTCTCAGTAAAGGGATCATTAAATTGTTGTAGCTTTTACTGGCCAATCCTACTGTCTGAGGCTATGGAGGTTTATGAAATGAAAGCTAACTGGATCAGGCCCGTTCCTTAAAGAAGGCTTCTTACCTTTACAGTGGACTTCTCTGAAATACTCACACATACAAAATATATTTCATCATATTTTCCTTTTTCTTTCCTCTCTTTCTTTTCTTTTTTTTTTTTCTTTTCTTTCTTTTTTTCCCAATGCTGGTAATCAAGCCTATGGTCTTACACACGCTAGGCAAGCGCACTACCAGCGAATTACAGTCCTTGCCTTAATTTTATAAATTTAAAGTGGGCAATGATTTTAGAGTCTAATTTATAACATCTTCAAAAATACTAGGGAACTAAAATTCATATGGTACATGAACACACTGGATGGTCAGGGTTAAATATGAGTAGCTACCTGCTGTTAGAAAAACCCAGATGTGGGACACAGAACAAAAGTAAAATCTACCCAGCCTAGCCACTGGCTGAAATGCCCTAGAGAACACTTTACCCATGCATCAGAAGGGCTGTCCATTGAGTCCTTGACCCAAAAGATCAGGAGTTCTAGGCAATCATTTGAAGCCACTGAGTTTTGAAGTGTCTTATTATGCATAATAACTAACCCAAGCAGTGTATCTGTGGTAAGCATTAAGAATCGACATTTCTTTCCTTTTTTTTAAAAAAAAAATTATTATTATTATTTTATTTTATTTTATTTTTTTGAGGCAGTGTCACACTATGCAGCCCTGGCTGGCCTGGAACTCGAACAAGCTGGCCTCAAACTCACAGCAATTGGCCCACTTCTGCCTCAGTGCCAGGACAAAAGGCGTGTGCTGAATCTGCATTTGTTGGTGTTCTCAAAGGCACCGAAACTGTCATGGTGCAGGACACACAACACAGGGGCCTATAAGGAATTCCCAAGACTGTTCCATATTTTCAAGTTATAAGACACTGAGAGTTAAATGAAATGCTAACTTTCAAAAATATTTCACTTCATTAAATAGACGAGTCTGTTAAGATTGTCGAATATCAGTGATATGAACGGCTCTTCCATTCTTTGCCTGGTTTTGTTTGTTTTGTTTTGTTTGAGACAGGGTCTTGCTATAAAAGCATGACACAAACCAATCCACTTGCCTTGCAACAGCTCAGATTACGCATATTTAAGTCACTATGCTTGAAGATAAGGATTTATCTTCAAGGAATCTTAATGTCCCACTATTATACTAAGTTCCAAATCAGAAGGAAACAGAAAAACAAAACAATCCCCTCCACCCACAGAGGCTTCAAGGCACCCTTTTCTCAAAATCACTTAATGCTAAGGCACTGTTGCTGCTTAAAAACTGGGATTAGACCAATATTCATTTAGAAAAATCAAACTCCTCTGAGAATTAAACTGCTCGGTCACCTCAAACCCACCTGCTTCTAATCTCTCCAGTAACTGAATGTCATCAATTTTACTTAACCAATAGTTTTAAATCAAGGAACAGGTTTATACAACAAAAGCTTGTAAAAAAAAAAAAAAAAGACTGCCTACCCATGTTTATTACTACACAATTCACAAAAGCAGAGTAGCAGTCTCAGCCTAGATATGTCAACAGGTAAAGAAATGGAAAGAATGTGGTGTACACAGTGTCAGGAAGTCATTCCATGTAAGTGTAAGTCACACAGTGTTAGTAAGTCATTTGTCTAAGTCACACACAGTGTTAGTAAGTCATTCCATGTTAGTGTAAGTCACACACAGTGTCAGGAAGTTATTCTGTGTAAGTGTAAGTCACACACAGTAACTAAGTCAAAATCGTCATTCAGGGAACAGATGGAACAGAGGTCACACTGAGTAAAGCCAGCAGGACACAGAAAGACAGAGTATCACAGTTTCACTCATATGTAAACATCTCCTTTTTAAAAGAATTGGTCTGGACATGGTGGCACTTGCCTTTAATTCCAGTACTCAGGGGCACAGGCAGGGAGATCTCTGTGAGTCTGGTCTACACAGAAAGTTCCAGGCTAGCCAGAGCTCCATAGAGAAACATTAAGTCAAAATAAAATAATGCAAATTAAAATGAGGAGCTGGACCAGTGACTAAAGTGTGAGGGCCAGAGTTGGATTCACACCCAAAGCTGGTGGGGCTGGAGAGGTGACTCTGAGGTTCAGAGCACTGGCTGCTCTTCCTGGGGACTCGGGATCTATTCTTAGCACCCAGGCAGCAGCTCAGAGCATGTGTGACTCCAGTCCTTGGAGATGTGATGCCCTCTTCCGCCTGTGTGCACCAGGCACACACATGTGTTGAGGCCCACATTAGAGGGACAGTTAAACAGCTTTAGAACTCATGGAATGTGGCCCACCGGTCAGCATGCCCACGACTCTTGTGCTGAGCGGCAGAGCCCTGAGAGCTACTGTCCTGAGGACTTCACTCTGTTGTAGGGTGTCACTCTGCTCTCTGCCCTCACACCACATCCCTCATAGCCTAGAAGTTGTGTGAAAACTCTAAGGGGCTTCCAGCCCCTCTCTGGCCAGTACCCTTGGTACGCACAATACTGCCTGGTCTTTTCAAGCACTGCTGCTTGTTTTAATTTGCATTATTTTATTTTGACTTATTATGATTCCCTCACCAGCCTTGGAACTTAGAGAACTTTGAGATGTAGACTGTTGCAATGACCACCACCCTTAGAAAGAATTTGGAGAAGTAGATTGTTAATGAAGCTAGGTTAACATGTGTTTTGTTAGTGGCTCTGATGTAGAAAATCTTAGGGAACAATCTGAAGTTCAGAAAGGCACACTCTTGATAGTGGAACTAGGGATTTTTTGTGGTCAGGGAACAAGAACAATGGCAGCCGGGCAGCACTAGCTGGTGTGCATCTCTTGCTAAAGCTGGGCTGGTGATCAAGGTGATAATTTCTGGGATATAGATGCTGTGGGGCAAAAAATAAAGTTATTGGAGCCTTGCTCCATCTACCCACAACATGCGTGTATATGTAGGTATGTAAAATGGTTGGAGCTTTGTTCCATCCACCCAATGTGTAAATGTATGAATGTATGTATGTATGTATATGTGTGAAGTTGTTGGAGCTTGTCTTGCTTCATCCACTGTGTGTGTGTGTGTGTGCACGCACACACCTGCTTTACATCATCACCAACCCCACATCCCCCCCTTGGATCACTGAACATACTGTCTGTCAGAGCTGGTCTTCGACACACTTGGTACATAGGCACACACAGACAAAATACATAGACATACACATACAAAATGACTTCTAACACGTAAAAAGGCTGGGAGGGCACGGCAGCCCACCTAAAATCTCTCACAAGGGAGATGGAGACAGAGAAGCCTAGGAGCAAGCTCGTCAGCCAGACTAGCTGGCACTGTGAACTCCAGGATCAGCGACTTCCTGCCTCAGTAAAGTAGACAGTGACCAAGGAAGACACCCAATGTCAACCTCAGGCATCTACTTCCAAACATGTGCACACACGCACGTACACACATGCACCACATAAAGAAGACGTTAGAAGGGCAGAAGAACGCCTTGGGAGGGAAGGGGAGCAGTGTCGTGGACTGAATGAGAATGGCCGCTCAGGCTCACAGAGTGGAGTGCTTAGCTAATCAGGGAGTGGAACTGTTTGAAAGGATTAGGATTGGGAGGGGTGGCCTTGTTAGAAGCAGTGAGGGTGAGCTTTGAGGTTTCAAAAGTCCAAGCTAGGCTCAGCCTGTCTCTCTGTCTCTGTCTCTGTCTCTCTCTGTCTCTCTCTGTCTCTCTCTCTCTCTTCCCTCCCCCTCCCCCTGCTCCTCTCCCTCTCTGCCTGCTGCCCGTGAAATAGGATATAAAACTCCCAAGCTACTTCACCAGAACTATGTCTGCCCGTGTGCTGCCGTGCTCTCCCCACTAAGCCTCTGAAACTGTAAGGCAGAATCCAGTTAAATGGTCATGGTATCTCTTCACAGCAATAGACCAGTGACTAAGACACCCAGTAAGAGGGAAGGGGACAGGGCCTGAGAAGGTATTTGGTAAATGTGGTCGGTGTATATTATATGCTGAATGAAAATTTCACAATGAAACCAATTATTTAGTACAGTCTATATATTCCAATAAAAGAACAGAAACAGGAGCATGAGCCTCTGTTTGTCAAAGAGATACGGAGAAAAGATCAACCAATCATTAGCAGGTACTAGTGGTTATTAGGAACAGTATTGAGACTCCATTTTTGCTGGAAAGAAAACATCAGGGCTCTTGGAGAAGCAGGTGAGCCTAGATCTGAAGAAGAAAACTTTTGGCTGAGTCTCGCACTGTCCCGCAGACACTGAAGGCGCAGCCAGTATCCCAGGGGTCATATTTAAGAGACCGGAGTCATCCTGAAAAGCAGCCTACTGCCTAGAGTGGGCGACTCAAGCTCAAGAAGGATCACTGCCTGTCACAGATCAGCCTTCAGTGTGGCGAATCCTGAGTCCACAGTGTTATTAAAAACACAACCACCCCATATCAGATCCTGCTCTGAGTGTCTGAACGGCAGAGATGACAGAGGGGACCCATGTGCACAGGCTGACAGGGACTGCTGTAAGATACTTGTCGTCATGGCCTTATCTATAACACCCGAATGCACCATTAGAATGGCTACTGTTCTGGCCCACATTTTGACTTTTTACCAACATCCCTGGCAACAGCCAAATTTCTAATGTCACCAGGTTCCTGTGGCCAATGCCTGGGTCTGCAGACATTGCCTTGAGAACCCATGGGCTCCTTACTCTACCAGGAAGGCTTTGCAAGAGCTCTCCAGGATATGCACTGATTGGCCATAGGTCACTCAGCAGAAGAGTCTGTGTCATCTGGCTGGGTCCTTTTCATCAGTTAAGCAAAGGCTGGTCTCTAAAGAGGGGTAGAGGGGCTGCAGAGATGATCCCGTGGTTATGAGTGAAGGGTAGAGGGGGCTGCAGAGATGGCCCCGTGGTCATGAGTGCTGATGGTTACAATTCTCAGCACCCACACGGCAGCTAAGAACTGTCTGTAACTCAGTTCCTCCAGGACGTGCCATCCTCACCTGGCCTCCTGAGCACTGCACCAGTGTGACGACGCACAGAGTCTGCCTCCTGAAGCACTCACTCTGACTAAGAGGTGTTATGATCTCAGAGGGGAAAAGGGTATTTCATAGGCAGACTAGCCTGGAGGAAAAGGAAGTTGAGCCGTGGCACAAAACACCAGCATTAAAAAAATCAACACCAGAGAAAACAAACAAGATGCAGATAGCAACCCCAAGGGACTGTTTTAGTAAGTGCAGGAAGAGAAGGCTGCTTGGTTGTACCGCTGACTCTCTGGCCCTGTACCAGGCTGGAGGAGAAGGAAGGGGAAGATGACAAAGACAACAGGGGAGTATAGAGTTGATACTATGTGTAGGAACAAATGAGCCAGGAATAAGCCACTACTCATGCAAAACTAAATAAAGCCCCCAAATAAATCAAACCCTCAAGCTGAAATAGTCTCAGATGTGTACATATGCAGTAAGGCACAACTGGAACCGTACAACTCTGCAAGGAGCTGAGACGCAGCTCGGTGTATGGTGCAGCTGTTCCAAGACGTGGCTGGAGAAATCGCCACGCAGGGGACAAGTCCCAAACACTCACATTGTCAACTCTGATCGACAGCATGAAACACAAACTAGTTCATAATTTAAGTATTTAAATTTCAAAGCCAAAAGATATTATCAATTGGTATTTCCAGTTACACGGAGAATAAGTAGAAGAAACCAAAACAGAGACCATGCATGTCCACCACAGCTGCGTGTGCTGGAACCACACTGACTCCGTCCTGTACGACATAACTCAGATCTGGCACAGAGACCGGAACCGGGAGGCCGTACTCACCTAAGCCCTTCTGCCCAGGGTTCTTAGCGAAGGTGAAGGTAAACTGGTAAAAGTCCTTGAACTTCGCTGAGTCCTTAAGCTCTTGTTCCAGTTTGGGGAGAAGAGCTTTCAGCCTCTCTGTGCTGTCACACCTGAGACAAGAGAAGGACTTGTTACCTGTGATCTGCCTTTCCACCATCCCCTCTTCATAGGAGCCTCCTCATTGGTGCAAGTTCAGTTTGAAGTAGGCACGTATTATAAAACCTGGTCTGTTTTATTTTTGTTTTTTGAACTGCAGTCTCTTTATGAACGTCTGGCTGCTCTGGAACTATGTAGCCCAGGCTAGCTACAAACTCAGAGAGATCCACCTGGCTGTGCATTCCAAGCGCTGGGGTCAAAGGTGTGTCCAGGCTGTATTGTTTTAAAAATACATTTTCTTCCAAAAAGACAATCACCTTTAAAAACAGTAACCAGCCTGGACTGGGTGTGGCTCAGTAGTGCTCACCTACATACGTAGGCCCTGGACTCCATCCTCAGCTCTGTAAACCAAGACAAAAAGCTCCCCTACCAAAAAACCCCCAAAACACCTCAGTAAAACTATTAGTTGTTCTTTCAGACAAAGATGTGAGACAGTAAAATGAAATCGGTCTCTTCTGCTTCAACTGTCCAAAGGGAACAGAGAAGAACAGTTTGCAGGCACTGTCCAAGGGAAGTCAAACCAAGGAGACCAGAGCAACTGGAGACAGTCGTCGACTTCCAGACTGCCTGCCACACCTATCCTTATGGACTGTGGAAAAGATGTGGCACAGACGCAGCCAACAGCTGGTGACCAGGTACCACCACATCTGGGGTAACACCTGGGTGGTAGGCACCAGGTCCACCGAGGCCCAGAGAGGCAGGGCCAGCTCCACTGTCTGTCTGTCTGTCTGTCTGTCTGACCCTGATGGCACTCCTGCATCTGAGCTTGATGTAAATGTGAACTCATGCTATTTTGTGCCTGGTCTTTGGGCCTTCATTATGTGTGTGAGGTTCATCCTGCAGTATGTGCAGATACAACTCAGTCAGTACTTTTGTCACAGGAACCTTTCATACACACACACACACAATTTATAAATAATTTATAGGACACACTGATGGCAAGTATGTTGACTGTCTAGTTTTCTCATCACAAGCAAAACTGTTAGCATTTCCTCACACATGGCCTGAGCACACATGAACATAAGTCTAGGTAGGCAAGTGTCAGCAGGAGCAGCAGCTCTTGGGATGTGGTAACTGTGTAACCACACACCATGGCTCCCAGGCCTGTCCCACTGCTTGCTGCTCTGACTTATTACAGACTCAAGGCTCTGAATCACTGCGCATCTCACCCGAGCTTCCGTGAAGAACGAGTCCTCATTAGTGGTATTTCACATCTCTTATTTGTTTTCCAATGAGGTTTTCATCATTTGTCAAGTTCTTTAAGAGGTAAGTAGAAGCCCCTGCCAGCTTATATCTCATCTAGAATGTACCCTGTCTTTCTACTTTATGTTTTGTATGATTGTACTGGCTGGTTCTGTGTGTTCACTTGACACAAGCTGGAGTTATCACAGAGAAAGGAGCTTCTCTTGAGGAAATGCCTCCATGAGATCCAGCTGTAAGGCATTTTCTCAATTAGTGATCAAGTGGGTAGGGCCCAGCCCATTGTGGGTGGTGCCATCCTGGGCTAATAGTCCTGGGTTTTATAAGAAAGCAAGCTGAGTGAGCCAGTAAGTAACAACTCTCCGTGGCCTTTGCATCAGCTCCTGCTTCCTGCTCGGCTTGAGGTCCAGTCCTGACTTCCTTTGGTGATGAACAGCAATGTAGAAGTGTAAGCTGAATAAACCCTTTCCTCCCCATTTGCTTCTTGGTCATGGTGTTTGTACAGGAATAGAAACCCTGACTGAGACAAATTGGTACAAGCATAGTGGGGTATTCCTGTGACAACTTAACCATGTTTAGGGGAGGACTGTGGAAGGACTTTGGAACTTTGAGGTGGAAGAGCCATTGGGATGTTAAGAGCTCTGTGGGATGTTCTGTAGGAGGTGGGAAGATGTTGAGAACAGTGCAGAAGATGGACGTCTGGCTTGTAAAATTTCAGAGGGAAGATTAAAGACTATTATCAGGCCCATTGCTGTTTTGATTGTGAAGATTCTGTGGTTTTGGTTAGCTGGGGTGGAAGAATCAGCTGTGATTAACAAGATACCAGAACTACTAAAGAGAAACCTTTGGATTACTGAGACTATTGGTACTGGTTAGCTGGAGCTAAGAAATTAATGGTGATTAAGAAGAGACCAGCATCATTGAAGTGAAATCTTCTGGGAAGTGTTTTCTGAGAGCACAAAGAGACTGTGTTCCTGAGATAGCCAAGGTTGTACCTCGTGCTGCAGCTGGACTTGGTAATGTGTAAGAGTCACCCAGGTAATACTGGTTTTGAAGGCATGAAGGGGTCATGAAGAGCAGCTGAGGCTTGGCCCTGAGAGAGGCCATGGAAGGCCATTGGTGGAAGGTGTAGCCTCAGTTGCAGTTGACAGCCCAGGACTGAAGGGGTCATGCAAAGGAGTTGAGGCTTGGCACCATGAAGAGAGCCTATGAGAAGCTATTGGTGGAGCCTTACAGCAGCAGAGACAGTGGAGTGGATCAACCTGAGCTTAGAGTGCTACAGAGAGCAGAGCTGGAGAAGTGACGCCAGCCCTTTGGAGGAGCCCAGAAGATTGTGAGTAGACCCAGACATTAGATAGCTAAGAGTTTGATTTTGCTTTTGATTGTGCCCTATTATTTTTCCCTCTTGAAGTGAGAAAGTGTTTTAGTGGATCCCACAGTTAAGAAACTTTGAATTGTAAAAAGACTTTGAATTTTAGAAGAGATTGATTATTTTCAAAGGATTGGAATTTTAGTATGTAAAAAATTGTAAAGACTTTTAAAGTTATTTAGGTCTTGGGGATAAATAAGAAAGTAAGGGTTGAGGCTTAATTGTGATGTGTTTCTGTGTCAAGTTGACAAGGGGTCAGTTGTACTGGTTGGTTTTGTGTGTCAACTTGACACAAGCTGGAGTTATCACAGAGAAAGGAGCCTCCCTTGAGGAAATGCCTTCATGAGATCCAGCTGTAAGGCATTTTCTCAATTAGTGTTCAAGGGTGGGAGGGCCCATTGTGGATGGTGCCATCCCTGGGCTGGTAGTTTTATAAGAAAGCAATCTGAGCAAGCCAGGGGAAGCAAGTCAGTAAGTAACATCCCTCCACGGCCTCTGCATCAGCTCCCACCTCCAAGTTCCTGCCCTGTGTGAGTTCCAGTCCTGATTTCCTTTGGTGATGAACAGCAGTGTGGAAGTGTAAGCTGAATAAACCCTTTCCTCCCCAACTTGCTTCTTGGTCATGATGTTTTGTGCAGGAGTAGAAACCCTGACTAAGACAATGACTAACCTGACTAAGAAGAGTTAGGCTTTTGTTGCTGTTGTTTGTTTTTCTTTTCTTCTGCACAAACACCTAAAAAAGTCCTTCCTTTATCATATTGATTTGGTGACATTTTAAAACTTACACTTTTGCATGTTGATAAAGTTATTTTCTGCATTATTTACCAGAGGTTAAATGCTTTTAGCATTGATTGTCATGGGTTGTAATGGGGATCACAATTAAACCGACTTGGTGATCTCCTTCCGTCTATGAAGCTCTCTGGCACAGGCTGTTTAAAACTTAGGATTTCCTTTCATGAAAAGTTTGGTAAGTGAAGACACCCCAAGTTTTCTCTCTGAAATTTTAAATGATAGACTCTGGTGGCATGCATGAGAATGTCAACAGTGCTGACGTGTTTGAACACTTGGTCCCCATCAGTGGAACTGCCCGGGAAGGATTAGGGAGTCTGCTGTGTTGGTGGAGGCACACCACTCAGGGTGCAGAGCCTGGCCACACCCTCGACCTCTCTGCCTCCAACTTGCTGATTATGAGACAAGTAAGAGGAGCAAGTTGATATCGCCCCACAGAGCAGGCCAGGAAGGTTAGCAATTAGAGGCTATTTTTGTTGGGGATTTTCATTTACTTCTTTGACACATCTGTTAAATGAGCAACATCTTAAGTCATTAATCCTAACTCTGTAGGTAAAAGAGAGAAACAAACCCCAAAATATTGGTATTTAATGCAGCAACATGACACATCATACACTTAGTATCAAATATTGAGTGGTTAAAAACTTTACCCTCCTATTCACTGTTAATTCTAACTTGAAGGAAATCTGTTTACAAATGTTAAGCTTTACTTTTGCTAATTTAAGTTAGATGTATGTATGTGTGTATGTGCGCACATACACCTGTGTATATGCATATGTATGCAGACACCTGAGGAGGCCAAAGGGGTCAGATCCCCTGGAGCTGCAGTTTCGAGCAGCAGCTGGGAACAGCCTGTCATGGGTGCTGAGAACTGAACCATGGCCCTCTGCAAGAGCACTGCAGCTTCCTAACCTCTGAACCATCTCTTCTGCCCCACTGGAAGGAATTTTTTAAATTTATAGAATAGGAAGAATTAATGTGAATAAAGGTGTAGATAAAACTCCAAGTATGAAAGGAAGACAAAGCATTTAATACACACATATAAAATTACTATTTGTAAGTCACTGGAAAAAAAAGTTCCATTTTTCCTTCTGAAGAATTTAAGTTGAGAATAATTCGCTTACCCCAGCTCTGTCATGCCATCCACAAATTCCTTCTTGCTAAATTCACACTGAGTAGCAGCCCTGAACTTCCATGCTATGACCAAAACGCTGATACTGGCGGGGTCCAGACTCAGGTCATCACAGAACTGCTGAATCCCATCCACTCCGATTTTGTTCTCGTCCTGTGGGTCTGTTGTTAAGATTGAGGGGGAGGGGAAAGCGTCATACTACACTGAAAAGCAATCCTAAAACACCTTGTAAGAATCACACTACTCTTACAGAGGCCTCTCAAGTATTTCAGTCACACCAGTCAGTGTAAACAACGCATATGTTGTCTTATGAGATAGGGTTTTGCTAGGTATCCCAGGTTGGCCTTGAGTTTGCAGCAATTCTCCTGCCTCAGCTCCCGAAGAGCTGGGATTATAGCTACGTGCCACGGTGCCCAGCAAAGAAAAACCAGTGACATAAATGAAAGAGAGAAAGCATACATCTCTCTAACTGTATTGTACCTGAGATGGCACCACGCCTGTGGGACAAAGGCTCTGTTGAGGGCATATTAACAGGTACCGCACGGCTCAAACAGCACAGCTCAAGCAGTAGCCTGCAAGGCAGCTCCCTCAGGATGGCACTCACTGCATGGGGAGCTAGGGATCCAGGGCTCAGGCGACAGCTTGCTTGTTATCAGTCTTTGGATTCCTCCCTTATCTCCAGCCTTTCTGCTAGAAGGTGGTTCTCAAACTAAACCCACCAGGGGGAGGGTGGTCTGGAACTCTTGGCCCCGGCCCTGCCCCCTTCTCTCCCCCACCCCCACCAGCACCAGGGTAGTCGGCTATCTCCAGCCATTCCACCCCTTACCTTTGTACCTGCTGTACAGCTGTTCCAACTTCTTCTGGTCCACACTGCTCTTCATAGACTCTCGGTGGAACGCCTCCGGGTTTTGGAAGAAACTGTCTGTGGCCTCATCTAGTTTCCACTCATTCTGTGTCAGGCAGTAGATGGCAGTCCTCTCGCTAGCCTGAGTGCATGCCATGAACTGGCGGACCTTGTCCTTCTGAGCTGATTTAAGTTTATGCTTTGGGATGGAAAAATAAAAGTGGGGAAGCCAATGAAGCGATGTTTGCTCAGCCCGTTCTTAACATCTACGTTTTTACTCAATTTATGTTTCCAGTTGGGTAACTCAACTTTCCGAACAATAGCACACAAACCCTGCTCCTCCTCAGTTCAGAAGACTGCGTAGTCTTCTGAAAATGGCAATGACGGCATCTGTACAGTAACATATAAGAGTTTAATCTCCAAAACTAACGAAAATCATCATTTTATAGAAAAGATACTGAGGCCGGGAGTGGTGCTGCCAGAGCCAGCCTCTGCACAATGATTCTAAGTTAGCCAAAGATATATTGGGAGACCTTGTTTATAAATAAGTAAATCAGCAGCCAGCCACAACTAATCTAGCACATGGAGGCAGAGATGTGGATCTTCAGGGGCCAGCCTGATCTACAAAGGAAGTTCTAGGCCAACCAAGACTACAGACTGAGCCCATCTTTAAAAAGGCAAGAAAAGAAACACATTTTAAAATCTACTCAGTCCCCTTTATATAAAATATAGTTTTCCCCTTTAAAATGTTAGCATGATGTCTCAGTAATATACATCTGGACTTCTGTCACCACAGTCCCTGATGCCATTACAGGGGCTACCTCCAGAGCCAGGAAGCTTCCATTACGTCCAGGCTCTAATAAATAAGGAGAAAATGGATAGTTTGGAAGCACTATTGTTTTAGAGGTGTTCCTGGTTTAAAAGCAGAACTGTGCTGATAGAAACACAAAGTAACTGAGGCCTACACTGGAGGCAGTGACTAAAGCACCACGAGCAAGCTTGACAACGGTGCTCACGACAAAATGAGGATAATAAAGCTGTGTTTGAGGGGCTGGAGAGATGGCTCAGCGGCTAAGGGCACTGCTTGTTCTTCCAGAGGTCCTGAGTTCAATTCCCAGCAACCACATGGTGGCTCACAACCATCTGTAATGGGATATGGCGCCCTCTTCTGGTGTGTCTGAAGACAGCTACAGTGTATTCATCATATATATAAAATAAATAAATAAATAAAATGTTAAAAAAAAAAAAAAAAGCTGTGTTTGAGATGAGGGGCAGGCTGTGGGTCGGCGATACATAACAACCCACCAAGCAACGGGGTTATAGACAGTCTAGAGTGATGCAGGATATCTCTGCAGACTTCCACACTAGCACGGCTACTTCTCTAGGTAACTCGGCATAAGTAACAGCACAAGTGACTGACTCGGTTCTAGGAATCAAAACAGAGTCCGCCACGCTCAAGTCTCTTCATTTATTTGGCAGTATTGGTGTCGCCGGGTCCTTGTGCATGCTGGGGTGCTGTATCATCAGTCCTGACAGAAGCTTTATACAATAATAAGGAAACAAGTTTTACATAAGAGGATAACACTTAATCTTGTTCAAATGAAGGTGAGAATTTATAGCAATGCTGAATAAATTTTAACTTACAGAAATGCATAATGAGCAGCAAGGTGCAGATGAAGAAATAAAGAGGAAAAGGAGGTAAGAAGAGCGTTAGAGTAAAAGACACGCATACCAGGAGCTGACAGTGAGAGGAAAAGCAGGCTCCAAGCCTCCTAGCTGCTACAGCAAAGAAGGGACCGTGATTAGGTTAGGAAAAGCTCTTGTAATAACACGGAGAATTCTACCAATGGGTAGACCTCAATCCTCACATTATAAGATGTGTGCAATGTCCCCTGGGAATATGCAAATACCAACAACAATCAGAGCACATGCCAGAGCCCTCCTGAGGCAAAACTTATGCTCATGTCAAAACGCCACCGTTGACCCAGCAGGAGTCAGACGTCCATAATACAAGAAGCTTGAGAAGGCACTGCAGATCCCGGGTGCTGAGACTTTTGGGGGCTCCCAGTGAGAAAACAAGACTCCCTAAGACTCTAAATGGCACCATCTGGTCCTCTTCTCATGAGTGTGCAGAAGCCTCCAGGGACGCCATGATTTGTGATACAAGAGGATGACCACAGAAAGATTGAGACCTTCTTTAAAAACCACAGAACACTTGATGAATTTGCATGCTGGCCTTGCACAGGGGACATGCTAATCTCTGCATTGATCTAATTTTAGTCTGTGCTGCTGAAGCGAGCAGAAGAACTTATCTTTTATAACACTGGACAGTAAGTTGTTTTCAGAGATGTAAGGCAAAAAAAAAGATTCACTGTTGCAAAGTTTTAAAAGATCGTTGACATTTTTATTTATCATCTTCATGTGTATGAGCATTTTGCCAGCTACATGGTTACGCACCATGTGTGTGCAGTGCCCCTGGAGGCCAGCAGTGGGTGTTGGATACACCAGGACTGGACTTCTAGATGGTTGTAAGCGGCCATGTGAGTATTGGGGATCAAACCCAGGTCTTCTAGAAGGGCAGCCAGGGGGCTCTTGACAGCTGGTCCCACTATTAGAAATGTTAAAATATGTTTTTATATATATATATATATATATATATATATATATATATATATATATACACACACACATATATATATATATACACACACGCACACACACACATACACACACATGTATGCATGTATGTATATATATGTGTGTGTATAATTATATATACATATGTGTATGTGTGTATACACACACACATATAATTCCTGGCATGATAAATTCTGATGCCCATGATTATAAGTAATCATATAAACAAAATAGCAATCTCAATTACTAAAGATACACGGGGTTCCTGAGATGAAGGCCTAGTCAGTGAACACCACGGGCTACAGTTGTGCAGTTTCTCATGCATGCTCAGCTTCGCAGAGTAAAGCCAACAGTGCAGACACTATGAACATGCAAATAAAAAAATTATACAGGCAGCTGCTGGTTTGTTGGTTCTAATCTGCTGCCCCAATATAGGTTCTGAAGGAATATATTCTAGGTACTATCCCTGAAAACTAAACTTTAAAAAAGAATAGGCAAAGAACTTAACGTACATTCTTAGCTAAGATCAAATTTAGTTAAACTAGGACAGATCTTACACACTCTCATAGTCATCTGACAGTGATAGAGACAGTATCTTTTTATGAATCTGAAAATCTCTCCAAGGGAAGACTGGCATAGCCAGAAATATGTAAAAAGCCTTAAGACAAAATTGCCATCCCCAAATGGCCCTCTATTAAGAATAGACAATGTATCTTTACAGTGAAATAGCTGTTAGTGCTAGATTTAAAAGTTCTGTTATGGTTATAAAACTAATTTTGGTAAATGTATACAGAGTATCAGTCATAAAAAGGGATGAAGCAATGGCAAATACCACAATGTGAATCTCGAAAACACTGTTCTCAGTGAAATAAGCCAGACACAAAGGGCCATACAATATAGAAAATGCTATATGCTACGTGCAGAATATGCAAATTTGTAGGTTAGTAGATACCAGGGGCTGAGGGGAAGGAAGGAACTTGGAAGTGCTTATGGGTACAAGGTTTTCTTTGAGGTAATGTTTTGGAACTAAATGGGGGTGGTGCGAAGTATTGGGACCATGCTAATCACCATCAACTTGTACAAAAGAAAACTTCAAGAAAGCAAACAAGAATCTCCAAGACGATCCACCAGTTATATCTCTGGGGCAGCCACACTATTTGACAAGTGTAATACCACAGAGAGTTACACATAAAGAAACTGCAGACATCCCGAAGACAGGATGATGCCTGGTTCTGAGCTATGTAATTCCTGAAGTCACCCCTGTAGGCCTCTCCCCGTGTATGACAACCTAGCTTCACCTAGTGCAAACAGCCTGTGTGATAGATAGATGCAAGTATGTCAGGCACTCAAAGACGTTTTGAATTACCTCCATGTTAGCTAAAGAGTGGGCAGAAGTGGAGACAGGGAAATAATCAGACCCCCTCCAATATATTAAAATTGGCTTATCTGTACAGGGTACCCCACCAACTGCAGACCTCAAGAGAGCACCAAGGTGACAGTGCAACATGAGCAGCAGCAACAGCCACACAGACAGAGCAAGGAGCTGGCAACGCAGTCACAGTTTGAAGTTAAACATTACATCCAGATGCTGGGTATGGTGGTGCAGGCCTTTAATCCCAGCATTTGGGAGGCAGAGAATTGATCTCTATGAGTTTGGGGACAGCCTGTCTACATAGTGAGTTCCAGACCAGCCAAGGATACATACTGAGACCCTCCGCACCCCTTATGGTCTTCCCCACTCTCCCCACAAAAAAGAAAGAGCCTGGTCAAGTAGCTCGGTGAGCTCACTGTACAAACTTGACAACTGAGCTACATCTTCAGAATCTTGTAAAGGGGAAGGAAAGAACTGACTGACTTCCATATGTCCACCTCATAATAAAAAATATATAATATTTATTTTTTATTTTTATCTGCATGTCTAGTGCCCACGAATGCCAGAAGAGGGTGACAGATCCCCTGACATTAAGGACATCCGTGAGCTGCTGTGTGGGTGCTGGAACCCACACCTGGGTCCTCTCTGAAAATTCTCTTAGCTGAGTTTCAATTTCTCTAGCTCCAGTAATGTTTTTAATAACCAATAATCAAGAGATAAATCTAAGGAGTGTTTGCTTTGCATTAAAAAAACAGGAGCTTCAATGGGAAGAAGTGGGAATTGGTGATAACTTTCTTTTGAAAAATGGTTCATAAACCAAAAATTTACAAGAAAATTAAGAGAGTGCCACGTCTATCCATGTGTATACTCAGGTGTGAAATCCATGCCAGGGTCTGCTCATGCCAGTGGCTCTCATTAGAGCTTACCTTGATGGAAGCCAAAGCACTAGGGGGGCATTTTCTGTTCCATTATTTTAGTGTTTAAAATGCACAAGATTTTTTTTTAAACTTATGTAATTTGTGTTCCTGTGCTCCAATGTGTGTGTATGTGTGGAGGTCAGAAAACAACTTATATTGTTGGTCCTCTTTATCCACCATTTGGATTATAGAGATTGAACTTGTTGGTAGGTAGGCTTTACCTGTAAAGCCATCTGACATGCCCCCAAAAGGTAAAAAATTCCTCAAATAAGCACTGGACAGTCCAGTTAACCTCAAGAATTGGTATAGCCTTGCCTGGCCTGGAACTTGTTATGGACACATGGCTGACCTTGAATCTAGAGAACTGCCTGACCCTGAATTCCAAGTGCTGGGATTAAAAGTATGTGTCACCATGACCCATTAAATGTGTGTGTGTCACACACACACACATACACACACACACACACACACACACACACGCAGAGTGGGGGAAGGGGGAGGAGGAAGGAGCACAACACAGGTGCCAGGAGAGAGCACTAGTTACAGGCAATTAAGCTGCTGAGGCAGATGCTGGGATGGAACTCAGATCCTCTGAACATCAAGCAATTGCTCTTCAGTGCTGAGCCGACACTTCAGGCTGGAGTGGTAGATTTTACTTTACCCTTTTGGTCAATTAAAGTGCAATAAAATACTACATTCAGGAAAAAAAAAAAGACCATCAAGAAGAGACTAGCAGAGCTCCTTCAGGGACAACATTTTAGGGGGACATTCTCTGCCTAGCATTTCCAGTGGCTTTGGAACATCAATTTCAGATGTTTCAAAACTAAATTTACAGCAGACTACTGCTAGAAGCGCCCGCAGCCACTGCTTTAGGTTTCCATAGTCTCCCCCAGAGCTCAACACAGTCCCTCACATACAACAGTAGCTATTCAGAATTGTTTCAGCAAGTGATAACCAGTAAGATATACAGGAAACAGGACAAGTGGACCTTCTGAACAGCAGAAGCTGGCATGAAAAAGATTCAAACGCTTTATGTGTTATCTTGTGAAGGATAACACACAATCTAGGCACGAGGGTGCTCCTATATAAGATTTTAGGGGCTGGAGAGATGGCTTAGTGGTTAAGAGCACTGATTGCTCTTGCAAAGGTCCTGAGTTCAATTCCCAGCAACCACACGGTGGCTCACAACCATCTATAATAGGATCTGATGCCCTCTTCTGGTGTGTCTGAAGCTACAATAAAATCATATAAATAAAATAAACAAAACTTAAAAAACAAGATTTTAGAAAGCATCTGTAAAATGTCCTTCCAGAGCCGCTTAAAAACCTCCTCTTACAGTCAGTTTACAAAGGGCTCGCTCATAGGACAGACATTTGATCAAACAGATTTGTGGCCTACTTTAGGCTGACTGTGTTTTGGCATGTACAAGTCTGGAAATGGGGGCATAAAATCCAAATGCTCCCGAATCTTTAACCTCCCAATATTTCCTTCCCAAGTGAAGTTCCCCATCACATGCATAGGTGAGTGGCTTGGCCGCTGGGTCTGCTAGCAGCTGGTCAGAGGGGTCTTTCTGCTGCTTTTCTCTATTTCTTGGTTTCTAGGTTCACTCCTTTTAATTTTCCAGCCTCGCGCTTCTCCGTATTCGTTCCATTCCCTCTTCCCTCCCCGCGATTCGGTCTTCAGCCCTGTTTCCTCTATGCAGATCCAAGACAAGCAGACATCTCTCCCAGGACAGAGACAAAAGTTGTCTTCCTCGGCTCCCAATTGCCGGCAGCCTCTCTGAGCGAGGCTATCCCGAGATCCAAGGAATGGGACTGTCAGATGTCCTCCCGCGATGCAAACCCTCCGCTACCTCGGTGTCCAGTCGGTCCCTCCCCGTTTCCAGGATTCCCAGCCTGATCTCAAGAAGAGAGCGGGCAACTTGGGATATCCTCGCCCGGTGAGAGCTGACCGGATCGCAAACCATCCTAACCCCGCAGAGCCTTGCGCACCACCTTCCGGGGATTGCTTCCTTCTACCTCTTCCAGAAACCTCCCTGGACCAACAGCTTCAAAGCTCCGCCAGCTCCGCCCCAGTCGGCGTCACTGTCCACTCAGACGCGGGTTGGCTCCGCCCAGAGGGCAGGTGTCACCAGTCGCACAGCCCTGTCCCGCCCTCTGGTCCGGTCAGCACCCGGCTGACCCGGCGCCGCTGCCCTTCCCGAGATCCAACTGGACTCCTCACACCCCTCTTAATACTATGTTTCTCCAAGTCAACCGTGCCCTCCCTCAACACCCCGACGGGCACACACAGCCCCTCCGTTCAGTTATCCTGAAGCCGCCGCGGAGCGGTGACCTCCGCGCCCGGCTCTGGCCCGCACCTGCAAAGCGCAAAGCCAGCCACCTACCATGCTCCCCAATGCTGCCGAAGCGACTTCAATTTTCTGCGCAAGCGCACACCGCTCTTCCTCTGCGCAGGCGATCGCAGCCGCGGCTAAGCGGGCGCTTTGCGCAGGCGCAGTATCGGGACGCTCCTTCAGCGGACTGGGAAGCTCGCTCAGTCTTGGGCTCTCCGCGTGCAGTGCGGACAGGCGCCCTTCAGCTCCGAGCCACGGCGTTTTGGGCACATCGTAACCTCTCTCGGAAGCTGTTGACGTTCTGTACCTCTTGGGCTACACACCAGCTGGAAGGAGGCTGGCTGGACGGCTCCAGAAACTCCAGTTCCCGGCGTGCACCGCGCCGCGCGAAGGACGACGGAGCTGCCCATCGGCAGCCCGCTTAAAGGAGACGCAGCTACTTTTCAGCTGCACGTCAAAAGCGCCTGAAGTAAGAAGAGGGCGGTGCCGTCCTCAATGTCCTGGTCCTGAGTCCGGGAGATGAGGGCAAGTCCTTGTCGGCCCTTTGGTTCGCTGGGCCGGGGAGCTCGCGATCAGGAACAGTGATGCTGAGGTCGCATGTCCAGAGAGCGGCCTCCTCCACCGGGGTGAGCTCTGCGGCTGCGGGACTCCTGTCCTGAGATGCGTTCCATTGGGGTCCTCATCCGGGTTGCTCAATCCTGGGGACTCCTGCCTGGGGATTCTTCTTGGTTTGTCTCTTCCAGAAATGGGTCCTTCCTAGGAGCTGCCTTTGTCTACTTTACTGGGAGTGGGAGGGTCCTTTCCTAGAAGTTCTTTCGGGGTATGGGGGAGACTCCCGTTTCCAAGACTTTACCTAAACTCAGAGGTTTGCTCCTCGAGCCTCCCGTTTTTGTTCTTCCCTGGAATTTTATGTTGCCTCTGTGTCCCGCCCCGTGAGGTACTGAGGTAGACAGCCTCTTTTTAAAGATATACCTGGAAAGACACCCCAAGATTGTCTTTCAATAAGGGATGTGGGTGCCCAGCAACGGTTGACTTAAGCTTGTACAACCAGGGAGGTGTCAGAGTAAACAATCAACCAAGATGGTTTACACATTAATTCTTAATTTAGGTGTAGTGTGTGTGTGTGTGTGTGTGTGTGTGTGTGTGTGTATAAAACCAATGAAGTAGGTTGAAAGCAACGTGGAAGGTCACTCTAGCCCAGCGTGTTTAACCTCTCTTGCTTATTTATTTTCAGCATCCAATTCATCTTCCTGGGGTGCAGTGTAGATTTGCTTACTTACCAGAGAAATATTTGCTGCTGATGAAAGGGCCTCTTTCTTCACAGATCTTTTTCTCCTCGTTGGCTTCCCTAACTAAAGAAAGAACACACAAGCAGCTGGCTAGTGAGTAGGCCCTGTGTCTCCTCTCTTTGTGGATTTAAGTCGGCACCTCCTGAACAAATAAAGTAGCTATTTGAACAGCCCTTTGGACACCACCAAGACGCTATGGTTCATTGGTTATGAGTCAAATCACTGTTTGCTCACCCTCTGTTTTTCTTATCTTTTTTTGGTTCGTGGCATCTTATTCCTCTTCCGTATTATGGTTTTCTTTTTTCTTTTTCCAAAGTAGTTTCAAGGATTGGCCAGCTAATGAAATACTTCATCTTTGACAGCTACCTATTGTGTTATGTGGGTACAAGTGCTCTTTTTAAATGTACTTTAGAATTTAAAATAGGCTTTGCTGATGGAAGAACACACATTTAATCCCAGCATGTGGAAGGCAGAGACTCAGATCTCTGTGAGTTTGAGGCCAATTTACATAGCTAATTCCAGGACAGCCAGGGCTACATAGTAAGACTGTCTCAAAAATAGATAGATAGATAGATAGGATAGGATAGATAGGTAGACAAATGAATAGATAGATAGATAGATAGATAGATAGATAGATAGATAGACTTTAAGCCAAGGGCTTTAATTCAGTAATTTTTCCCACTGAGACTTATTTCTCTTTGCTATCTCATCCATTTCTCCTTATTCATATCATCTTGCAAAGAACAGAGCTTTACTTTGGAGCCTGAGGCAGGAAAATCAGATGTTTGAAAGTATCCTAGCTATATAGTAGTAAGCACAGTGTTTCAAAAATGGATGTTGAGGTTTTTTTCTTCTGAATAAAATCACGGCTGTGATTGTAAGACTGAATCACCATGCCTGGAAAATGATGTGATTCTTGTGCTGAAAGTATTGGTGTTGCTGATCCAAATGAAAAAGAGCCCTGAGTTTGACTCTCAGAAAGTTTCTTCCTCAAAAAAGAAAGAAAGAAAGAAGGAGAGAAAGAAAGAGAGAAAAAGAAAGAAGGAAAAGAAAAGAAAAAAATCGAGGCATAGCGTCATACACCTTTAATTCTAGCATTTGGAAGGCAGAGGCAGAGGGAATCTCTTGAGTTTGAGGCCAGCCTGAGTGAGAACTAAGATAGCCAGAGTTACACAGAGAGACCCTGGTTACACACACACACACACACACACACACACACACACACACAGAGAAGAGAATGAATGGGAAGGAAAAGAGAAAGCAAAGGATTTCCTCTGTGTTGCCCTGGTTGTCCTGGAACTCAGAGATTCAAGTTCTCATGTTTGTTTTTGTCAGCCTGCCTCTATTGGCTTTCGCTTCCTGGTTTTATCAGAGTGCTTGCCTCCCTCTGCTAGGAAGAGTTAGAGTCTTTAGAAATGCCACCTTTTATTTTTGTTACAGCTAGCTCATGCTGCCTGGAAAATCATTGGGATTAGCAGAGAATGTGGTGTGTGTGTGTGTGTGTATGTGTGGTATGTGTGTGTGGTATGTGTGTGTGGTGTATGCGGTGTGTGTGTGTGTGTGTGTGTGTGGTATGTGTGAGTGTGTGTGTGTGTGTGTGTGTGTGGTATGTGTGTGGAAGGTATGGTGTGTGTGTGTGTGTGTGTGTGTGTGTGTGTGTGTGTGTGTTTTAGCAAGCAGATTCCCAGGGAGATGAAATGCTGGCATGTTTGGGGTGGAGGATGCCGTACAGGCAGAACAGTCAGTTGGAGGCTCCATTAAGAGATTAGATGGGGTACATCCCTGAGCTGCAAATTGTATAAAGACGGTATATTTTGTTTTCTTTGTGGGCAGAACTCCTTGTGACCTGGGGTTCCATGTTCAGCCGATTCCTAGGGTTTAACTCCCTTTCCCTTTGTTTCTTTTTCAGCCCATTTTCCAGCCTCCTAGATCATTGTCTGTCAGGATCGGTTACTGAGCACTGCTGCTCCCGGCTGCTAAAGCAGCTCTCTTGCCTGCCCTGGCCAGTGTCTTCTAGTCATCTCAGCTGCAGCTGGCACCGAGACCTTCCTCACATCCCCAGACGAGACTTCAGGAACCAGGTTCTTTGCTCTTTTGCCAAACACCCATATGTTTGTGTTAGGTCTCCCTTTGGAGGGAAAGAGAATAGGGCTATCTTTCAGTGATGGAAACGGTTTGGACATTTTATCAAGACATAGAGTTCCAGGCATGGTCAGACTCTTGTGAATGTCTTTAATCCCCATGTCTTGCTTCATTAACTACAGCTCATTTTGGAAAATTAGCAATACTCCAATAGAATTTGGAAAGCAAGCAGGGTGGCCGAGCACACCATCAGCATCTCAGAAGACAGGGGCTTCCTGTGTGCTGGAGAATTTGGATTCTTTCTTCTACTTTTGACATGTGGCTCCTCTTAAGTAGGAATGGGTTTTTTTCTTTCACACATGGTCAGTTTATGAAGCTATGTGTAATTTTCTTACTGATTTACCTGTTGGGTTCTCTTGAGAAAAGATGTTAGGTAGCATAGGTTGGCCTTGAATTACCAATCCAGTCTTTCTCTTTCTCTCTCTTAAGTTCTGGGATTACAGGCTTGTGATATTGTACATGGGGGCTATGTTTTAAACCTTTAAAATCGTCTTTAAAGTCAGATGAAATCCCTTTACTCTCCACTTATGGTACTTAACATTCAGTATTTGACTGTAATCTGGATTTGGTAAGTTCAGAAGTTGATGCAATGTCCAATTTGTTTTTTAGCCGAAAATGTGCGTGTAAAATGCAAGCCGGATGCAGCAGAGGTCTCTCTTCCTGCCCCGTATCCTTGGACCATGAAGGTGCTGGACCAGAGTGTCTTCTGGATGCTGCTTTCCTTTTTTGGCCTGATAGCCAGTGCTGCCGAGCACGAGGAGGTGGCCAAGCACGCCATCAAGTTGCACCGTGGGAAGGGCGCCACTGCCACTCAGAGGAAGCAGTGGGCCCTGGACAGCTGCAGGAGGCTCACTGGGCTCCTGCGGCAGAAGAATGTGGTTCTCAACAAACTGAAGAACGCCATCAGAGCAGTGGAAAAGGACACCAGCCTTTCAGGCGAGGAGAAGCTCTTCCAGGTGCACACGTTTGAGATTTTCCAGAAAGAGTTGAATGAAAGTGAAAATTCAGTTTTCCAGGCCATCTATGGACTGCAGAGAGCCCTGCAGGGGGACTACAGAGATGTGGTCAACATGAAAGAGAGCAGCAAGCAGCGGCTGGAGGCTTTGAGGGAGGCTGCCATTAAGGTCAGCCACCAGTCTGGGGTAGAGGAACCTGTCCTCTAGGGATCTGTCAGGGGATGGGAGTCAGGGTGGGGTGACACACAGACTTAGGAAGGGCGGCTGGAGGAAGTACCTTTCTTGAAGCCTGTCGGTGCCATCATTGCATCTAGGATGTCATGTGACTCCTAGTGCTCACTCACTCTCACTAGGATTAGCTTGGGCTCTACCTACCTGTAAGCTCAGAAAGCAGCTAGGTGTCCATGAGTATCTGCGCCACACGCACGGCAGCACAGTGCCTCAGGGCATTGCTGTGCCTGGCACGTGGTTTCATGTTAGCAGAGGACCGTCCTGGGTGGTGAGCAAGCCCGTTTACAGTAGGATGCTTTCTTCTTTGGTGTGTCCCCATGCTGGTTGCTCTATACACTTTGCCAGGCTCAGCATATTTGAGCGGTTTGGGATGCTCGACACCCTCTGCTGGGAAGTGCTAGAGTTGCACCCGTACAAATGGCCCATTGACTGGGTCTAATCCGGAGGCGAGCCTTTAGTGAGTGGATCAGAGTATGTCACACCACCGTGCTGTAAGCTTACTAAACCTCCACTTCTTACAAATCAATAGGAGGAGACAGAGTATGTGGAACTTCTTGCCGCAGAAAAACACCAAGTGGAAGCCCTTAAAAATATGCAGCATCAAAACAAGAGTCTCTCCATGCTTGACGAGATTCTTGAAGACGTGAGGAAAGCTGCGGACCGCCTGGAGGAGGAGATAGAGGAGCATGCCTTCGACGACAATAAATCAGTAAGCAGACCAGAGTCCACTGGCTAAGCCACTGTGATGACATGGGCCCTGGTGCACACAAGATACTTATGTGTGTGTCTCAGTGGAGTCGGCAGTGCAGATAAGTTAAAACACCTCTGTGCCACATTCAGAAGCGAGGAGCCACTCTGCTTTCTCTATATATAGTTTTCTGAGACAGGGTTTCTCTGTGTAGCCCTGGCAGTCCTGGAACTCGCTCTGAAGACCAGGTTGGCCTCAAATTCAGAGAATCAGCCTGCCCTGCCTCTCTAGTGCCAGGATTAAAGTCGTGCGCCACCACCCAGCTCTGCTTTCTCTTATGTCAACCACAGTCGCTTCTGTGTGAGTGGCTTGACTCTGGATTCTGGAAGTTTAGGTGGTCAGGTTTCAGAGCTTATCTTATGTTTTGCAAAAGACAGACTTAGAGCTGAAATAAGATTCGTGCTTTACCTTTGCTATGTTGAGATCATAAGTGGAAACCCCTAATGACACTAAGAATTGTGGTCTTGGGTGGACTAGAAACAGTTGTGGAGTAAAGACAAATCAGACTGAGAGTAGGCGTGTGTGGGGAGACTAGAAACCGGCGGGAACAGGAAGCTCAGTCATCAGTTCTAGGATTGGAGGGGAGCTCCTAAAAGTATGTACCGCAAACCAGGTGAAGTATATACCATAAACCAGGTGAAGTATATACCATAAACCAGGTGAAATATATACCATAAACCAGGTGAGGTATATACCATAAACCAGGTGAAGTATATACCACAAACCAGGTGAGGTATATACCATAAACCAGGTGAAGTATATACCACAAACCAGGTGAGGTATATACCATAAACCAGGTGAAGTATATACCACAAACCAGGTGAGGTATATACCATAAACCAGGTGAGGTATATACCATAAACCAGGTGAAGTATATACCACAAACCAGGTGAGGTATATACCATAAACCAGGTGAAGTATATACCACAAACCAGGTGAGGTATATACCACAAACCAGGTGAGGTATATACCATAAACCAGGTGAGGTATATACCACAAACCAGGTGAGGTATATACCATAAACCAGGTGAGGTATATACCACAAACCAGGTGAGGTATATACCATAAACCAGGTGAGGTATATACCATAAACCAGGTGAAGTATATACCATAAACCAGGTGAGGTATATACCATAAACCAGGTGAAGTATATACCACAAACCAGGTGAGGTATATACCATAAACCAGGTGAAGTATATACCACAAACCAGGTGAGGTATATACCACAAACCAGGTGAGGTATATACCATAAACCAGGTGAAGTATATACCACAAACCAGGTGAGGTATATACCATAAACCAGGTGAAGTATATACCACAAACCAGGTGAGGTATATACCACAAACCAGGTGAGGTATATACCATAAACCAGGTGAGGTATATACCACAAACCAGGTGAAGTATATACCATAAACCAGGTGAAGTATATACCACAAACCAGGTGAGGTATATACCATAAACCAGGTGAGGTATATACCATAAACCAGGTGAAGTATATACCATAAACCAGGTGAGGTATATACCATAAACCAGGTGAAGTATATACCATAAACCAGGTGAGGTATATACCACAAACCAGGTGAAGTATATACCATAAACCAGGTGAGGTATATACCATAAACCAGGTGAAATATATACCATAAACCAGGTAAAGTATATACCTTAAATCAAGTGAAGTATATACCATAAACCAGGTGAAGTATATACCTTAAATCAGGTGAAGTATATACCGTAAATCAGGTAAAAGTATATCAGTAAATCAGGTGAAGTATATACCGAAAATCAGGTAAAAGTATATACCATAAATGAGGTAAAAGTATATACTGTAAACCAGGTGAAGTAGGTGTTTGGAGGTAGCATGATCCTAATATTTATTTACTTATTTATTTATTTAATTTATTTATATGAGTACATTGTTGCTGTCTTCAGACACACCAGAAGAGGGCATCAGATCTCATTACATATGGTTGTGAGCCACCATGTGATTGCTGGGAATTGAACTCAGGACATCTGGAAGAGCAGTCAGTGCTCTCAACCTCTGAGCCATCTCTCCAGCCCCCGGTCCTAATATTTTTACTCTTAAATTCTTTAGTTGAAAAATTTCCCAATTCTGGCTAATGAATACTACTGGTTTGGTTTGTTTTATTGGTTGGAACTGGATATTCTGTGCACACTGCCAGAAAGGTGCCCTAGCACTGACTTACACACCCGCCTTCTTCTCACTTGTCTTCTGAAATGGAAGCTTGCCAAGTTGCCTGTGCTAACCTTGATTCACTCTGCAAGCCGGGTAGCTATTAAACGTGGATCCTTGTGCCTTACCCTCGCAAGCTGGGATTATAGACCCTGACAGCAGACTTCGCTTTACTGATCTTTTTGTCACAGAATACTAAAACATTTCCGTTATTCTTTTAGTCTTTACTCTTTAAGGGCTGCTGTGAAAGCATTTAATTCTAATTGTATAATATTGGTTATCATTATAGGTCAAAGGCGTCAACTTTGAGGCAGTTCTGAGAGTGGAGGAAGAGGAGGCCAGTTCCAAGCAGAATATCACGAAGAGGGAAGTGGAGGATGGCCTAGGCCTCAGCATGCTTATCGACTCCCAGAACAACCAGTATATTCTGACCAAGCCCAGAGATTCAACTATCCCACGTGCAGACCACCACTTCATAAAGGCAAGCCATAGCCATCAGCCTGGGGCTGGCCAGTGAGGCTGAGCTGTCTCCTGCCTCACACTGGACGCCAGCCTTCCTGCTGCCAGAGGCTCCACTGCGATACTCAGATAATGTTCTTTCAGAAGCTTTTCTCATTTTGTTTTATTTTGTTGAGACAGGCTCTTACTGTGGATCCTAGGCAGGCCTGGAACTCACTATGTAGTGCTTATTGGCCTTGAGCTCTCAGCAGTCCTCCTGTCTCAGCTCCTGAGTGTCAGGGTTATAGGTATGCAGCACCACAATTGAGTTTCAAATAGCCCCTCCAATGGGCAGAGAAGACGGGATGCCCAAGGGCTCCTCCCAGGAGCTAATTCTTACTGGAGAACCAAGCTCATGACAACCAAGCTCTACTGTTGTAGAAAATTCTAATCCCAATCCAGGGTTTCTGCCCTGCCTTTAACCATTCAGTTCCTGGATAAAAGATACACACAGCATTTATATTTACAATAAGCCTTAACCAGCACAAGAGCTGGACAGATGTCTATCCTCTGGCTGTTATGTCTATTTCACAGCCAATAGTCCCACAATATAATTTGCCATGTTTCGTCTGGGCTGCTCTTAACTCCAATTAGCCAACCCACATGGGCGTTATTTCATGACTCACCTAACCCGCGGTAGCTTCCTCCTCTATTAACCTTCTTTGCCCCCCTCGTGGCTCTCTTACACCCCAAGCCCGGGAGCCCTACCCACCCCACCCATGTTTCTCCTGCCCAGCTGTTGGCTGTCGGCATCTTTATTCACCAATCAGAAGTAACTTCAGGGCAAGGTCACGTAGCATCACTTGGGCCTGCCTGTGGACTCTCCAGGTCTAGACGGCCTGCACTTAGCATTACAGTACATAGCAGCAGACCAGACCTCAATGAGCCGCTGTCTATGACTACGGCTAAATGGACACAGAGAGCTGATACTGCAGACTGACTCAGCAGTAGCCTCCTTGGAGGTCGGGGCTCCTCTTTCTTCCCCTCCTTTTGTGATGAGTGAATAATTTCTATGAAATATTGGAGACTGCCTAAATATCCCATCCCGAGTCTGGCTCGCCTGGGGGCTTCAGCACTGTGCTCGGTTTTATTGTTAGTCAGTGATGTGATCAGTTATTAAGTGGGGAGAGATGCAGTGTGACGGCATCGTGAGTTAGCATGTGAGCTCTCTGGGCCCTGGGACCAGAACACGCAGTGGAATTCAAGTACTCAAGAGTCAAAGAATGCTTTTAGGGAGCTTGAAGAAACAGACAGGTTCTATCAGGATTGAACTTCATCTCTTAGAGCAGAGCTTAAGGTTCTCAGCTTCTGTGTGAGGCATAGCTTGCTTTCTATTCTCAACTTATAAGATGAAATCAGAGACCTCTTCCCATTCCACCCTCCCAACCAACCACTCTGTGTTTTGACTTTTTCTTCCTGTGTTAGGACATCGTGACCATAGGGATGCTGTCCTTACCTTGTGGCTGGCTGTGTACAACAATAGGACTGCCTACGATGTTTGGCTATATAATTTGTGGGGTGCTTCTGGGGCCTTCAGGACTGAACAGTATTAAGGTAAGAATAATTAATTCTGCATTAGTGTCAAACAAGATGAAAAGAAACAGGAGTGAAGATTAAGTGGGTGCAAGCTGGAGTCCATGCAGACGCCAGTCAAGGGTGCCCTCGACGAAATCTTTAATTTATGGGAATATTTCATTTCTTGATGAAGGGTAGTTTGATGACAAGTGATATATCTCTTTAAATTATATTAATATTTAAGAATGATTGGTGATGTAATGGCCTACATTATCCAGACAACCATTCAGACAGTAGGTCAACTCGGTGTAATTTTGTGTAGTTCCTGTGATTTGGGGAAGCTGACTGAAGTCCCAGTCTTGAGAGACAATAGAGACCAAGGTTCCTTTTGCTGAAGCCATCTATGGAACAGGTACTGCTCCCTGTCATCAGGAAAAGAAACACTCTGGCAGGAAAGAGGGGTCCTGGAGCATGTCACTTAAGTGGGGACAATGGGAAGAGGCTTCTCAGAGTGGGTGCTGTGAGTTCCTTATGGAGGAAGTGATCCAGGAGGGCACAGGAGCAGCCCTGGAGTCATCCTCGTGTCACTGAGACACCCTAGGGGAATAATAGGAGCAAGCGGTACCCAGGGAGACCTGCAGGATGCTCCAGCCCGCAGTCCTTGAACCAGGTCGGAAGAGCTCAGTGACAACAAATGATCTTTGACCAGGAAAAGAGCTGTCTGCCTAGGCTGCTCAGGCTTGGAGCTTTGGGCCTTCCAGGAAGAAATTCACCTGCTGTGAAGGCAGCCCTCCATCCCGTGAGGGGCTCAAAAGCTTCACAGCACGGTGAGCTGTACAGATTCGTGTTTGGAACAAGTACTCCTACTGACCTAGGACAGTGTGATAACATTTAGGAGGAAGGCCCTCCACTGCATCTCTCTCCCACCTAGAGCGTTTAGGGTAAGAGCAGACACACGGGAATACTCACAGACATGCTGCCGTTACACAGAATAACTGGGCCACATAACACCTGGGTACTTCGAGCGCTGACAGGAGAAGCTCATGTGCTTGTGAGGAGAGACCCAAGAGCATCCTAACTAAAGGTCAGGAGAACCAGAGCAGTAACCATTTCCTATTGGAAGTTAATAGGCTTGCATGATGAAGTTGAGAAATGGAGATATAAGTGTATCATCTGGGCATCATAGCTACGGTCTGACCAAGAAAAGGAAAGACATAGCAGGAAAATGGAAGTAACAGTAAGGAAGCATCAAGCCAAGAAGATGTCAAGGAAATACCGTCGGCTTTAACAGTAAGTGGAACAAATTCCCACACTGAAAGACAGACTTACAGACAGTCCAAACAGAAGCATCATAAACAAGGGACACGGAGGAAATACAGCAGTAAGGTGAGCGGACAGTGCTCGCAGCAAGGACAAGCATGCTGGCAGCTCCGGACAGAGGGACCAACCACAGCAACACTGAGAAACATTAGAACTTAAGCCTGTTGTCCTGTCTCTTTTCCTTTAATATGACAGTGTTAAAAACAAAAGACAAAGCCGGGCAGTGGCGGTGCACGCCTTGAATCCCAGCACTTGGGAGGCAGAGGCAGGCAGATTTCTGAGTTCGAGGCCAGCCTGGTCTACAGAGTGAGTTCCAGGACAGCCAGGGCTACACAGAGAAACCCTGTCTCGAAAAACCAAAAAATAAAAACAAACAAAAGACAAATAAATCAAAAGATACACACACACACACACACATCAAAACCTCTGTGATGTGGCCAAATGTGAAAGCTCACCTCAAGAGAAAAGGAGAAAAACTTCCTTTCTTAGACATGCTCATTTCCAAATAAGAAGTCAGTGTGAGCTTTGATGGCTCCTTCTCCCCAGGAGGAAGCTGAAGAGAGGAGTTAATGAGACAGAATGGCCACCCAACGTGTATGTGAAAGTCAGCGAACCCATAGCTGCTCCTTCATAGAAACGCTAATGAGAGTAAATATTCCTCTGGCAAATCAAGAAAAACTGTGTATGCATATGTGTGTGTGAAACACACACCTTAAGGAAGTCAAAAAGATCTCAGAAGAAATAACAGAATGCACTTCCTTTTTGAAAAACACTGGATTTTTGGGGGGGAGGAAGGGGCTAGAGACTATTTCTCTCTCTATTAGCACATATTCTTTTGATAAAGTGTACTAAGTGGATTAAACATTAAATAATATGCTTTCTTGCCTCTCAGTCTATTGTACAGGTGGAGACATTAGGAGAATTTGGGGTCTTCTTTACTCTTTTTTTGGTTGGCTTAGAATTTTCTCCAGAGAAGCTGAGAAAGGTAAGGACCCAGCCCCTCTGCCATCTCCTGGGGGAGACACTGTGTTTGTTTGTTTGTTTGTTTGTTTGTTTTCTTATTATTTATTTTGGAGACAGGGTCTTGCTAGACCTGACTGGCCCTGAACTCATTTAGAGTCCTCTTGGCTCTCAAGTGAGCTTTAAAAAAAAAACAGCAACACCAGAATATGACATTTTAGTTTGATACTGTTTTTTTAGAAAACAAATTTGAGAAAGTCAGAACTTAATAAATGGGATGGATTTTCATACAGTTTTATATGTGTCCTTCCAAAACTATGTAACTGAGGGGAAAATGTAATAGAGATTTAATACTCAGTGTATTTCTTTAGAAGAAAATTCCTAAGATGGAGAGTGAATTAGAGACTGCTCTTTTTCCTCTAAAATGAGGGAAATAATTTCTTAAAGGTTAAAGGTGTTAGGAGATAAAATACTACTGGAAGTTGAGCATGGTGGTACATACTTCCATTCTAGTATTTGGAGAGTCCTCGGGCTTGCTCCCAGTTAGTCTACCCTAATTGGCAGCCTCCAAGTACATGAAAGACTGTCTCCAAAAGGTAGACAGTACAAAGAATGACACCTGAGTTTGTCCTCCGGCCAGTGGACATACAGTGTGCACCTGCACACACACGCACTGCCTCTCCTTCCCCATTACGCACCCACAAGCATACAGATTTTTATCAACAAGAGAGTTTAATTCCTCATGGGGACAAGTTTAAAAAGCATTGGAGTTAGGTACGGTGGCACATGCCTTTAATCCCAGCACTTAGGAGGCAGGAGCAGGTGGATCTCTGTGTGACCAAGCCTGCTCTACAAAGGACATTCCAGGCTAGTCAGGACCACATAGTGAAACCCAGTCTCAAAACAACAACAAAACAAAATGGGACTGTTGGTGAGATGGAGCCTCCCGTGAACGGAGCCTGCCTCCAAGCCTGGGCTTCAGAGTTTGAGCTCCAGGATCCACGCTGTGGAAGGAGGACAGCAGCTCCTGCTGAACTCCTGCTGCCCTCTGACCTCCATGGGCAAGCTGCAGCATCTTCCCACAGGCCGGTCAGTCAGTACATTAAAAGATTGTCGTCAATAATCAGAAGAGCTAATGGCTAAGCAGGAACGTAACTGCCTGATGGAATGTTGTGCAGTGACTAAAATTCTAAAAGATAGAAACAAAGGAAAATGTTTGTGGCAGCACTAACCATAAGCAAAATGGTGGGGCCGGGGAGGCAGCTTTCTGCTTTTGCAGCAGACCTTTCAGTTCCCAGCACCCACTTCAGGTGGCTCACAGGCTTACCTGACACTCTACCTCCAGAAGACCCAACATTTCTGGTCTCCAAGTGCGCCTGCATTTATGTGCACATACCCCACCCCCAATACATATAATTAAAAATAAACCTGAGAGAGAGAGAGAGAGAGAGAGATCAAACTGTGTCCGGTAGTGTGAACCTGTAACCCTAGTATCTGAGAGTTTGAGATCAGCCGGAGCTGCTAGTCAGACCAAGTATGGGTAAAGAACATATTACTTGGTAATAGCAAGGAAGAGAAGCAAGTACACACAGGACACAATAGGGACTGGCTATAGTTGCGCCCTTCTATGTCTGTCCAAATTTTCTACAGTACTTTTTAAAAGTATGTATCTATTTGTTTATTTTATGTATGTGAGCACGTTGTCTCTGTCCTCAGACACCCAGAAGAGGGCATCAGATGCCATCACATATAGTCATGAGCCACCATGTGGTTACTGGGAACTGAACTCAGGACCTCTGGAAGAGCAGTTGTCAACTTTGTGCTCTCTCTCTCTCTCTTTTAATTCTTTGAAAGGCTCAAGTTTCAGAAGGTGTGTTTTAATCATATTCAGGCCACCAACTCAGATCTACCCAGGCAACTCTGGCTTCGTTTTCTCTTTTAACCTGTAAAGACCAATTTGTGCTACTCAAATATGCTTGGATGTGTGGTCTTCAAGTGGAGTATGGTCAACTTATTAGAGAATACAGTTTTACAAAAAACTGTTCCTCCTTCTTCCAGCAGCTAACAATTGCCATCCGTGCTACAGCAAGGGGTAGGATACTGTACCCAACTCCCCTGTCCATGCTGGGATTTTGTCTGACTTGGGCTTGCACAGGTTTTGTGCCTGCTGTCACAATTGGTGTGGATTCATGTGTGCGACTCCCCTGCTATGTCTAGAGGATGTTTCCTTGTAGTTATCCACTGCCTCTGTCTCTTACACTCTTTCCACATCCTCTTTTGCATTGATCCCTAAACCTTGGGAAAGGGATGTGGCATATATATTCCCTGTAGGGCTGAGCATCCTCTAGTCTCTTGTTCTCAGGTGATGTATGGGTATAATGATACGTCATTGAGGGTCAGTTCAATGCTATGCCTGTTTAACAGATAATAGCAGCTGGTTCTCCTCCAGAGCCTGTGTCCTGTCTAGCCATAGGATCTGGCTCAGTAATGGTGGCAGGAATGGGTTTCATCTCATGGAATGGAACTAGAGTCTAACCAGAAGGTGGGTGGTTACTCCTGTGATGTTCATACCACTATTGCACCAATGGGCGTGTCTTGCCAGCCCAGTCCTTGTGGTGCATGACTCGCAGATGTTATGATCCATGGTTGCTTTCCCCTCCAGGAGCTGGCTTAGCACCTTCTAGCACTATGAAAGCTGGCCAGCATTTTGGGTTTTTGTTTGAGATTCCCCCATGACTCCCTGTAGAACCTGATATTCACAAAGCCTCGAACTTGTGGCAGTCCTCCTGTCTCTGCTTCTCACATCCTGGATGATAAATGTGTACCACCACCACTCCCAGCTGCAAGAGACTTTTTAACTTTCTTTTTAAACCTTTGTTTGCTTCCAAGAGTGACCACTGGTTTCCGACATTGTCTTCACACTGTCTTCACACTGTCTTCACACCTTGTTGCCTTCCCTGGAGAGAGGCTACTTGTCACTACTGCCTTTAGGTTTCCTTCACCTCTCTTCTGCTGCCAGCTCTGTTGATCTGTCTGCTCTCACTGCCTGGGACTGATGTGCAGAGGTATGCTGCTTCTTGAGGAGTCTGAACTGTGCCAGTGCCATCTTCCAGGGACTTTGGTTTTCTCATGCACTTCTTACACCATAAGTCACATATGCCCATTTCTAAACTGAAAGTGCAAAGAAAATGAACCATTCTTCTAGATCCTAAATTAAAAACAGCTCCATTTTTTCTGTGTGTTTTTCCTCTCTTGAAGAGTGTCGGGTAGGAAGGGAATAAGCTTGGGTAGAAGGGATTTGTGGGGTGTCCTGCTTTGTTAGAGTAAGCTGGGCTTGGCCATCACAAGTGCCATAGTGGGCAGGCTTCAAGGAAGCATGTGACCTCTGTTTCCAAGTACAGTGGCTCTTGAGGGATTTTATAACTAGAGACGTTTGGTGTAAATAGTGCTTGATGGCAAGCAAGACAGGCGAAGCCCTGTCTCCTTATAATGAGCAGTCAGCTCTTCGGTAGGATCTGAGTCTTCCTGGGCATCAGTTTCCGACATCTTCTGTTGTCTTAGGGTTTTACTGCTGTGAACAGACTCCGTGACCAAGGCAGCTCTTATAAAGACAACATTTAATTGGAGCTGGCTTACAGATTTAGAGGTTCAGTCCATTATCATCCATGTGGGAGTATGGCAGCGTCCAGGCAGGCATGGCGCTGGAGGAGCTTAGAGTTCTACATCTTGTTCCAAAGGGAAACAGAAGACTGTCTCATGGGCATCTTAAAGCCCACCCCAACAGAGACACACTTCCTCCAACAAGGCCACACATCCTTCAACAAGGCCACACCTCCTAATGTCACTCCCTGGTTCAAGTATACTCAAACCACCGCGTCTGTATAGTAGAATTTTGTTAAAGTTTCTCTTGGTTTTCATTATTAATTCTTTCTGTATTATTCAACAGTTGCTAGTGAAATGACATTCTATGACATATTGTTAACATTGTTATTATGCTATTTCTGATTGGTGCTGTCTGTGGGCTTTTGCCCTTGTAATCTAGACATAGAGCCTGTAGGAAGGGTTCTTGCTCTGTAAGTGAGTGTATTTTGGGTGCTTGAGGGATGGTGGTGGGTGATGCACCTGACGAAGGAGAAGAATGCTGGACTGGAAACCTGTCTTTTCTAGAAGCCTTGCTGGGCCTTTATTTAGTGACCTGTAAGACCTCCTCTCGCCTGATGGGTGGCAGCCCTAGATCTAGATGTGTGCCTTGGCTCTGCAATTTCATTTCCAAGAATGAAATTCTTGCTACCATTGCAGTCCCTGGTTTGGAATGCAGAAGATTGGTATTGATTTAGCAAACCACAGTATCCTTTCCTATTTTGTCATGCAGACATAAATGACTGGGGGCTTTAGGGCAGGTAAAGTAAGGAGAGAGAACACTTCATATCAGTAGATCTCTTCTGTATAGGCAGTTTATGTAGAAAATATCTGATAGTGTTTTCCAAAATAGTAATAATTTCTGGACACCCTCTCAGGACTCAGAAGGGATGATTAGAAACAGCCATAGTTACTGGACTCTGGGTGAGCTTCCCAGTGTGGTAGAGAATAGTCCTTCTACCCAGAATGCATGTCCCTGCTGACTGCTTAGTCTGTGTTCTTGCACCTGCCAGGACCTTCCTCACCATCCTGCTTTGCAGTTGACTTAAGTTATCTTCTTTGTTTTGAGACAAGGTCTAATGGTGTAATTAAGGCTGGCCTTGGACTCACAGATCCTCCTGCCTCACCCTCCCTAGCGCTGGGATCACAGGTATGTGCCACTGTACCTGCCTCTGAATTGGTGTTCGTTTCTTATCTTAATAGTTCATCAGTTTCTACCTCTCTCTGAATAAATTATGAGTCCTGGGGAACCAGAGTTATGTGTTCTTCTCTTGTCTTTCTGGCCTCCTGGCAGATTGTTGCTATGGTGTTATGTGTACAGTGCATCAAATCCTGCCCTGTTGCTTGCCTTTAGGGTTTCAGAATGATGTGCCTTGAGAAAGAAGAAACAAACTTAAGACAGCCTGTGAGGCAGGTACCCAGCTGTCTGGGGATTAGCGCTGTTGCTGAAAGTTTGAGCGTCCTAATTCTTCTTTGCAGGAATCAATTGGGGATAAAGCCTAAGTGGTGGCCCAGGGTGACCTTAGGCTGCATTTCAAACCCCTCTTGGGTCTCACGATGACTCGGCTTCTGACTGAACCCACTTGTTCTGAGTCATTCCATGAGCTGTCTCTCCCCAGGACCCTCCATGTGCTGGAGAACCGCCAAGGTGGTCTGCTCTCACAAGGACCCCAGAGTCCTTCCGCCTCAGAGGTTAATCAGTCTCACTGTTCCTCCCCCGATGTGGAACCTAAAGCTATAGAGTCAGTTACCTCTCGTGGGAGGTCAGGTGAGTGAGCACCTGACTGCAGTCAGAAATCTCAGCCACCAGCCTAGGAGCATCTCCCCACACTCCCAGTTCCAGAAAAATGAAATTGTCACCCCAAGAATAGAGCATGATGGGAAATGTCCTAGGCTAGAAGCATCTGAGGGAGAGCCACATGAAGCTAGCTCTGTATAAAGCCTCTGCTGGCCTCTAGTTCCACACACCCAAACCCTGGGCCCCCATTCACTTTCAGTGGATGATCTAGACCTATGGGGCTGATGACCATGAACTGTTGACCTTGACTGAGAGTATGTGGCAGAGGAGAAGAAGAAACAAGCATTTAAGGCAAAATAGGATGAATTTTATGTTATATGCAATACGTAGATCTGCATCAGCAGAGTCCCTGTCACCGTGGTCCCTCTGCTAGGCTGAGAGCCTAACCTAACGGAAATGCTTACCCTGGAGTTCTCAAGCTTTCACGTGTCCTACTGTTTGAGGCACTGTGCTACATATTATCTATATATAAAAATACACTGAGCACCTAACGGTGCCCATCTGCCTGGGAAGCCTCTCGGCCTGGGCTTGCCTCCAGGTTCTGCTGCTTACTGATCATGTGACTTCTCCCAGGCCGCTTCCATATCTTCACATCTCCAGATAGAGTGGGAAGATGTGGTCTGTACTTACAGGACTTGCTCTGAAGATCTGAGTTTTAAAAATGTCTATACACTGTAGCTGCCCGTGGCCACAAGTCAACTGGATTCACCTGAAAGGGGGGCTGGGAATGAAGGGGGAAGGAGGGCGAGAAGAGATGAGGCCAAGACAAAGTTCTCTGATCAAGGCCCAAAGCTTTAATGTTCAGCTCTCAATTTAAAGGGGAAGACCCAACCCACAACCCCTCCTGGTTTCAGATGGGTGGGATAATCCATAGTCCATTCCAGGTCACGGCTGGAGATGTCTCAGGGCAAGCCCGGGGGCAGTTCTGCTGTGTTCCGGGCAGCCAAGGTGGGTAACTCCACTTGACCTTGCTTGTGGCAACCAAGGTCTCTCAGTCCTGCTCATGGAGGGGAGAGTACAATACACAGTTGGGCAACGGTGGTGTGCACCTTTAATCCCAGCACTTGGGAGGCAGAGGCAGATGATCTCTGACTTTGAGGCTAGCCCAGTCTACAGAGCAAGTTCTAGGACAGCCAGTGCTTCACAGAGAAACCCTATCTTGAAAAACAATAAAACAAAATGTGTCTACACACCAGGGGGTAGAGGATGGGAACAACAGAGAAATCCTGTGTCTAAATGGCCTATAGTTACTTTTCCATGTTGTGGGTTCTGCATCCATAGATTCAGCCAATTGCAGAATGAACATATCTCCATACTGAACATATAATGGACCTATTTTTGTCATTAATTCTCTAATACTACATAAGCATTTGCAAATTATGTTGTATTGCGTCTTATAAGTCATTCGGAGATGATTTAAAGTCTACAGGAGGGCATACAGAAATACTATACATTTAAAATAAATAGAAGGGTTTGAGCAAGTCTGGAGAGATATTCTTCCAGAGGACCCAGGCTCAGTTCTCAGCACCCACATGGCATCTAACAGTATTTTATAACTCCATTGTCAGTGGTTATGGCATGCCCTTCTGGGCTTCAGGGGCACCAGGCATGAATGTACACACATACAGACAAAACACCCATACACACAAAAATAAGCAAAATTTAAAAATAAAAGATTTGAACATTGGAGGATTTCAGAATCTGGTATTTGTTGGGGGTCTATAAACAACCTCCAGGGATATACTGTGAAGTGATTGTACATAGTTTATGTATCTGTGTCTGAGGGTGTTTCAGCCTGGGATGTGTGTTTGTTAGGTGTGCATGCATAGGCTCCGAGTTCCTTCCTGGAAAGTTAGTTCTCTGCTCTGGAGTAGCAGTTCAGAGATGAGCTGTTGCTTTGGAACAGGAATGAATGAATGTGTGTGTTCTTTCTCCACTCTGAGGCCGTAGTTCAGGGATGGGCTGTTGCCCTGGGATGTGTATGAATGACTGTGTTCTTTCCCAGGTGTGGAGGATTTCCTTACAAGGACCTTGCTATATGACACTGCTGATGATTGCCTTTGGCTTGTGGTGGGGACACCTCCTGCGGATCAGACCCACTCAGAGTGTCTTCATTTCCACCTGCTTGTCCTTATCAAGCACACCCCTGGTGTCCAGGTTCCTAGTGGGCAGTGCCCGGAGTGATAAAGAAGGTAGGTAAGCAGCATGTTCTCAGTCTGTGTGGAGTAAATATTCACGCGCGCCTCGCCTGCAGGCCTTTCTGTAGGATTGCCCAGCTGTCAGCAGCTGCTCAGGTCATGTCAACACCTCAAGGAGCTCACCTTCCTGAGTTCAGTGCATCCATGCATCCACCCTTCTGCTGGGTTAAAAGAAACACTCGGGCTGGAGAGATGGCTCAGCATTAAGAGCACTGACTGCTCTTCCAGATGACCTGAGTTCAATTCCCAGCAACCACATGGTGGCTCACAACCATCTGTAATAGGATCCGATGCCCTCTTCTGGTGTGTCTGAAGATAGTGACAGCATACTCACATACATAATAAGTAAATAAATAAATCTTAGATAGAAAGAAAAAAGGAAAGAAAGAGAGAGAGAAAAACAGAGAGAGAGAAAGAAAGAAGGAAGGAAAGACAGAAAGACCCTCTGTGTGCTTACGTTCTTATCATTGTTAGAGATCTAGAAAGAAGTTAGACCAAGATCAGAAGCCTGTGCGGCACAGTGAACGGCGGTTGTAGAGGTGGTAGCTTCGTTGAGGGGGCTGTGTTATTGCTGGTTGGTTTTGTTATGGCAGTACTAGGAGCTAACACAATCAGGGAATTTTCCTGTAAAACCAGAGTGCTTTAGCAATAAAGAGACTCCCAGGTGTCTTACTTGGCTGGGTTTGTCCTGTGTGTGTGAGCTGTTGTCACTCGGAGGCACTGCTTTGTGTGGTGAGGCCAGAGCCGCATGGAACAGTCACAAGTGGCTTCATCCCCCAGCTATGTCCTTGGCTGCATTATAAATCTCACATATGCGTGTTCACTGGGCAGCATGCTTTCCTTCTTACTTTGTGAAAGTAAAACAAACCACGAAATGTCCCAGCAGCTTCACACTGACTCATGACCTCATCAGCAACAGATGAGAAAATGTAAAAAGAAAATCAAGAAGACTGGCTAATTTCTGTAGCAGCACTAAACTGGGTGTGCCTTGCACAGGAGCTGTGAGGGACAGTGTATGGGGCTGGCCCCAGGACTCCTGAACTCTAAGCGGAGGCTGGAGCTCTTGAGTTCCACTGGGACTGTTGTAATACCTTCGTAGTATGACCTGGGAGTAAGGGGCTTCTCACTGGCAAAGAGGCTCAGAGAACTGCCATTTCTACCAGACCTGCGGGACTCATAGGATATGGATGCACCAGTTCCTTGCTTGGGTGACTCACTTGTCACTACCTTAGTGGCCACATCTGTGGCAATCCAGCAGACAGGTCCAATATTCCTATGGATGAAACCTAGGACACAAGACGGGGGGACAGAGGGTGAAAAAAGTCAGGCCAGGGGTGAAGTGTGTAGCGGCTTTCACACAGCTTCATGTGTCCTGTTTTCTAGAAGAAATCTGCTTCTAGAAAAGAGCCGTCAGCCTCAGTGTCTGTGCGTCTGTCCTTCACAGGCGTGTTCACCAGACCACAATGGCATGACCAAGTGACTGAAAGCATAAATGCAGGTGTCACATCTACGTAATTGGATCAGATACAAAAAGCTGAGAGCAGAGGAGACAGGAGAGCATTTAAGCACATGCAGATGAGATGGGAGCTGGATGTCTGTGTGTGGGAGAAGCTATGGAGGGTGGCTGGTGATTTTCCAGAACTGGAGAAAGGCATGCAGCGAAGATTTAAAGTACATCTCTAACCCTCAGTGGGGAAAAATGGAAAGCTTGTCTTACCTATGTCAAAACACAGAAGTGTTTCCATTCCAAGAAAATCTCAGAGCTCAATGGAAAAGACCATTGGCTTAAAGAAACAGCTCTCGTCCCTTCTCTGCACCCTTCGGTCATTCCTGAGGGCAGGGAAGCTGTAGCTTTGAGAGATAAGGTCGAACCTACAGAGATGCCACTGAGGGCGGGGTTGGCGGAGTGGTCTCTAACATCCTCACCCCTAGCTGCCATGTAGCAACAGCAAAAAGATGCTCACCAGAGCAAGCATGCAGGGAAGCAGCGAGGAGCGTGGGGTTTACAGGCTGGACTGCTGAGGACTGCTTGGAAAGGAGAATGCTTTGGTCTGGTTTTAAGGTCAACCAAACCTGTAGAAAAGGTCAAAGGGCATGCTGCTATTGGCATGTGTCAGGGAACACGGAGGGATGTAGGCGGACGGGCTTTTGACTTAATGTGTTAAGAAGGAGGTTCACTTGCACTGTCAGGAGATCCAACTGGGGAGGAATGGCCAATATCCTGGGATATAGCTCAGTTGGTAGAGTGCTTGCCTAGCATGCCTGAGACCTTGGGTTCAATCCTCCGTACTGCATGAACTTTGGAGAGGGCATTGGGCCAGTAATCCCAGCACCTGGGAGGGAGAGGCAGGGAAATCAGGTTACTCAAGGTTACTTTCAGCTACATAGGCCAGACTGGGATAAAGATCTTGTCTTTTTTTTTTTTTTTTTTTTTTTTTTTTTTTTTTTTTTTTTTTTTTTTTAAGTTTTGATGTATAGTAGTAATAAATATAAGAAATTTGGGGATAAATCTCTCAAAAGGTATATGTTACTCTTTTTTATTGGATATTTTATTTGCATTTCAGATATTATCCCCTTTCCCCATTTCCTGCCCACCCAGAAACCCCCATCCTATCGCCCCTCCTCCTGCTTCTATGAGGATGTGCACCCACCCACCCATTCACTCACTCACTCCCACCTCCCCAACCTCGAATTCCCCTACACTGGGCATCCAGCCTTCATGGGACCAAAGACCTCCTCTCTCACCTATCCCCGACAAGGCCATCCTCCCCTACAAATACAGCTGGAGCCATGAGTCCCTCCCTATCTGCTCCCAGGCTGGTGGTTTAGGTGGTTTATATGTTACTCTTGAGAGGGAAAAAAATCATATTAATGGAAAATTACTGAAGATTTAATCAGGGAATTTGTCTGTGTTCATGGACAAAAAGACTTTTTTTTCCCCCTAAGATGTGTTTTGTCTTTAATTTATAAGTTCACGGCCTTTCTAATAAAGATATCTGCCAGCCCTTTCATGGGAGTTGGCAAAGGGCACTTCAGATTCATTGGAGGCCAAGGGGCCAGGAAGGGCCCTTGTGGGTCGGAGGAAGGCGAGGCTGGAGATGTCTCAGTGAGTAAGAGCATTTGTTGCACTTGCAGAGTGCTGGGTGTGGTTCTCAGCACCCTGCGGCAGCTCACAGCCACTTTCACTTAAATTCCAGGGGATCCAGTGTGCTCTCTTTGGGCTTCCTCCTCTTCAGGGCACTGCATGGATGTGGTGCAAATACACACACACACAGGCCAAGCACTCATACACATAAACTAAATATAAATTTAACAAAATATTGAGCACAGGGCAGTAGTGGTGCATGCCTTTAATCCCAGCAACCAGGAGGCAGAACTCGATCTCAGAGTTCGAGGCCAGCCTGGTCTACAGAACAAGCTCCAGGACAGCTAGGGCTACACAGAAAAACCTTGTTTTTTTGTTTTTGTTTTTGTTTTTTTTTTTTAAGTGAGGAACCTTCAGATAGCAGGACTCTTTGTGGCTGTGACAAGGTGTCGGGGCCTTGCCACAGGCACTTGTGGAGCTGAGCAGGACCTAAGTGCTGCAGGTACAAGGGGGGAAATGAGGAGTCACTGGTAAGAACCACTGCCCCGATTTGATTGACAGCATGAAGTCAGAGCCCTTCCCTGACCTTAGTGTAAGTTCTACATGGATCAACAGCAGCATGTGAGAGCAGGACCTGAGAGCTACTGGAGGAAAGATGGGGCTTTCACCTCGACAGCTGTGAGCACAGGGAGGCTGAGGATGTACAGAGTTTGTCTCCGTTACCTTTTCTGTTGCTATGGTGAAATAACCCTGACAAAAGCCACTTAAAGATGGAGGGGCTTCCTTTGGCTCACAGTTCTGGAGAGTTAAGAAGAAAGTTCCCATGTGGTGTTGACTCTGCAGAGCAGGGAGGGCTGGTGGCAATGGCAGCAGCTTGGAAGCCGGCAGCAGATGCACATCATATGGCTCTCTCTGCTCTTCTCCATCCACCAGGATGTGCAATTGCTTGTAAGAACTAGCAGAAACCACTAAGGTGGAAATGCAATCTGTAGTTCCTGCTTTCCTGCAGTGGTTAAGAGGAGCCCCTTCCTGTGCCGGGGAGGGGGAAGGGTGTCGGGGATTGCTTGAGTGGTATGCAGAATGTGGAACCTACCACCCAAAAGAGCTGAGTCTGGCTTGTTAGGGAGCTGGGGCCGAGGACAAAGAGATCATATTTCCATTATACAAGCATGTCATCTTGTTTGCCAGAGCATCTTTTGATAGTGGCATTTTGCTATAATTATATTAATAGCAAGCCATAGGAATAAGGTATTTTTGTGATTTTCTTTATAAAAAAGTTGTTGCAGTAAATCTCCAACCCAAGAAGGCCCGATCAATAAAAACACAACTCAAATATTATAAGTACAAACTGCACGCCTAGATTGGACAGAATTACCACTACCTAGTTTGGGAGAGAGGAGGAAGAAGAAGAGGAGGAGGAGGAAGAGGAGGAAAAGGAAGAAGAGGGAAGAACAATGAAGGAGAAGCACGTGGCCTAGAAAAACTGCAAGTGATAAGGGCTCTCATGGATGGGGAATAGAGTAGTGTGGTGATTCCACCCAATCTAGGCGTGCAGTTTGTGCTTATAATATTTGAGTTGTGCTTTTATTGATCAGGCCTTCTTGGGTTGGAGATTTACTGCAACAAAAAGTTTTTCAGGCAATGGTGTGTACTTGTAGTTCCAGCTAACTAAGAGACTTCAGCCTAAGAGGCAGGCTGGACAACACAACCAAACCTATGCACCCCCATCTCAAACAAAAGTCATTAAGTTTTTTCTTTAAGAGGAAACATTTGCCGGGCGGTGGTGGCACACGCCTTTAATCCCAGCACTTGGGAGGCAGAGGCAGGCGGATTTCTGAGTTCAAGGCCAGCCTGGTCTACAGAGTGAGTTCCAGGACAGACAGGACTACACAGAGAAACCCTGTCTCGAAAAACAAAAAAACAAAAAAAAAAAAAAAAAAAAAAGAGGAAACATTTATTTTAAAGATTATAATCCTTCTAAATTATGTTTTGAGATGGGCCATGTTACCTTCCTTAGGATGGCCTCAAACTCTTGTCTAAAGGGATTCTTCTGCCTCGGCCTTGCAATTGTTAGGGTGCAGGTGTGCCCCACCTATGTTCCAAGGAGATCCTTAAAAATCTATGTATGTTTAAATTACAAAGATTATTGTGAATTATCTTGAAAATATGTCATGCCCTGTGATTTTTTGGTTTTGTTTTTAATCTTACTACTGTGTGTGTATGTGTGTGTGTGTATATATATAAACATGCATTGTGTCATGAAGTCCCCTCCACCTTGTCATGGGTCTGGGAGGTTAGATCCAGGCACGTGCTGCTGACGCCTTTGCCCACTGAGCAGTTACAGTGGCCGGGACCTGGGCTTCGCCTGGGGGACTTTGTTCTGAGTAGCTGTCTCACCAGCAGGTGACATTGACTACAGCACAGTGCTGCTCGGCATGCTGGTGATGCAGGACGTGCAGCTGGGTCTGTTCATTGCCGTCATGCCGACTCTCATACAGGCTGGAGCAAGCGCCTCTTCCAGGTGAGTGTCTGCACGCTCAACCGCTCCTCTGGCTGGAAGTCGTTTGTTTATAGAAATGCTACACCCCTTCCCCAGTGTCCTGCCGGAACTCATGTCATGCGTGCCTCCGAGCATAGGCAGTGGCGACTCCAACAAGCTGATTCTGGCTTTGCTGTGTACTTCCTCCTGGCCTGGAATATTACACAATGTCACTGCTCTTCACCGTAACTGTGGCATGGGATGGTGGTGCCCCTGATCTGAGGCAACTCAAAGGCTTAAATGTGTCAATAGGTGTACGAGCCAAGGATGTTCTGGAGAGTGGTGATGCAGGTGTGTCTTTGCACACGTGTGCTGTGACGTGTGGTGATGTGTAGAGGTGTCGTGGTGGATGTCATTGCCATCGACACTACTGTATCCTCTCCTTTTCATTCTTTCTCATAACAGCCCCAAACCTAGTCTGCTCTTGCTTGTTCCATATGGAAGAAGTCACTGGGAAAATTTAGCTCGTCCGAAAGCCTTGGTTATGTTATAAGTCCAGCAGGCCTCCAGGACTGCCAGCCAGGACAAAACCATTTGGCAAATACAGAGAGCCTAGGGAATGGACAGTAGACTGTGTGCCACTGAAAGCTTGGTCTGAACAGACAAGCTCTAGCGTGCTCACAGAAACTCTGCTTATCTCCAGTACACCTTTAGTCCTCTAACTATAGTTTTACATATAGTATCCGTAGAGATCTGAAGCTGTCAGTTGAGACTGTATGTATGTGCACATGTGCACCTGTGAGTATATGTGTGCATCTGTGTGTGTTGTGTGTGGTGTGTATGTGTGTGTCTGTGTGTGCTATGTGGTATGCATATTTATATGGTATATTGTGTAGTGTGTGTATAGTGTGTTTGTGGTGTACATGGAGCAGACATGTACATGGAGCAGACATGCTGTATATGCATGTCCATGTATGGGTATATGTGCACGAGTGTATGTGTGCATGCATGTTGTGTGTATGGTGTACATAATTGAATGTATGGTGTGTATGCATGTGTATGCAGTATATATGGGGAGGTGTGCATGCAAAGGAAGACACCACCAGGTGTCCTGTTTTATTCCTCTGTCTTATTTCCTTGAGACAATGCCTTTCCCTTAGTCTGGAGCTAAGATGGCACCAGCAAGCCCCAGGTGTCCTCTCCCACTTCTGACCCCCACTGCACAGAGATCTGCCTGCCTCAGCTTCCTGAGTGCTGGGATTGCCACACTCCCATGCCTAGTCTTTTTCTTGTTGTTTAACTTGCACTGGTTATATGAGTTCAGGTCTTCATGCTTATGAGCAATGCTCTCACCCACTGAGCACCTCCCCCGCCCCAGTAGAAACTTTTTACACTCTCAAAAACCGATTTACTTCGAAGCATAGAACCCCAAGAAACCCACATTTGAGTCACATGACTCAATTTTCTAAATTAATGTAATGTATAGGTTTTCTTTTAGCATTTAAAAATAAAAAACATGTATGATTTGGGTCATTCATTTTGTAACATGTTAAAGAAAAATGTTTTAAGATTATTTGTGGACTCTAAAGGAATACATTAGGGGTGAGATGACACTTGTCTCTTTTCTTTCCTAGCGTTGTCATGGAAGTATTGCGCATTCTGTTTCTGATTGGACAAATTCTCTTTTCGCTAGCTGCTGTCTTTCTTTTGTGTCTTGTCATGAAGACGTATCTCATAGGACCGTATTATCGAAAGCTGCACGTGGAAAGCAAGGGGAACAAGGAGATCCTTATCCTGGGAGTGTCGGCTTTCACCTTCCTGATGCTGACGGTAACCCTCAAGTGTCTGTGCTGTTTATGTGGCCCCGTGTAAACAGTGTAAACAGTGGCCCCAGTCTCGCCGAAGCTGATGGTTGCTTCTCTAATTCTTCACTTGAGAAGTGCTTAAGACATCAGAAACGGAAGTGCTTGTTTCACTCAGTTACCCTACCATGGCCAAACCTATCTGATCACCCGAGTGCTTGGGAAAATAGGATTTGTGAGTGTTGCAGATTTAAACACAAACGAGTGTTCATGAAAAGGCATGTGAGCACACCGCTGTCTTAAGCTGGATTCAGAATATCAGATGAAGTTTAAAAGCACTCTCCATTCCTGGGGAGGATGGGTAGTTAACAGCATGGCTTCTCATGCTGTAAAGAGAAGACTTTAAAACAGACCGTGTATGTGTACGAAAGGGAGTACAGGGAAGGTATATGAGACGGTTTTCGGGGGGTGGAGGAGGGAGGGGAAATGATATTGTCTTAAAAAATAAAAGAAAGAACAGTAAAAACAAACCAAACCAGATTTGTGTTAGAAAGTAGGCTTCCCATGAGATAGTGGGGGAAAGGCCTGGAGACACCGTAAGCAGTCCAGCAGTAACAGTGGTGTCACCACACACTTTGACTGTATTGTTGAGCAGCTACACATGTTCACTCAGAAACTCAGGCGTGTTATAGAATTCTGATTATAATAGCCAAATCCAGTCCAGTTGTTCTCTAAGGTGAATGGTAAAAAGTTATGGTACACTAGGCTGGAATCCAGTCCAGGTGTCCTCTAAGGGGAGTGGTAAGTAACTACGGTACACTGGGGCTGGGGAGACGGTTCAGTTGTTGAAGTGTTTGCCTTGAGTTCAGACCCCTGGCTAAGGTGGTGAGAAGTGCCTGTGAACCATGACCTAAGGTGCTGTGGGGCAGCCCCAGGAGCATCCCTGGGCTGCTTGCCATGCAGTCTGCCTGAGGAGGTAAGCTTCAACTTCAGTGCCATGCCTCATCAGCAAAAATAAATAAATGAAAAATAAACTAAATAGAATAGAGAGGGAATGTGATTGCATAAGGCACCTGATGTTGACCTCTGGGCTCCATATGTGCACATAAACATATATACACTAAATAAATAAGTAGGAACTGTGGTATACCATGCCAGGCAATCTGCCCTACAGTGAAGCTGCTCGTCCACACAAAGCCGAGGCTCATCTCCAGGGAGTCACGCAGAGTGCAGGAGTTGATCCTCAAAGGCGGATGAGAGGATCCGTTTGTATAGTACTTACAGCAGCTTCAGCACCTAAGGAAGGAAGCGAGGACTAAGGGTTAGGAAAGGCTGGCAGGTAGCCAGAGTTAGACAGGATGCTGCCCCGGGGAACCCGAATGCTCCTCTTCAAACTGTACCTGGCTTGACAGTAAAGGTTTCAGGGGTTTGGTTTGTTTGTTGTTGTTGTTATTGTTCTTGGTTTGTTGATTGTTGTGGTTGTTGTTGGTTGTTGTTGTTGGTAGTGGTGGTGGTTGGTTTGGTTTGGTTTGGTTTGGTTTGGTTTGGTTTGGTTTGGTTTTTCCAGACAGGGCTTCTCTGTGTAGCCCTGGCTGTCCTGGAACTCACTCTGTAGACTCTTTGGCCTCCAGCTCAAAGACCTTCCTGCCTCTGCCTCCCAAGTGCTGGGATTAAAGACGTGCACCACTGTGCCCAGCATCCAGGTTTCAATTTTTTTTTTGAGGTAAATTAAGAAATTGTTTCTTTATGTCTGGTATTATTTTTATAACTTTGGGGAAGCACAAAACTTGCTTTTGTTCATGATGACTGTAACTCTTTCAAAAATGTTATTTAAAAATGTCCCCTGCCTTATTCCAGAGCATTTTCCTTTTGAAAGTAAAGAGCAGCGAAGCCGCCTTGTCTGTGTAGGCTGATGCCGCCTTCCCCAGGGATGTGCCAACCAGAGTAGCTCCTCACTGGCACTGGGTTCTTCCCTTTGATCACTCACCTGCATTTGCCGGACAGCTGCTGTCAGGTGCAGCGGTGACAGGAGGTGCCAGGCCTTTGCACATTAGATGTTCAATCGTTCGTGTGGCTGCTCCAGTTAGGGGCAATGTGAGAAAGCTGCTGCTGTTATCTCCATGGTTTGCCCCTAGATTTTATTTCTAAAGAGGTGGAACCTCTGGGCCATGGAACAGACATCTCATTACCTTCACTGCTCGTTGGGTTTGCCCAAAGCCTGACCTGTGACACTGACATTGGCAGGAGCCCAGGTCTCACCCCCTTCTCAGTGTTGCCTGCAATCTCACCCTTTCTGATTTGTGTGTTTGCAGACACACATGCAGTAGATTCAGATTGCTACTTCCTTGGGGCTGCTGGGATCGGCTCTGGGACATGTCCTTACGTCTGTCTGTTTCTTTGCGGGATTGGTAATGTTCTCACTCACTTGTAGGACTTAAAAATATTTTTGGTAAGTTGTCTGTGTCATTTAAAAAGCGAAAAAGCAGCTGTGATTTATTTATCATAACCTTCAGGATTTTAATCATCTGACCTACTGGGTGATGCTCTCAGTGCTGTGCTATCACCACTGACGTGCGGCAGCATCCCTTACTCTCCATCTTCATCCCATCTCCTAAGCGCTAGGTGCTCCCCGCTGGTCTGCTCTCCACTGGTCTGCTCCCCACTGGTGCTGTGCTCCCCGCTGCTGTGGGCTTGCTGCTTCTTGGCCTTTTTTTTTTTTTTTTTTTTTTTTTTTTTTTTTTTTTTTTTTTTTTTTTTTTTGTCTAAGTGGGGTCAGACACCATGTGGCCGTTACTGTCTAGTTTCTTCCATCCTGATGCCTCCAGGTTCACATGTAGAGTGTACCAGCACTTTTAGCTGTATGGTTGCATAGTGTTCTGTGTCGCATCCATTCCTGCTAATGTCTTCCTGGTCATGGCTTGCTCTTAATGGCAATCTTTAATAAACTGTGGTTTTTAATTTTCAATGGACTCCAATAAGCAAGTGTTTTCTTTATGGTTAGCACATGGTGTATCCCGTGTGCTATCCACAGATGCTGACTACTTTGGAGCCGTGCCGTTGCTCTGTGTTATCTTCTGCAAATATCATTGCTCCTTTTTCCTCATTCAGATCTACAGTCACCTGGACTCTGAGCTCAGTCTCAGTGTGAAGTGAGCCTCATTTCTCTCATGTACTTCTGAATGCCACATGTAGAAAAGAATCTTTGCCCATTTCTTCATAGTATAACCTTGTCAGGATCTAAGTAGCTGTGTTGTGTGTGTGTGTACATGTGCTCGAATTCATTCTGTACCTATTGTGTGAGGTATACATGCACATGTGCACTTTTGTAAATACATGTGGATAATGTATATATGTGTATACACATGTTTGTTATATGTGTGTGTGTTTGTATGTGTGTCTAGTGGGTTGGTGTGTGCATGTGTCTCTGCTGATGTATGTGTGTGTGTTGCTCAGGCGTGGTTAAGTTAGGCTGTTATTTTGATCTGCTAGTGCTGTGCCTCTTAGTCTGTGCCTGCTCTCACACTGTGTTGAGGCTAGACACCTGGCAGTATTCTGGCCCAGCCTTGAGCTCTGTGTTTAACAGAGTTAAAGAACTGGTTCTGGTGACCATCATTCTGTCTGATATGGCTCCTGTGTTTGCTTCTCTCCCCGTGCCCCCCCCCCCCCATCTGCCAGAGCTCTCTCCAGTTCCTTGTCAGTGTGGTTGTCTGTCTTCTCTGTGAGGCTTGAGGTCAGTGAGAGGAATAGCTTCAGTGCTAGAGTATGTACGGCTCTTTCCTGACACAGATAAAGAGTACGCATTACAAACATTCAACATAAAGGTTGGAAAATATCATTTAAAAACATCACAGTTGTCTGCATGAGTGACTTTGAAATATTAGCTTTTCTCTCTTAAGGATGGCTAATTCAGCCAATGTTAGTCTCTTCTGTGTGTTCTTTCTAGGGGCCCTCCTGGGGCTTCATAGGAACCTGTGTCTCTGGGGTGGTACTTGGGTGGTAGCTGTTCTTGCTGTCCACCGAGCTTCTTCTGCTGGGTTGAGGAATGTCTATCTGTGAGGACTCTCTGACAGTAAGTATCAGACCGGCCAGTACCAGGTATGAAGCTGACTCCCTCATCCTCAGGTCACAGAGCTGCTGGACGTCTCTATGGAGCTTGGCTGCTTCCTGGCTGGAGCATTGGTCTCTTCCCAAGGGCACATGGTCACCGAGGAGATCATGGCTTACATCGAGCCTATCCGTGACTTCCTGGCTATCATCTTCTTCGCATCCATAGGTACTCCCCACAGTGCTGTGATTCTTTCAATAAGTGTGTGAGATTTGTCTATCATGTTTGTATATATGTTTTCTTAGAGTTTAAGGCAAAGACTTATCTTAAAAAAGGGAAAATAGGAGGAGAAAAAAGGACAAGAATTATCCAGTTGCTTGTCAGGTTTCATCAGTGTGAAGGTGAGAATGTATGTAGCATTTAAAGTGACCTTCAGGGCCCCAAGCTTTATCGACAGGTCCCAGTGCTGGGGTTCCTGAAGATGCCATGCAGTGGTGGGAATCAAGTGGGTTATAATCCTGGACGCTGGAGCAGCTGAAAGCCAGTCCTTAAGATTTACGTAGAAATCCAGAAGGTTATGCATAGCTCTGTCCGTCTTGAAGAAGAGGTGCACAGTGGGGAGGCCCAGCAGCTATGAGGGCGGAAACAGACTATTTACCAGCTGCTTTAGTGTTCTAGGTAGATCTGGGGCACAAGACATCAGCCAAGTGCATTTTGACCCACACAGAACACGAGCCACGCGTTACCTCTCTTCTGCACTCCAGTTTCACCCTGTGACACCCAGTGAGCATGCTGACAGCTCGCTAGTTCTGACTCCCTGGCCTGCTGTTCCCACCTCATGGTCCATCCTTATTAAGGCAAGCTCCCTTCTGACCCATTCCATATTGCCCCAGCTCACCCGGCTAATGTGTGTTCACCCTCCGGATCTTGTCATCTGAGGTCATTGAGTATTCATATTTTTGTTTGGGGGTTTGAGACAGGCTCTCTTTATATATCCCTGGCTGTCCTGGAACTCAATATGTAGACAGACTGGCCTCAAACTCACAGAGGTCCTGCCTGCCTCTTGCCTCTTGAGTGCTAGGATTAAAGGTATATGCTACCACACCCAGAAACTATCTAGATTTTGGGAGTGGCATTTTGGTTTTTTTCAATTTGTTTTGTTTTTCATTATGTGCATGCATTTGTGTGGGTGTCTGCACATGGTGCCAGTGCTTTTTGGAGTCGGTTCTAAGCCACCTAGTATGGGTACTGTTGATCAAACTCAGGTCCTTTGCAAGAACAGTACATGCTCTTCATTGCTGACCCATCTCTCCAGCGCTAGAATAGGCTGTTAAACGCAGAACTCTGCTAGTGTGTTATTTGAGCAGAAACACCTCCTTCACAATCTTCGAATCAGGTTAATAAGTCATGTGTGTTTGCCTCTATTCTTTATGCTATGTTCACCAAGGGAATTCAAGTTCATTTCTGAAGGAACGCACACACTGCTGGCCATTCCACCTCTGGTTGCTGAGTCTTTCTGTTCAAGGCTCTGACCATATAAACGGCATCCACTCCACCAGGAAACAGCGCAGCCATGAGTTGAGTGAGGCAGACGCCTGGTGTAGCACATTAGCAAGTCCAGGGATAGCTGCTAGATGGAAACAGTAGCCATCCCAGGACGTTGGCCAGCAAGTGTGCATCTGAAAGGGATCACACTTGCAGGGCACGAGGAACAGGGAACAGTTTATGGCCCATGGTGAGGAAGAGCTTGTTGTGCTGAGGGAAGACCCTGAGGCTGCTGGGGAGAGTGAGAGCTGCTGTTGGGGCCGGAGGTTTCATGACCCAGGGTTATGTAGGCAGCCAGCATGGTGTACACGTAGCACCAGGTTTTGTGGCCCATCTTCTGACCAGACACAGGTTGGTCAGTGTCCCAACCTAGTCTGTCACCTGTTTTATGAATGAAGCTTTACTAGGATGCAGCCGAATTCACACATTCCTGTTATATGAATGGCTGCTTTGATGCCATATTATCTTGGGATGCTATTACTAAATACCCCAGCCCAGGTCCCTCAAATAATTGATATTTCTCTCGTGCCTCAAATTTTCTATAATAAAAACAATGTTCATGGACTCCCTCTCACTAGACACAGTCCTGTCAGCTGGGGCTCACCCCTGTATCATCACCTCCTACAGACTGACTCCAGATGGTCACCTCTCAAGAAAGTTTCAGCCTGAAACTTTGTAGGGCACAGATAAGTGCATAGCATGCTGCTGTGCCAGAGCTGGGTCAAGGGCCTGTGCCCACGTCTCTAGAGAGGAGGGGCTACTGACTGCACCTCTACCATCCTCATTTGGTTCTGAGTGACACAACCACTTAGTTCAGTCTCGAGTATTCCACCCCTCCTGGGCAAAGGAGGATCCTAACTGAGATTAAGGTGACTCTGGGACAGGGCCTAGCAGTTGATCTACACACACCTTATAGGATCTGCTTGGGAGCGTCTTTCAGACTTCACGTCTATGGCCTGGGCATCAGCATAAGGAACATAAGGCTGACCATGTACTTCACTGGACATATTTTATCGACCTGCCTCTCAAATCCATACTTATAGATCTATGAGGGCACAAGTACACTGAGACCAAGTGACCGGCCGTCCAGTGTCAGAGCCTACAGAGCTTACCTTACATTGTACTGAGCATGCGGAGTCTGCTCCGAGCAGAAACAACAGTGGCTATACAACTGGCAGCTCACCCCCTGTCACTGATGCTTGTGGCCAAGTTGTTGAAATGCAGATTTTCCTTGGTGGTTCTGTTTCTCAGATGTTCCTTCACACTCATCTGGGCAAGAAAAGGACTCTGTCCACAGAGCAGAGGGGCTCCGGGTTAGGGCCTGCACAGAGTCCTCAGCTAGAGGCCAGTGCTGGAACTCCCTTTGTGGATGTGTTAAACAGATGACATCATTCCAGGAGAGCCGTCAGAACTAGGGTAGGAAGCACAGCGTTCCCCAGGGGAGGACCCCAGGAAAGCCTGGGGATGGCAGAGGCAAGAGCAATGCCCAGCACATGGCATTCCATGGGAGAGATACAAGTCAGTCAGTGGTTACCCACAGCTCAGCTGGAAAAGGCTGCTCTTCCTGAATGGCATGCGGGCAAAAATCTAGGCAGACAGATTAAGTGCCCAATACCGAGGTTGGACCTGTCCCCTGTGGGCTCAGCCTGGGGAGTCTCCGCCAGCTGTGGTTGTGTTGATCGACATGAATAGCACTGTACCACACACTGCTCCAGAACTCAGTTATACCAACATGGATGGGCTGTGACACCAAAAACATCTAACTTCCACGTCACCAAGAAAGTCTACCTGGGCTGGTGGTACAGGCTTTGGGTGGCCAGGGCTGTGCAGCCTATAGGACTTATGGCCAGCTGGCAAAAGAGACCCCAGATGCTTTTCATGGCCTTAGGGGACATAAGTGACATTCAGGAATGTGGCGAGAAGAGGTGGGAGGTCCACTGAAAGTCCGAGGCAGCTGTCTGATCTCTAACACAGACTCTGAGGACAGGTCCCTAAAAGGGAAGCTACGCCACATGAAGCCAGCAGTTGAGGAGAGAGTTCCAAAGGGGTCAGGCATACAGCTAGAGAGGCTGGAGGGCCAGGTGGATGCATACTAGAGTCTAAACCACTTTGAGGAAGCATCTCCATGTCTCAGGAAAGAAGAAACTATCTCGGAAAGAAAGGGAGTATCCATACATTTGTGATTGAGTGAGTAAAGTGGAAACATGGTCTGCAGAGCTGAGGCTGCGGACGGAGTGTATTGATGGTTGACTGAGGCAGAGCCTCTCATGGGGAAGAAGGCCTCCAGGTACCAGTGTTTTCCTGAGAAGATGACAAAGGTTCAAATGGGCAGGTGCTCCCACCTGCAGCCGCCTGTTCCTCTCTGCAGTAACAGGGGACAAAGAGAAGCACCTAAAGCAAGGTGCACCCCACTGTTTCTTCCTTGTCTGAGCCAAGTGAGAAATGACAAAGACTGTGTAGGTGTGGGACAGTTCCCGACCCTTCCTCTGGCTGCTGTGCACACACTAGCTGTGAATGCTCTGGTCCAAGGTCTACAGGGAGGGCTGGGCCCTGCGCTTCTTGGGGATTCTGCTGCATTCTTTGCAGGTGTGTCCTGTTGGGGAGGGCTGCTGTGTCTCCCTCTCTCCCTGGAAGAGGAACACAGCTTGCCAAAGAAGGGCTTGGGTTTTAGTTTAATCCTCTACAAGAACAGGTTTAATTAGACTGATAGAGGTATAGACTTCCAGTCGTGAGCTATCTGGACCCTGTTCTGAGGCGTCTCATCTCTGTCTCCCACAGGGCTTCATGTGTTCCCCACCTTTGTGATCTATGAGTTGACTGTGCTGATATTCCTCACGCTGTCCGTGGTCATCATGAAGGTATGAGGCTTCCTCCTAGAACTCGCAGCTGAAATCTCACACATATCACACAGGAGAGCACTTCTCATCAGTCCTCATTTCCAGCCAGCAGCTGCATAAATCCTTCAAGGCCCCAATGACACTTGTGTCTCCAAGTGCCACTGTGAGGAGACACTGCTGATCCAAGGGGCAGGTCTGGGCCAGTAGTTAGGCTGTTAGGATGATGTGTTGTTTCAGAACTGGGGTGTTGGGAACTGCCAGGAGCCAGGTCAGGTAGCATCTTTATAGATCGGCAGGCTTGTTCTGGACAAGTCTAAGGAGCAGCCCATGCCTCCTTCCTGATGGTAGTGTACGTCAGCACACAGGAAATTGAATGGACATTTTCAAATGTCCATCCTCGTGGCCACAGATTACTGTGTTACCTGTGGTGGTGCCTGAGTCACAGAGTGGCTGCCTGTTTAGCAGTATCTGGTAAGTTGCTAGTGCTGGGCTGCCTGCCAGTTCCTGGCTGCTCACTGGAGAACATCTCTCGTGTGGACTGGATCTTACTGGATCTTCGTCTTGAGCACTTAATATTTAATGCTATCGATTCAACTTGCTGGGGGAAGGCTTATTTTCTGTCAATGAATCCAAGCCTTTTATTTTGCCTTCTTGTTCTAAATGAATTTGGTAGTTTATCTGTTTATCTTGTGCCTTCTTGGTGGGTATCTGATGTGCCACTGTGTGTGCCTTCCTAGTTGGTTTGTGACTAGACGCATTGGTAGCCATTGATGGTTTTTTTTCCATCTCCGTTTTGTATGATGAGAGTGATTTTGTCCAGCCTCTGGTCACGAATAGTGATTCAATAAACTATTCTTACAGTTTGTGTTGGCAGTGCTGGTCTTGTCTCTCATCTTGCCAAGGAGCAGCCAGTACATCAAGTGGATCGTATCTGCTGGGCTGGCACAGGTCAGCGAGTTCTCCTTTGTTCTGGGGAGTCGAGCACGGAGAGCAGGCATCATCTCCAGAGAGGTGAGAGTCTATAATCTGACTGAAGTGAAAGCCCTGTGGAGCACGGAATGCTTCAGTGCAAGCAATTAGGCAAAGAGTGAACACCCACCCACCCACCCCCATACCCTCCACTCCTGACTGACTTGGTAGTTCAGGCACAACAGGGCAGCAGCACCCTCTCAGAGGGCACTAAGCTGGCCTGGAAGGAAGCCTTTGGTGGGAGTCATGGAAGCTGGGCCTGGCTGCTTCCTTCTCATATAAGATACTGAATTTCTTAGGTGGAAATAGTTAATCCTGCTGTTGTCTTTTATATTTGATCTTAGTCCAAAGGCCGAGAAGTGATGTCATTCTTCTTTACAGTATTATAATTAACAGGTTGATATTTGCTGTGATGGGTTGTTATCCTGACCCTACAATAGAGGGTCCCACTGATGGGGGGGAGGGGGGCTGTGGAATATCTGCAGTTCTGAGGCTATCTCTGTGTAAGGAGTGTGAGGAAGCAGCAGTGTCAGGGACACAGTAGGAGCACTGTGGAGGTTTCCAGTGAATGAATGAGGTGTTACTGAACCAGATGCAGAGCTGCATCATGGGGAAAGGATGGGTCCAGTCTGAGTCCCTTTGATGTGTGGGGCCCCATAGGGTTCACCTTCAGGCCAGCAATGAAACCAAGCTGCTCCCCTGGAATTTACTAGAGCTGACCACAGCTTTCCATCAGAGGTGGTGGGATTTCCATCAGAGGTCTTCCCACGGCAAATGTCCTCTGGCCTGTGGCGGAGTTTCCCCCTCTTTAAAGATGGCTACGCCTCTGGTTGACAGCGCACCTCCCAACACTCAGTGGGACCACACTCTCAACGTGTGCTACTCAAGGTGTCCTCTGAACGTGCCGGACCTCCTGATGCTCAGTGAGATAGGTAGGCTGTACGCTCTACCTCCTGGAACTCTCGTGACTGTGTCTGTTTGCCTGTTGCAGGTGTACCTCCTTATCCTAAGTGTGACCACACTTAGCCTCTTACTTGCCCCAGTGCTGTGGAAAGCAGCCATTACCAAGTGTGTGCCGAGACCAGAGAGGCGGTCAAGTCTCTGACAGCACCAAAGGACCACAGACTATGGGGCGGGGATCCCTCCCGGGGGTTTCCAGTCCTGAGATGGTCAGCTGCTGCACCTTTCCACTGGCTTCCCATCAGAGTCACACCGACCAAGAGGCAGAGTCCTCATGCTTGCTTGCATTTTAAAAGACTCTCCTGTCATGTTTAAGAATTTTCCAGAGTAATTTATTTGCAGTCGGTTGATTATGTACAGAGTTTTAACACTGCATCTTACAATCACCTGAACTATTTTGCCTGGATGTGCCTTTTTTAATGAAAATTATTAACTTCTACTTGTTAATTTATCAGCTTATGATTTTTTGGTAAAGAAGAAAAAGTTGCAAGCCGTTTTATTTATTGTATAATTATAATCTGTTGGTCAAATATTTGTTATTAAACATAATAGCAATATGAGATTTTAATTTTATTTTTGAGCTTGGAATCTTACTTTTGATCTTTAAAACCTCAATATCCTCTTGCCTCTTGTAACTATTTTTTTTTGTTGTTGTTGTTTTTTTTTGAGACAGGGTTTCTCTGTATAGCCCTGGCTGTCCTGGAACTCACTCTGTAGACCAGGCTGGCCTCGAACTCAGAAATCCGCCTGCCTCTGCCTCCCAAGTGCTGGGATTAAAGGCGTGTGCGCCACCACCGCCCGGCCTCTTGTAACTATTTTAAATAAAACATTTTCATTTTGATTTTTATTAGTTTTACTTTTAAGATATTTGATTTTGAATCACAAGAATACACATTCTTAAATAAAGATCATTTATGATCAGGGTATAATTATTTGGAACTTATTGAGAATCCCATTAAAAAAAAGATTTATGTTTTGGGTTTTTTTTTTTTTTGTTGTTTTTGTTGTTGTTGTTTTTTTCGAGACGGGGTTTCTCTGTGTAGTCCTGGCTGTCCTGGAACTCACTCTGTAAACCAGGCTGGCCTCGAACTCAGAAATCCGCCTGCCTCTGCCTCCCAAGTGCTGGGATGAAAGGCGTGCGCCACCACTGCCCGGCGATTTACGTATTTTTATGTGGCTCTTTGCCTGTGTGTATGTATGTGAGGGTGCCAGATCCCCAGGGACTGGAGTTGCAGTTATCAGCTGCCATGTGGGTGCCGGGAACTGAACCTAGGTTCTCTGGAAGAGTAGCCAGTCTCCTAACCCACGAGCCATCTCTCCAGACTCCAGAAATCTCACTTTTTAAGTTATATTTTTTGTGTTGAACTAATCATTGACAAAATCTAGCCAATGGTTTTTTTTGTTGTTGTTTTTCTTTTTTTGTTGTTGTTTTTTTGTGTTTTTGTTTTTCAAGACAGGGTTTCTCTGTATAGCCTTGGCTGTCCTGGAACTCACTCTGTAGACCAGGCTGGCCTCGAACTCAGAAGTCCACCTGCCTCTGCCTCCCAAGTGCTGGGATGAAAGGCGTGTGCCACCACTGCCCAGCTAGCCAATGTTTTTTTATTTTAGATTTACATGTATGTATGAGCACCACATGTGTTCCTGGTGTCTGAGGGAGTGAGAAGAAGGGGATTGGGTGCCTTGGACTTAGAGTTATGGGTGATTGAGAGGCTCTGTGTGAGTGCTGGGAACCAAACCTGGGTCCTCTCCAGAGCCATGGGTGCCCTTAACTGCCGAGCTGGCTCTCCAGCCCTAGCCAATGGGTTTTTTTTTTTTTTTTTTTTAAATATAAGGATCATTCATTCATTTGTCATCATATAGTTCTTAAAGACCAAATGAATTCATTTTAAAGATGTTGAAGTTTGGGCTGGAGAGATGGTTAAGAGCACTGACTGCTCTTCCAGAGGTCCTGAGTTCAATTCCCAGCAACTACACAGTGGCTCACAGACATCTGTAATGGGATCCGATGCCCTCTTCTGGTGTGTCAGAAGACAGCTACAGTGTATTCATATACATAAAATAAATATATAAATCTTTTTTAAAAAAAAGATGTTAAAGTTCTAACTTGGGGATTTAGCTGGTATATTTTAGTTATTAGATACCCTAGAAATAAAGACGTCCTTGTCAGGGCTCTCCTGAGGGGCATGGTCAGTCTCTCTATGGTGCTGTACCTGGATCCTCTGTTGGGAATTGGAATTTACTCTTAGTTTAGGATGCTAAGAAGCACAAGGTCAAAGGGGGTGGTGGAGAGGTTCTGTCCTTCCGCCTCTGGGATGGTGCCCTGGGGCTGGGGATTTCAAGGTGTGAGGAGAGCAGACAGAGAGCCCACTCCCAGGGGCTTATTTATAATTAATGTGGTTAAACGCAACCATGAGGGCAGGTTCTCTCTGATTGAAACTCTTCTGAGCCCACTCTCCCAACACTGTTGTATTGGGGATTAAACCTGTAGCACCTGAAATCTGGGTCTGGAAACACACATAGTAGGTGTTTTATTTTTCAGTTGCATATGCTTTCTATTTTAGTTGACAGTTACAGTTTTATATGTGTATACTGTGTACAACATCACTGTTACTTTAAGAATTTCTCTGTAAATACTGGTTTTCAGAGCAGGATAAATGGACCATATATTCTGAGGTAGAGGAACAGAGTTTAAGGTGTGATTATGTATTTTATGTATGCATGTATGGATTGCAGCAATGTAAATGAAGCCATCGAAGTCGATTGAAATAGACTGTGTCTTCTCGAAGCGGAGAACAGTAGAAGAAGCACAGGCTTTCAGAAAATGATGTTGCGCTCCTGAGTGGTGTCAGATGGCTGATTGCATCACCCTTCCCACGTGCTTGGGAGATGCTAAAGGTACAAGGTACCTGGCATGGCTGCTGGCCAGAAGTGCCTACAAGGTTCTGTGACATTTGAGGGAGGCAAAGATTGCTTGGAGACTGACTGGGAAGGGACAGTGAGTGTCAGCGATCCTGGACAGAGAACTCAAGGATGTCAGTTTCCCTGCCTTCCAAGAGCTTGGCCATCAGCCTCTGGGTACCAGTGCTTCAGAGCACAGTGCACTCATGGAGGTTTTGCTGAGGTAAAATGCAGTTCCAGGTGTGCAGGGAGATGCATCCAAGATGCTGTCTGTGTTCCCAGAAGGTGTGGCAGTGGGACTGGGAAGGATACCTGTTTTCCCTGGCGTTCACCAGCCTACATCAGCCATGCGTGGTCTGCATGCTGCACAAAGGTCAAGACAGGGATGGACTGGTTCAGAGTCAGAGATCTCTTTCTGTCACATACTTGGACAGGTCTGGAGTAGCTGAGGGGACAGAACTGACATACAGGCTCACTAACCTTCTTGAAGTTGGTTCTAGAAAAACCAAGGCTCTTGGAGTACCTGGAGAGCCCATTAAGAAGATGAAGAGGAAGAGATGATGTATGCAGAAAGGCCTGGGTGGAGCTGACTTCAGAATGGGATGTAGGGAAGGAAGATGGCTGGAGTCACATTCCTATTGTGTCTCCAGGGCCTGATGATGACAACAGGACCCCTCACAAAGGACTTCATGTTCCTGCAGAGGAAGGGAAGATAGGGTAGAAGGAGCTGCGGCTAGCACCTCTAGGTAGAGAGGAGACAGTGCCCAGAACAGGAGGACCCTTGCCTGGAGGGAAAGATGCTGAAATAAAACACAAGACAGTGTCCAGGGATGTCTCCTACCTCGCTGGACTGGGTCAGTCCCTGTTGTAAGGACGGTAGTAAGGATACTGCTTTACACAGGAGTAAGTGGAGGAGACTTAGACCATTCATTGAATGGGATTTACAGTGTGATGATGTCACAGAGAAGCAGGCCAATGGGCACAGATTATCCCAGCTGAACACAGATAGCATCTGATATTAAATTTTCCTGTCCTTATGGTGTTGAACTTTTATTGGGAATTCTTTTTCCCAAAAAGTTAGTTCTTGAAAGGTAATAAAGGCACCTTCCAGAGGTATTTTTATTGATTTATTTAGACATAGTACTTCTCTATGTAACAGCCCTGGCTGTCCTGGAACTCACTTTATAGACCAGACTAATCTCAAACTCACAGAGAGCCTCCTGCCTTTGCCTTTTAAGTGCTGGGATTAAAAGCATATGCCACCCTGCCTAGCTAATATTTTGTGATGATTTTTTTTTTTTAATGTGCATTGGTGTTTTGCCTGCATGTATGTTTGTGTGAGTGCCAGGTACCCTGAAACTGGAGTTACAGACAGTTGTGAGCTGCCATGTGAGTGCTGGGAATTGAACCCAGGTCTTCGGGAGGAGCAGCCAGGGCACACTGCAGATGTAAGAGATCAAAGGCCTAGAAGAAAACTTGCCCAGACCATGGTGAACTGACTGAAAGTAGAAGCTGCCTGGAAGGGGTGGGCTTCTGTGATTGGCAGCTCTGATCTATCTCAGCTGGTACTCCCTGGCATCCTGAAGAGCCAGCCTTGTTATCTTGTGCATCTCAGCCAAGTAACTGTGGTCTGCTTGACCCAAAAAGTGCACAGGACAGCGCTGTGTGAGTTAAATCTCAGGACTGGATGCCAAAGATTTCCAAACAAATCCTTTTGGATAGCTACCCCCAACCCCATCATACAGAGGCACAAGTTGATCTGGGAGTTCACCTAAGACTCATTCCCAGTTCCTTCTACACTTCCCCTTCACAACAACAAAAGGAGTGCCAAGTGAGTGTGTAAGAATTTCTTAATGTGCCTGCGGCAGCGGTGGTGGCGCATGCCTTTAATCCCAGCACTTGGGAGGCAGAGGCAGGCGGATTTCGAGGCCAGCCTGGTCTACAGAGTGAGTTCCAGGACAGCCAGGACACAGAGAAACCCTGTCTTGAAAAACCAAAAAAAAAAAAAAAAAAAAAAAAAAAAAAAAAAAAAAAAGAAGAAGAAGAAGAAGAATTTCTTAATGTTTTTGATACTTTCCTGCAGTGTTTTGTAGCTATGAGAACATAGACACGTGACCTTGACGTTGCTGCCCTTTGTGCCCTTTGTAGGTGTCAAGCAGAACAGAGATTTCTATTTTCAACTTTTCAGGAATGTGTTTGACCCAATTATCAAGTCTGAAACACCTTCATTTTAGCTAATTAGGATACAATATAACTTTGAGGTTCCATCCTGCAGTTTCTTCCCCTTAATACTGGGGTTTTCTTGGACCCAACCATTTAGACTGAGTACATATGATGTAACTCCCTTTCAAAGAAGGTTTGGAGTTTCTGATTAAACCAGACACGGTTTTACCATCCCATCCAACAAGCACCCACTCTGGCATTTGTCCACGGGAACTGAGGGCAAATTTATGTCCCTGTAACAATCTGTGCATGATGGTTTAGAGCAGACTTTTCTTATTCCCAAAACTCAGCCCAGGACCCTTCAGATAGGGCTCTGTGGGAGCATCCAGAGCATGGAACACACAGCAGTACACAAAGAGTGATTGGGTTGTGAAAATACCTAAGGGAACTTTAAATGACGCTGAGTGAAGAAGCCAGTTCAAGCATGTCTCCTTTCACCTGTGACATTCCGAAAAGGACAACACTGTTGGGACAGAAGAAAGTCGGTGGTTGAGGAGGCCTGAGGGTGGTGTGTGATGGTGGGCAGGGGGTTGACAGAATGAAGAGGACTTTTAGGGCAGTGAATAGATTCAATGAAACTATTCAGTAGGAGGTAGAGGTGGTCCCACCCCAGTGCGGTTTTCCAAAGAGTGTATAATAAGATTAGAAGCTGCCAGGCTTGTGGGGGCGTGCATTTAATCCCAGCACTCTGAAGGCAGAGGAGGGAGATCTCTGAGTCTGAGGCCAGCCTGTTCTATATCCCCAGTGTGAGGGCAGCATGCTGTCTCAGAAAAAAACAAAACAAAACAAAAGCCAAAACCAAGAGTAGAATCTGATATAAACTATGAATTCTAGGTGATAATTATTATAAATCATTGTAGGCTGTTTCCCTGGCTAGGATGGGTAGCCATGAGAATATAGTTTAGCCATGTGCTTAGCATGTTCAGAGTACCAGCTCCAATCTCCAGTGCTGCCATCGAGAAAGCCAACAAGCAGGGCATGGTTACTGCTCTTGAGATGGCAGTCCCACTATGTTGTCAAAGCTAGGCTTGAACTCACAGTCCTCCCACCTCACATGAGTACCAAGGATCAAAGATGTCTAGGGCCACACCTAGCTCAAAAAAACAAAAACAAAAACAAAAACAAACAAACAAAAAAAAAACAGACTGCCTAATTTTAGCAAAAATGCAGAGACTTTTTATCGAGATATCATGGAACCTATGGAATAGTTTGAGGATGAATGGCCAACTTCCAAACCTATCAATGTGGTTTGTATTCATATTTTTATTTAGATTTTCTTAAAGCACTATTTTATATTTTTTAATCTATGGAGTGTTTGCAAATCTGAATTAATTTTAATTAGATTTCTTTCATGCTAATATAAGCTATATTCATAATATATTTCCAGTAGATTGTTGTTATAAGGGACTGTAAGTTCTTTTATTTAATTATTTGCAACATGGGATTAGGAACGCAGAGGCTCGTGTCTGTTCCCCCACTGACTTCACTCTGCCTCCCTGAACTGACCTGAAAGTGTTAGTTTACTGGTTAACTGCAGTTCCTTCCTTGATTTTCCTCATGTTCCCTCACCACCTGAGAATAAACATGTCTTCCTGTTCAATATTTATGCCTTTCAATTTCATTTTCTTATCTTTAAGACTTTTATGAGAGTCTTGTCCCCGCTGTGGTTTTGTGGGTGTATGCTAGATACTTGAGCATAGCAGCATGGCATGCCCAGTGCTCCTGTGGAGAGGTTGGAGGTCACTTTCAGGAATCTGTTCTCTCCTTCCTCCTTTAAGACAGGCTTTCCCTTGTTGTTTCTGTCGCTCTAACTCCTGTGCCCAAGGCTAGCTTGCCTGTGAGCTTCTGGGCCGTTTTTCCTGTCCCACCATCTTGCTGCTGTGTGAGGACTCCAGATACCAGCTGTATCTGGCTTTTGGATTTCTGGGGCTTGAACCCCTGAACTCATCAAGGCAGGTTTGTGCAGGTAACATTTTTCACCCACTATATTGCAAGTCCCTCTTTCTTGTTTTATTGTACTGTTTGGGACTTCCTGATTAATGTTGTATAGAAATGAAATGTTATCCTAGTTATTTTGAAAAATTCAAAGGATATAGAGATTGGATCATAAAAATCCCCACATTCTAATCAGTAATTATGTTCTACCTGAACATAAAATAAATAAATTTCCAGTATCATGACCCTGGACCTAATCTCATCACCACTTTCTTGTAAGTATGAGAATGATGGTTACCCTATAAAAAATCCACTGTTACACCTAACAATTTGTCCTTGATAGCTTTCAAAAAGTCATATTGAGGGGGCTTTCCCTCAGTGGTTAAGAGCACTGAGTTCAATTTCCAGCAACCACATGGCGGCTCACAACCATCTGTAATGGGATCTGATGCCCTCTTCTGGTGTGTTTGAAGACAGCTACAGTGTACGCATATACAATAAATAAAAATATAAAATAGGGCTGGAGAGATGGCTCAGCAGTTAAGAGCACCGACTGCTCTTCCAGAGGTCCTGAGTTCAAATCCCAGCAACCACATGGTGGCTCACAACCACCTGTAATGGAATCTGATGCCCTCTTCTGGTGTATCTGGAGACAGCTACAGTGTACTCACATACGTAAAATAAATAATTTTAAAAATATATAAAATAAAATAAAAAAATTAAAAAGAGAAAGTATTGAGATACAATTAATTAAATAATTAGTATAATAAATTCACTCATTTAATGTGTGAGTTGGGTTTTATTATCTTTTTAACTTTTGAAAACGCAGATACATACACGCACATATACATATGAGCCTGTGTGTGTGTGTGTGTGTGTGTGTGTGTGTGTGTGAAGCTTATCTTTTGTTGTGAGACAAGGTATCTCTGTAGCCCTGGAACTCACTATATAGACCAGCCTGGCCTCAAACTCACAGAGACCTGCCTGCCTCTGCCTCTCAGGTGCTGGCACCAAAGGCGCGATGGATCGACCATGTCTAGCCAAAGGTTATCACTGAAGTGCGTGCCCATTACTAGTGTTAATGAACAGTGTTGCATAAACACTGCTATCACCTGTTCCTAAAACACTGTCATCGTTGCAAACAGACTCTGCGATTACAAAGAACGAGTGCACATTTCTTGCTGCTAACAGCGCTAGTATTATTCTGAATTCACAGATTCTGGTAGATTCACACACTAGTCATCCTTTTGTGTCTGCCTTCTTTTACAGTGTAATGTTTTCCAGTCCCATACATACTGTAGTGTGTGTCAGAATCCCATTCCTTTGTATAGCTGAATAATAATAGCCTGTTGTGTGTGCTATGTCCCATTTTGTTAATCCTGTTACTGTCAGCAAGAGGATCGTTCCACCTCTTGGCTATTACAGCTAAAGCTTCAAGGAATATTTTCATAAAATATCAACATCCATCCCATATGTGCGTGTTCTATCACTCTGAAGTTACATGGATTATCCTATGGCGGGCTACCTGTGTATATCCAGGATAAACTTCCAACAGTCATTAGGTGATGAAAGACCTGAATGAATCTATCAATCTATCGACTTTAAAGCTCAAGGAAGTCCATATCCCATCAACTCAGAGACAAACCCAGAGACCCACACCAATGCACAGAAACTCGAAAGACAAAAGCAAATATGTACTATTTTAATCACCAAGAGAGAAGTGCTTTGTCCCTTACTAGTAACTGTCATAGGATTGGCATCTCCTCAAAACATAATGACCAGGAGGCAGTAGGGTGAAACACTTTAAGTTCTGAAAGAAATGAAAACGAACCTTGTCTGTCAATCAAGAATCCTAAAGTTGGCAAAGCTGCTTTTCACAAGTAAGGGATGCAGGAGCTGGAGAGAAGGCTCACTGGGTAAGCGCATTTGTTGTTTTCCCAGAGAACTAGATAGCCCCCAGGTGGCTCACAACTGTCTGTAACTGCAGCTCCAGGGACTGCAGACCCTCTTCTGACCTCTGTAGGCACCTGCACACATGTACACAGGCATACATACATACATATACATATATATATATATATGCATAAAATTTAAAAATAAGCTACATGATATGGCATTCTGCAGATTAAAATTAAAATGCAGAAGAATTTTATATTTTTGTTGTTGTTCATGGTGGTGGTGGGTTTTTGCATTTGGGTTTTTTGCTTCTTTGCTTTTTCAAGACAGGGTTTCTCTGTGTAACCCTGGCTAGCCTAGAACTCACTCTGTAGACCAGGCTGGCCTACAAATCAGAGACCACCTGCCACCTGCCTTCCAAGTGCTGGGATTAAAGGTGTGCATCATTACTGCCCAGTGTGGCTTGTATGTATGGGTATTTTGCCCATACATATGTGTATGTATGTATACCACGTGCATGCCTGGTGCCCATAACGGTCAGAAAAGGGCATTGAATTCCCTGGAGCTGGAGTTACAAACAGTTGGGAGCCACCATGTGTGTGCTGGGAATAGAACCCAGGCGCTGTGAAAGAGCCACAGTGCTTTTAACTCTCCAGCCTCATGTTGATTTTGAACTTTTTTTTTTCTCCTTTTGAGATGGATAGTCTAAAGCTTGGGTTAGTCTGGAAGTCACTTTGTAGCCCAGGCTGGCCTTGAACTCATGGCGATTCTTCTGCCTCAGACTCCCAGATGTGAGAGTTCCTGATGTGTGCCACCATACCTGGCTTCTACTCCTTTTGAAATAGAATTTAAAAGAGAAACGCATGAAGTAAATATGAATGTGTCGGTGGGCAACGACGTATAGATGGGTAAACGACTAAGCTCAACTAAAATACAAATTGGCAGAATGATAAAAACAAAACAAAACAAAACAAAACAAAACAAACCCAGATCCCAATAAGTACTGTCGTCTGTAAAAGACGTAAGGTCCATGAACACACAGCTGGCAGGACGTGACGTAAAAGGTCAGGTGCTGTGAGAGCTGATTCACCTACATAACACTTATAAAGATACAAGCCCCAAACACCATGGCTCCCACGTAGAACAAGCAGAAGGGAAGGGCACAGAGCTTTAGAATAATGTCCAAGTCTTCATTGCTTACTTCAGTATTGAGAACAGCCAGACTGCAATGTGGGTGACCTTGGACGTGGAACCTGAAGAGGCCACCTCCTGTAGCCAGGCAGGACCCCCAGTGGAGGGATAAGGATACCAACCCATTCACACAACTTTCTACCCCAAATTTGTCTTGTCTACAAGAAATGCAGGGACAAAGATGGAGCAGAGACTGAAGGAATGACCAACCAATAACAGGTCCAACTTGAAGCCCATCCCATGGGCAAATACCAGTCGCTGACACTATTAATGATACTCTGTTATGCTTGCAGACAGAGCCTAGCATAACTGTCCTCTGAGAGGCTACACCCAGCAGCTGACTGAAACAGATGCAGACCCCACACCAAACGTTGGCTGGAGGTTGGGGACTCTATTAAGACTTGGGGGGAGGGATTGAGGACCCTGAAGTGAATGGGAACCCACAGGAAGACCAACAGAGTCAACCAACCTGTATCTCTGGGAGCTCTCAGTATCTGACCTACCAACCAAAGAACCCACACAGGCTGGAACAAGGGCCCCGGCACATATGTAGCAGAGGTGCAGCTCAGTCTCCACGTGGGCCCCCAACAACTGGAGCAGACTCTCCCTAAAGCTGTAGCCTGACTGAGATACCCATTTCCCAACAGGGCTGCCTTGTCTGGCCTCAGAGAGAAGATGTGCCTACTCCGGCAGAGACTTGATGCACCAGGGTGGGGGACACCCAGGGGTGCATGGCAACATTTGGGATGTAAATAAATAAATTAATTTTAAAAAGAAATGAAAACTGGACTGGTAAGTGAGCACTGGATCCAACCAGCTGCTACAGGTCATGCTCACCTTGGCGGGGAGAACAGCTTTGTTCTTAAATCGCAGACTTCCTCCTCCAAGGCAGGGCAGGGCCCCTGTGAACATGCCCTGTATTTTGTGATGTAAATAGTGCTGATTGGCCGGGGAGCTCCAGAGAGCTGCCTTTCTCTACCCCACTCCAGCACAGGTTACAAACATGTGCCACCAGATTGGTGCTGGGGAGCTGGACTCTGGCCCTCATGCCGTTACAGCTAGCACTCTGTTTACCCACTGTCTGTCTCCTCAGCACCCATGATGTACATTTTGAATGTCAATATGACTGGCTTAGGAAATGCCTAGGATATTAGCAAGCACACCTTTGCCGGTGTCTAAAGGCATTTCTAGAGGACTCTGGCCTCAGTACATTAACTCCTCAATTTAGAGTCGTATGTGATGGCAATATTGAGAGAAGGTAAAATATAGGTGGTAGGGCCAGGTTCTAGGAAGCAGGTCGTTGCAGACACGTCTTTAGGGTTAATCTCATCTTGACTCCTCCCTGTATCCCCATTGTGTAAAAACAAAACAACAAAAAAACCTACCTGTCCCACATAGAGAACCAAGCACAGAGCAAACTAAAGGTTATGTCTGACTTGGTGAATCCAAGAGTTTTATTGGAGTTACCTTCTGAATAATTTAGGAATAAGTGTTACTTACAGCAGCAGCAATGACCCTGTAGGGGGCGTGGTCTTTGTACTCCCAGACATGCACTAGAGACTCCTGGAATGTTAAATACAAAGGGTTGTTCCTTCCAGGGAAGGAATGTAAAACCTGCTTCACACCCAGAAGGCTGGAATGAACATTCTTTCTAGCCTGGTGACTTTTGCACAATCTGCATGGCCAAAGACTCTCTGTCACCAGGCCTTCTTCCAGACCCTTCTTCTAGACCGGTGGTTCTCAGTCAATCCATGAGACCCATCTTTACAGAAGGTTTCACATATGGTCAACCTATATATAGAACCCATCTTTATGGAAGGTGTCACATGTACCCTACAGGGTTTCCTTGTCGTCGAGTCTGATCTGTATTTAGCTTGCTTTGTCCCTCAAAGAGACAGGTGTGTGCTCTGGTGTATGTGTGGAGTTGAGTTAATCTCCACAAGCAAAGTTTTCACCAAATTGTTCTGCGTTTAAACACTCCTAAAATAAACAACTCAGAGTCAGACTCCATGACCCAGCCATGCTAAGCTGGACAGCCTTCTTGCCTCCTGCTGTTTCATCTCCCTGTTGCCTGTGAAGATCTCAGCGATGACCCCCTCATCATGACCCAAAGACAGCGGCATCACCAAAGTCCACCCCAGTCTCCACTCCTGGAAACTAGAAACCTAGAGCTCACTACACAGCTGGCAGGAGGAGTTGAAATGTAGGTTTCCCAGGTGGCTCCATTGACCATGGTCTTTTCTAGACAGCTGGGCTTACAGGAGGCCAGCTCTCAGCAGTCCTTGTGGATTCTATGAGCTCAGGGAGGGAGCATCCTACCGAAGCATCTGCTTTCAGGGACTTCCTGAAGCCCTGGAGTTGTTTACTTCCTGCTATTTTAAGATTCCTTTTTTTTTTTTTTTTTTTTTTAATTATTGTGTTCCATTCTTGTTTGTTTGTATGTTTCATGTATATGGGTGTTTTGCCTGTATGTATACCTGTGCAGTATGTGTAGAGTCCAGAAGAAGGCATCAAATCCCCTGGAACTGGAGTTACAGACAGTTGTGAGCTGCCATGTGGATGCTGGGAATCAAACCAGAGACCTCTGGAAGAGCAGTCATTGCTCTTAACCACTGAGCCATCTCTCCAGCTCCAAGATGATGATGATGATGGTGGTGGTGGTGGTGGTAGTGGTGATCTCTTCTTCTTATCCTCCTCCTCCTTCTTCTTCAAATAATGTGTATAGGTGTTTTGCCTGCATGTATGTCTGTATCCCATATGTATGCCTGGTGCCTAGAGGCCAGAAGAGGGTGCCAGAGCTCCTGGACCTAGAATTACAGATGGTATTAAGCTGCCATGTGCTAGGAATGAAAGCCCAGTCCTTTGCAAGAACAGCAAGTGCTTTTAACTTCAGAGCCGTCTCTCCAGACTCTACTTCCTGAGTCTCAAGGCATCTCCCTTCAGATCATTAAGGATCTTCCCCGCAGGATGGAAATGTTATAGAAAGATCCCGTGTCTCTCTGCTTCCCAGGCGAGAAGATAATTCTCCTCTGCTACATTCTTCTTCCACCAAGGTATTCCGTACACATGCCTGGAGCCAAAATGACCATAAATATAAACCTCTGAAGCTATGAGCCAGAAGAGATCTTTCCTCGCTTAAGTTGACTCCGTCTGGCATCTTGTTACATCGAAGACAACACTGATGTACATGTCGGAGTCAATTTACTTGTAGTGCTTCCTGGTCACTCATCATCCATGAAACGGGTCCACCTATCATAAATTATAAGCAAAAACCAGGAAATCAATCCATTTTAAGACACCGCCCCCCAAACAACCCATTCCACCTGTTCTGTGGCTCCACTGTTCAGCGGCCGCACCTGACCTTCGCCACGGTTTCTAACTCCGGTCAATTTTGGCTTCCAGAATGCTTTGAGGACCTTCTGCATCTTCCAGCCAATCGAGTTAATTGCTCTCTGGAACAACTGCTTGTTGAAGGCTCTTGGCATGTAAAGTCATTCCTTGTAGTTTAGAAACCCACCCTTGTTACATATACACCATAGGCAGCCAGACGCCACTTCCCACTGCAGAGGCTGGATGGCGTTCGTTTCCCTTTGGTTTGCTCTGTTACTGGGGTAGGGGAGCAGAGCCAACAAACGGGAGGACTTCTGGCCATTTGAAGGCTTCCATGCACGGTTTCAATCCTGACCCAAGGCAGAATCAAGGTTAATTAGACGCTTGGCAGCTTAAGAAGGTGGGGCTTAGCCGAAGTGGTGGGAGCAGGTGTAGTCAGCATAAAGGCGGTTAATTGTAAAGCCATGCAAAATAGGGGTGTCCAGTAATAATACGTTGCATATTACTGAGTGAGGCCTTTGGTCTGTACTCCTCAAAGGTCTTCATAGATGTTAATTAGCCCGGCACTTGGTACAGCCCCGACCTCTATATTACTACAGTTGGCTGGGGTTACTCTGCTTTATCCAGATACACATAATCGGACAAGGAGAGGATTCTCCAGGGCTAGCAATCAATCCCAGGCCTTAGGAAGTTTATGGGATGGACTAGCAGAGATCCAGATGCCTACAACTCTATTCCCTGAGAGCCAAGGGATTTGGAAGTCAGAGGTGTACAGCTCGAGACACTGAAGTTGGAGGTTTAGATTATTCTGGGCCAACAGCAGCCACACGCTCGCTCGCTCGCTTGCTAGCTACTGTAATCCTAGCCTCTGCAGCAGCAATATGCGGTGTCTGCTGGTGCTGTAGCTCTGTGTGAATATGGGGTGCTGGGAAGTTATGTGACTGTAGCTTCAGCATTCAATCCTACCGTAAGGCCGTTACCGGACCAGGCTCGCCAGCTCCCCGGAGCTCTTCCAGTGCCTGGTACCCATGCACTCTTCTCTGCCTCTTCATAGCTTTCCTCAGTCCTGGTGCTTTATCTTCCTATTTCTGCTGTCTGTCGGCCCACCACCTCTGCGTGTTGCTGTGCTTGCCTGTTCACTCTCTGAAACTCTTTGGTGTCCCCCTTGTCGTTGCCACCGCTCTGCTGATGTCATTATTTCCTCCTATTACCAGTCTAGCTTGTTTCTTTTCGGGGTGGGGGGAGGGAGGACGGGGTTTCGAGACAGGATTTCTCTGTGTAGTCCTGGCTGTCCTGGAACTCACTCTGTAGACCAGGCTGGCCTTGAACTCAGAAATCCACCTGCCTCTGCCTCCCAAGTGCTGGGATTAAAGGCGTGCGCCACCACTGCCCAGCTATCCAGTCTAGCTTGTAAAAATAAAAATAAAAATAAAAATAAAAATAAAAATAAAAACGTGTAACATCACTTGAGAGAAGCTTCTATTGGACAAAAGAAGCCCCCAACTTACTGAAAAAGTGAGCTAAGTAGCTTGTTTATACAGTCAGAAATGGGGTGTGGCGAGGATGTTTGCACCAATGACAGTCTTTCTGCTCGGCCACTGCTCACCACTGCTTCCCCCACCTCCATCCCCTGCCCTCCTCCCCACACCCCACCCCACCCCACCCCCTGTCCTGGGTAAAAAGGGTTACTAGAGCTTAGCAAAGCCTGCGATGGCCAAAAGTCTGGTGCAAGCTATTGAAATGCTCGTGCCTCCGGTATTGCCTTCTGTGTTAGCAATAAGCAGCTGTGGTTGCATTGTTGCTTCCTCAAAGCCACTGAGGAGTGTTCAAAACCGGATGGCAGCTTGAGGACAGTTCAGCTGAGTCATGTGACCGAGGCAGGCAGGTAACAGAGAAAGATATGTTTGGGAGTCAAATTGTCCTTTCCCCAGAATAAAATTCGGGGAAATTTTATTCTCACATTAACAGTTCTCTGATAGAACTTAACAGCGGTCTGGTCTTCAGTCCGAATTCTTGGGAAAAGTCAGGTCATTTTATCTGAGCTATTTGGACTGATTTGTGAGCCCTTGCCTATTCTCCTCCCCGGCTCTCCAGCTTTAGTTTTAAAGAAGTGGTCTCTAAAATGGACTGAGTCTTCAGGGCTCAGGGTCTACCAGATCCCTCTTGGGATGAAGCAGATGGTTTCTGAAGTGAAAGGCGCAAACTCACGCACACCTGTCTTTCATGAAAGGCTACTTCCTGCCCTGAATCATTTACAGTCCAAGTTCAGGCCACATGGCTGTGGAGGTCAATAGTTGAACGGAGGTAGGGGATCGTGGCTCTGCGCTGTCCAGTCTGCATCCTAACAGTCTTTACTTTGTTCTGTGGAAATATACAAGACTCCTCTCCCCGTGGTGCACATGTAGGGACTTTAAAGCACTCTCAGAACGGACCTCTTTTCCATCGTGTGTACGCACAAGCTTGTTCTTTTCAGTGTGCAAGTATTAAACATAGGTACCCATATTTGTATGCACAGAGGGTTCTCTTCTGTACATGTTCAGGCGTGCACACAGGACTCATGCTCCATGAATACACACGTGTATACAGCCGGATTGTGCATATACACAGAGGTGCACACACATGATCCTTTCCCCACGTGTACTTGCAGGCATGGCACACATCACAGACTTTTCACCGTTGGCGCGCGTGGCACATACACACACTCACACACACACAGAGGCAGACACGTGGCCCCCTACTCCCTGCGCATGCACACAGACATGCATACAGTTGGTCCTTGGTGTACACACAGAGGCGCGCACACACGTGGCCTCTCTCCGAGCGCACATGGAGGCGCGCGCAGCGCCTTTCAGCGTCGGCGGTCTCCAGCGGAGTCCCGCCACACGCGCACGCGCGCACAGGCCCCTCCCCTATCCCAGGGCGGGTAGCACCGGCGAGAGGCGCGGGAGATGAGCGGCGGGAGGAGGAGGAGGAGGAGGAGGGCGCCGAAGGCGCGAAAAGGCGCGCAGGCGCGCTGCGCGGAGCGGGCCCGCCGCCGCCCACGTCACCGCGCCGCGCGCACGTCACGCCGGCCCGACGCTCGGCCCAGGGTGAGCCCGCGTCCCGGCGCCGCTGGCTCAGGGCAGGGACCGCCAGGGCCGGACCTCCGGGCCGGCGCCCCCGCGCCCCCGTCGTCCGCCCCGCGCGCCCCGCCGGCCAGCCAGGTGTGGCGGGGGCACCGGCCGGTCGCGGCGGGAGGGCGCGGGCTGGGCGCGCGGCCCCGTTCCCGCCCCAGCCCGGTTCCCGCGTCCGGTCGCATCCCGCCCGCCGCCCAGCCTCAGCCCGGAGTCGGCCTCGACGCGGCGTGGCGTGGCGTGGCGTGGCGTGGGCGGCGGGCAGGGGTCCTGGCCACCCTCCGGCTCTGTCCGCGCCAGCGCGCGGGGCTGGTGGCCGGGCCTAGTGACAGGTGGGGCGGGCGGGCGGGCGGCCGAGAGCCCACCTGTCAGAGTGGTCGGCGGCACCTCGGGGTCTTGGGCAGCCCGGGGGCCTGCGGCGGCCCGGGCGGAGTCACGCAGTGTCGTGTGCCCGAGTGGGGGGCCTTGTGCCTCGGCGGGGCCTGTGGTCAGGCGGGGCCCGCGTGCCCAGGTGGGGTGAGCCTGACGGCTGCGCCTCGCTCCGCCAAGGGGCCGGGGTCTGGCCCCGCTGCCGGTGGGAGCTGCTGGTGCCCGCAGGGAGCATTTCCATTTGGAGAGGTGACTTAAAGTCCCGGTGTGGGACCTGCTTGCCTAGCTCTCCTGTCGGGACTGTGCAAGAAAGGCCCCTGCTGCCTGGAGGCCTGCCTCGTGCTGGTGGGGAGATGTTTCCTTTGAAATGCGGTGTGCGCTAAACTTCTTTTTTCCTTCTCATTCATTACTCATCCCCTTCCTTTTTACCAGATAAGTCCGGTTTCTTCTGTGGAGGGTACGCAGTTAAAGCCTTGATTTCCTGGATCTGGTAACATGGCAAAAGATGTAAGTATGATTGTTGCATGCTGCAGACATGTTAGTACAGCTCGTTGCAGTTTTTTTTTTTTTTTCTCCCTTTATTTGAGAGTAGCCATACGTGCGTGGCAGTGGTTTGCTCAGACATTTTACAGGCAGGAGCTGGGATGGAGGTGAGGGATGGCGAGTCAGTAGGTGGGTGTCTCCCCGCTGCACAAAGCCCCACATGGTTTTTTTTTTTGGTTTGATGATGATGTCTGGGTATTTCCTTAATCTATCTAAACTGCTTAAAAAATTGTTTTTTAATACATGTCTCAGGTATAATGAACGTGTGCAGGGGGTGTTGTTAGTGGGTTTCCACACGGGATCTGTCAACATGGAACTTACACTGCACTTGTTTTATGTTCTATGTAAGACTTTAATTCAGCTTTGATGGGTTGAATCCCAAATACTTGTTTGGGCACATTTTTCTCAGAAAGATGACATTTGGTGATTAATGAAACACCGTGGAAATGCTGGTTAGTTTAGCTTCATATTTACTACGAAGCTACGGAGCGTTTTGAAGTTTTTTTTTTTTTTTTGAAACAAGTATGGACAGTTAGGCTTTTAGGCTGCAAAATATTAGTTGGTCACATACATACATTTTTTGCAATATTACTTTAACTCCCTCCAACACTGATTGTGTCTGGTCCAGTGTTTCTCCGTATTGTTCTATGAGTATTAGATTAATGCCTTTTCTGTGTGGCCCTGGAAATGCAGGCAGATACACAGCATCAGCTAGAGTTGTGCCCAGGTGTAGCAAAACTGTGGTGCAGGTGCTGAGTCTTGTCCTGACTAGAAACCCAAGGAAGGATTCAGCCATGCTTAGCGGCCCACATGGGTCAGACTGTGCCCTTCTAGTCATCAAGCACTGGACCTGCTCTTGGGAGTTGTGTCTCACCCTGAGAGACCTTGTGTGTGTGTCACCTGAAGTCACAACTGTATATAGCGTTGGCTTGATCTTGTTATGTCTGTTTATGTACATCCATGTCCTGACTCTTCCCCCGTGTGTGCCCTAATGAGAGACATGCCGCTCAGTGCATGCCCACAAAGTAGCTAGATTTGGTAAATGGTGTGTAAACAGGGCACTGGCCCCCGTGCCTTTATGAGCCCACATGGCAGGTGTAGTTTCAGGGAACATTGCATTTTCAGTGAGTCAGCATGCTCCTGGTCCTGTCATCTTAGTTGCATCACACACTCCTGTGTGCTGTGTCCCTGGGGGGTGGGGGGGGGGCACACTGTGATGGCAAGTGGTCAGGATCCCCTGTCCAGCTGAGAGTGTGGGGTCAGCCATTGTGGTGTGGTTAGGCCAGTGCTGTGACTAGTTAACAGTGCTACAGCTCAGTCCCCCACAAGTGTGCACACACACAGGCAGAGGTGAAGTGGCTCTCCCTGTTTTCTGACTGGAAGTGGAGATTGATTGCACCAGTTTTTAAGTAAGATGTGATGTTTGGGTTCGGAAAGGGACTTTGTAACCTGTGCTGAAGGGAAAGAAGGAGGCACCATTGAAATTTTCTAAGCACTTGACGCTTAAGGTGAAATCTGGCTGTAGACATGGGGCTTTGAAGGCCATGACGCTGGTGAGAACAGAGACAAAAATCACACTCTAGGTCACAGAGGAAGAGCAGGAAGGGCAGACAGACACCTTAGGGATTTTCTGCCCCTGCTGGTGCCCAGCCAGACCAGCAGGTCAGGCAGACTTGCTGTGAATTGCGGGCTGTGGAGCGGGCGGGCAGTTGTCAGTGAACAGGTTGGGGATGGCAGGAGCTGGCAAAGGAGCTGTGGTGGAGGGGTGGTGAGTGCCTGCAGGTGCCTGCTGTAGAAGCCAGGGAGGCCCGGTATGGGTGGGTATGTCTCCTCCCTCCCGAGGTCGCTGCTGCCTTACTAGGAAGAGAGTATTCTTGAATTTGTCAATCATCAGAAAAGTTCATCCCCATAGACGTGCCTGAAGGAGTGTTTTCTTTCTTTCTTTCTTTCTTTTTTTTTTCCGAGACAGGGTTTCTCTGTGTAGTCCTGGCTGTCCTGGAACTCACTCTGTAGACCAGGCTAGCCTCGAATTCAGAAATCCGCCTGCCTCTGCCTCCCAAGTGCTGGGATTAAAGGCGTGCGCCACCACCGCCCGGCAGGAGTGTTTTCTAGTCATTATAAATTTCCTCATTGACAGTGAGGGTTAACTATCAAGTTCATCCCTTGTCGGCCTGAAAACAAACACACCTTTTTGAATCTTAACATTCCATCCTTGGTCCTCAGAGGCTCATCTCCTAAGGCAAAATCTTTCAGTCCATTGGTACAAGCCTCCAAATCTCAACTTTTTTTTTTTTTTTTTTTTTTTTTTTTTTTTCCCCAGACAGGGTTTCTCTGTGTAGCCCTGGCTGTCCTGGAACTCACTCTGTAGACTAGGCTGGCCTCGAACTCAGAAGTCCACCTGCCTCTGCCTCCCAAGTGCTGGGATTAAAGGCGTGCGCCACCACTGCCTGGCAACATTTCTAACATTGTTCAAAAACATAAGTCTGGGGCTGTCAAGACAGAGCACTTGCCAGACCTTAGAACTTAAGTTTCCGTTTCATCCCTGTGGCTTACATGGTAGAAGGAGAGAACTGACTCCCATACGTTTCCTCTGATTTTCATGTATTCTCTGCATGTTCGAACACACACACAATTAAATAAGTCAGTGTAATAAAAAAAATTAAGGGTCTGGAGAGATGGCTCAGTGGTTACAACACAAAGTGCTCTTTCAGAGGATGTGATTCCCAGAATCTTCATCAAGTGGCTCATAACTGCCCTGAGTTCCAGCTCCTGGGGGGGGGGGGATATGACACCTCTGCCCTCTATGGATACCTGTATTCTCATATAGATACATATGCACATGTGTGCATGCACACACACAGAAAGAATAGTAAATCTTTAAAAAAAATTTTTTTTTAAGGCAGATTTGTTCTTTTTCAAGACTCAGTAGCAAAAGACTAGACCAACGCTGAACCAAAATTGAGTAGTGCAAACACCAAACCTGGCAACTCCTGTGCCTGCTATCTTGGGCTTGTAATGGAATTGTCTGAGCTGTAACAGACTTGGGTAGGCAGCCTTGCCTCTCTGGTACTGCTTCCTGGAGCACTTGGGACCTCTTCTGCCAGCTCCATTCTGTGCTTGCAGCTTTCTTTGGCAGGTGTTCCTTGGTCTGGTCCTGAGATAGTCTGCATCTTGAGGTCTCCATTGCGCCTTAAGCCTTACCTTCCCAGGGGCCTCTTGACCTTGGCAGAGACTTGAACCCTGTACCATCTTATATGAGGATGGTGCCTGCAGAAACCATCCTCAGGACAGTGCTGAGTTCTGCTGCCAGCTTAAGGTAGAGGTCCCTTCTGTGGCTCCAGTGGCTTTCCTTCTGTGGCTCCAGTGGCCTTCCTTCTGTGGCTCCAGTGGCCTTCCTTCTGTGGCTCCAGTGGCCTTCCTTCTGTGGCTCCAGTGGCCTTCCTTCTGTGGCTCCAGTGGCCTTCCTTCTGTGGCTCCAGTGGCCTTCCAGCTGGACTTGGGGAAATAACTCCCTAAGCGGTTGTTTTCTTTTGATGGCATTCTTAGTTCAAGCTCTTTCTATCCAATGGGTTTTAATTTTCTTAAAAACAAACAAAAAAACTATTGAATGGGTGTGTGTGTGCACACATGTATGCGGTCTCATGCGAACAGATAGGACAGCTTTGTGGAGTTGTTTCTTTCCTTGTCTCTTTGTGTGGATTCTGGGTACTGAACTCAGGTTGCTAGACTTGATTTTACCTGCCCAGCCATCTTGTTGTCTGGAGTTGCTATTTATATTAGTTGGACCTTTCTGTGAGTGACTCTTGCCCTAATCATGCTGTTCTTTTCCATTTCTTTCTTTTTTCAGGTTTTTCCAGACAGGGTTTCTTTGTGTAGCCCTTGCTGTCTTGGAACTCACTCTGTAGACCAGACTGACTTTGAATTCAGAGCTACCTGCCTCTGCCTCCCAAGTGCTGGGTCTCTAAAGGCCTGTGGCACCCAGCTCTAAAGATGCTTTTCTCACCTTGGTGCAAAGTGTGCGATTTCCCCTCAGTTGTAGATGCTTTGTCTCTGTCTTCCTCATGTGCAGCTTTAAACTCATGCCTGCTTCTTTATCTGTATGCCTGTTTGACCATCTGACAGCAGTAAGCCGTGGTCGTGCTACAGCCTGGATGCTGCGCTGTCTTGAAATCTCCACCAGAAGCTTAGCCCGTGTTTTCTTTGCGGTTACTTTAACATTTCGCCTCACTTAGATTTTAAGGGCATGGGCAGAATATGGCCAGAAGGTGACACAAGTGGCCTCTAGCCCAGTTCCCAATAGAGCCTTTGTTTCCCTCTGAAACTTCAGGGGCCTGGCCTTCAGTGTCCACACTTCCATTGACATTCTATTCTTTTCAGATGCTTGCCAGATGGCTTAGAAGTTTTGCATGGAGCCTTCCAGGATTCCTTTACACTACAGGCCTGCAGATCATGGATCATGTTTACTGCAGCAGTGCCCCATGCCTCAGTTTCCCACATTAGTCACGTTTCTCATCACCATGACAAGAGAGCGACTTCAGCGATGGTTTATTTTGGTCATCATGACAGTAAAGGTGTACTGGAGGCAGCTATGGTGGCTGGTCACATCGTGTCCATGGTCAGCAAGCAGAGATGAGCTTGGGTGTCAGCTGGCTGCCTTCTCTATTCCTTTTTATTTAGTGTGAGGCCCCAGTCTATAGGATGGATGGTGCAGCTCACATTCAGGGTGGGTCCTCCCAGAAAACACTCCCAGAATCCAGAAGAGTGCTCACATGGCGTTCCAAATCCAGTCAGCCTCACAGGGAAGCTCCTGTACTATGGGTTTTGTCTTTTTAGTGGTTATTTGTTTACTTGACATGTTTTAGAATGGTAGACAGTTGCTACTGAACAGGTGAATTAATACAGGAAATAAACTTTACTATAGTGTAGACCAGTCATACCTGCCACAGCCTTTATCTGTGGACTGAAAGCTGCTTTTTGGACAGCAAGTCTGCTTGCTTCAGTTTCCTGTGTGCACTGTTCTAGAATGTCTATTCTGATGTTGAGGATGGGTAGACAACCAAAAGACTTGGACACTGCAGTTTGCTAGGCTTCAAGTGTTCCAGGCTCCTCATAGTGAGGGGAGCCTTTGTTGGGCTGCATAGGGCCAAGGTGTCAGCAGCCCATGCTCAGAGTGCAGTTTGTTGGGAAGGGCCTGGGAAGAGGCTGGACTCAAGGTGCGTGAGTGCCTGGCTCTCTCACTGTGAGCATTGCGGGGGATTCTCTGGCTTCCAGGATCAGTCTTCCCAGATGGTTAAAAGGCCATTGTGACCCTAAGGATGAATCCTAGGAGCGGTTATTGTGATGTGTGTGTGTACACCTGTACGTGTGTGCATGCCTGTACACAGGGAGTGTCTTTGAGCTGTCAGGTTCTAGAAAGATGGCACGCCATGTGTGCCATCAGGCAGTTGGAAAGCACCCCTTTAACTTTCCCTCTCCAGTGACAGTGCTGTTTAGCCCAATTTGTGAAATAACCAAGTGCATCTTGTTCATGGGGAGTTCCAAGTCAGTTAGAGCTACATAGAGGGACCATTGTCTCAAACATCCATTTATAAATGTAAGAGAATATCCTTTAAAACATTTTTTTAAAGTGTTACCTGTGTTTGCCTGCCTGCCTGCCTGCTCACATGCACAAATACCACATCATCATATATGGAGATTAGAGGGCAACTTTCGGAAGTAGTTCTGTGTTCAACTATGTGGTCCTAGAAGTTGAACTCGGGCCCCTAGGCTTGGTGGCCAGCACCTTTATCCACTGAGGCAGCTCCTCAGGCCTGCACCTTGGATTTTAACACCAACGACTGGTGATTTACAGGGGGCTTTGCTTGTTTGGTTTTGTTTTCGCAGTACTGGAGGCTGAGCCTGGTGCTCTGCCTCTGCCAGGTTCTGTCGCTGAGCTGCGTTGTCAGTGCTCTCTGTACTTTTGCTTGAGACATAGTCTAAGTAACTTGTCCACTCGGTGCTATCTGGCCTTGAGCCGTCCTGAGTACTGGGGTCACAGACACTTGTCACTCATGATGCCTGGCTGTCCTTCTTTATCATGACCATGGTGATCTGAGGCTGGAGCTGGAGAGATGGCTTTGTGGTTGAGAGCACATGCTGCTCCTGCAGGGGACCCAGGTTTGGGTCTCAGCACCAACATGGCGGCTCACAGCCATCAGTAACTCCAGTTTCAGGGATCTGGCACCATCTTCTGACCTCCAAGGACATCCAAGCATGCATGTGATACACATGTATACAGCTGACAGAACACTCTCATAAACACTCATACATAAGTAATTTTTAAGGCTCTCTAAGGCCCGGGTTTGTGCTGGTGGCTGCATATGATACAGGTGGCACATTAAACCATTTCAGCTGCTGAGTCCATGGAGGGAGGTTTGAGGCCTGGGCTCAGCTCCCAGTGTAGAGTGTACATGTTGTGGTGGTGGGGTGTTTGATTTGTTTTATTGGTGTTGGGTGTTGAAACCAGTGCCTTGTGTGCTCTGGGTATGTGCTCTAACTCTGAGCAACTGTGTTAAGGTATCTTAGATTGCCTCTGCTGCTTTAACCCAACAGTACTATGTGTGGAAGACGACAGAAGGGGAGAAGCTGGGAGTTAGTCTTTAGCCTCTGCATGTGTCTTGGTGGTTGAGTTTGGGATCAGCTTTGAAGTTGAAGTCACACCGGTCTCTTGCCTGGTATGCTTTTGGGTCAGTCCATTTATTGAAAATGATTCTGGCTTTAGAACATCTAGCAATCTTGCTATTCCTACTTCACTTGTGTGGCCTAGAAGACAGACATCTGCCTTAACATCACATAGGTAGCCTGAGTATTGTTGCTTACAGCTTGATCAACTCCCTCCATTTCTGCTGTGTGGTGTGATCCTCCACGCACATTCACAGCCTTCGAAGGAAGTCGGGTGTAGAACTAAACTCTAGAGTTCTGCATGGATAGGAAATCTAGGTCAATGCTGTTGAATCTGTTTGGAGGCTTTCAGAATGTGGTGCATGCCTGGTTTAGGAAAGTGGCAGAGACCGAGGCAGCTGTTGTAGTTAGACAAGAAAGCGAAGTTCTGTACTGTGGGGCAGCCACTTCCTAACCAGTGATGCTCCACCTGCCCTCGCTATTCCTGTGGTAATTGGTTTCTATGCCCTAGTCATCCACTATTGTACTTCATTCTCTCTTTCCAAAGCTTCCCTGTGACCCCAGGAAGTGGGACTTAGAAAACCTGGACAGTTAGCTACCTGGCAGCTCCCAGGTAGCTGTGCATTTGGGTCTGTTGTGTAATGAGAAGTATCATTTGAGTGTCTTCTGGCAGGAGGTAGGCGCCTGTAGGAAATGTGCTAGATTTGAGGCTGCAGCAGATCCTGTGGCCTGTCTGCTTTTCTAGGAAGGCCAAATCTATAGTAATCACCCTGCATGCACATAATCTTGTGGACAAGGGTTGAGGCTGAGAGAGAACCCTGAACCCAGATATACATGCGGCAACAGAATTGAAGGCCATTTAGGACTGGGTGGGCCTATGGGAGGAAGGACATGTCAACACTGTTGTTCTCTAGGTGAGGACTCGCAGGGCTGAAGGGAGTCACGTCCTGTCATAGAAGCTGACCAGGTTTGCTGGTCTGGCTTAGGTTTGTGTCTGGGAGGAGAAGATGGCAGAGACATGGTTGTGTAGGTAATGTGTAACTTAACAACCCCCAAACTTGTGTGGATGATGCATGACTGTTTGACCAACCCCCCACTCCATTTTGGTGGTCCTGGGAGTTGAGTCTAGGGCCTCATGCTGGTCAAGAGCTCTGACCACTAAACTATAGCCCCAGTCCTCTGGTTGTTTTCAAGGGCGCTTCCTTGTAAATTGTTCATACCTCCTCCTGTTCCTGATCCTGGCATCTTTTGCATAACCTTGTTCAGGATTCCTGTGGGTCTCTGCTTTGGCTCTTGTGCCAGCCCGTTCCTCTCCCTTCTCCAGACTTGGGAAGTTTGCATCTTATTAATGTTTGAGTTTATCTTCCAGCCATCAGCTAGTCTCTGCTTAAAGGTTTTAGATTCTTCCTAAGGACATGGATTCTTGCTGCCCAGTTGGGGTGGGAGCCATCCTGCTCGCTTCTTTAGAGCCTTCTCAGCCTGGACCGTGGCTTTCAGACCTGTCCTACTCACTGGATGAGCCAGCTCACTTGCTCTCTCTCTCTAAACCTGTCCCAAATCCTCTGAACAGTTCTGCCTGCTCTCTAGGAAGTGAGCCTCTGCTTCTATGGACCCTGTGGTAATCTATGGATGGCTTGCTTTCTTTCTCATGTATCCATACCCCACCAGATCTTGATGCTGCAAAGAGAAATACCTTAATTGCTCCATCCAGTTACTCAGGATTCAAGTGGTACTGAAGGAGTCAGGAAGGCCAGTAGTGGGCATCTGGGATCATCCCCGAGGTGGTTATGGGATACCATGATCTTGTTGCTTGTTTGTTTTGTTTTATGTTTTTCATAAAGATTATAACATCTTTTTATAAAGATTATGAAATTTTATTTCTGAATGTTTTGCCTGCATGTATGTAAATGTACCGTTTACATGGCTGGGGCCTGTGTAGACCACAAGAGGGCATTGAATGCCCTGCAGCTAGAGTTACAGATGGTTGTGATCCACTGTGGGTGCTACGAACCAAATGTGCGTCCCCTGCAAGAGCAGTAAGTGTTTCTAATCTGAGCCATCTCTTCGGCCCTTCCACGGACACGGATGTGACAACCCTCAGAAGTGTGTTCAGATGTGCCCATGTGCTCCACGGTCGTACCCCAGTGCTCTCATGCTGTTTCTTGCTGTACTAGTCAGCATTTTGCCCTAGGCCTTTTCATAGCAGCAAATAGAAACAGGTGGTTGATAACTCTTCATTTAATTTTACTTTTTTTGTTTTGTTTTTGAGATAGGGTCTTGTTAGGTAGGCCTTGAGCTCAGGATTCACCTGTACCAGCCTCCCTGATGCCAAGATTACCAGTGTGTACTGTCACCACTGGCTCTAATGGTGCGTGTGCATGTGCGCGCGCACACACGCACACATTTGTGCCATGCCTGTGTAGAGGCCAGATGTCTGCTTCTATCACTTACCTTTTTTCCAGACAGAGTCTCACTGTGCAGCCCTGGAACTTGTTAGACTAGCCTTGAACTCAGAGATGAAACCTGTTTGTGCCTCTTGAGTGCTGGGGTTAAAGGAATGTACGACTGTATCTGGCTTACCACCTTATGGGATAGTCTTTCACTTTATCTGGAGTTTACTGACTAGCTGAAGACTTGGCTGGCTATTCAAGGGTCTTTCTGTCTCTGCCTCTCAGTGCTAAGAATCCAGGTATGTACTTCCGTGCCTGGCTATATGGGGTCTGAGAATTTAGACTCATTTAGGCTTGCATGGCAAATGCTGTGGAAACTTGTGGAAGTTATTTAGTTACCTCAATGTGTCATCGTTTAGCTGTTTTCTCTTTTACTGTGGGTATAATATAAATGACTTTTTCAGTGTCTCACACAGGTGTCTGCTTTTTGGATATTTACTTTGGGTGGGCCATGACACAGATGCTCCTGGCTCCTCCTGTCATATTGCCTAGCTTCTTGCCAGGTATATGCACATTATTGGGTATATGTCTGTTTTACACTAGTTTCACTTTATGTTTCTTGGTGACTGCAGTGTGAGCACCTGTCTTTTTTGCTGGAGGCTTTCAGGCTGGCCGGCCGCTGTTAGGTGCCTGGTCTCGAGTCCTTCCCGATGAAGGAGCTGGAGTGGTTAATGTCTGACGTGGGTCAGAACCCCCTTCTTCATTTCTTTTTTTGAGATCATGTTTTAAGATTTTTCAGGTTGCCCAGGCTGGCCTTGAACTCCTGGCCTCAATCATCCTATCACTTATGGCATAGCTAGGTGTATGCCGCTGTGCCTGGCTTCTGTTTTTTTAATGGTTCTTTTTCTGATTCTGGGGATTAAACTTGGGGGCTTTTGCATGAGTTGGGCAAGTATTTACATGACTCTTTTAATGAGAAATGTTTATTTGACCAATTTTCTGCCATTTTCAAATATTTCTGCCTTTACCCTTTGAGTCACGTTGTCTATTTGTTAGGCACTTGCAGAGGGCATGACTTCACAGTCCCCAGCAGCTGGTCAGAGTCCTGATGGCAGAGCCCTTTGTCTTAGGGTCTTAGCTTTTTCATACACTTTTCAGGTGTTTACAAGGTCTAGTCTGGGGAGTCCCAACTCAAGACAGCATCTTTGAGGCCTTGGGGCCTCAGTTCAATTTGAGTGTTTGAATTGGGGATCCCCTTGGGTCTTTGAGTTGGGGATCCCCTTGGCTCCCTTCCTATTGATCTCAGCATTTGCTCTTCTGCAGCCTCTTTGTCCTCATTCTGCTCCTTCAGATTGGCCTTGCTCAGTCCTGTACGTCGCCTGCTGTTTTCCACTGGGAGCGTGTATGATGTTTGCTAGGTGAGCTTGGGACCCACTCCACACACGGTGCCTTTGTGCTGTGGCTGCTGCTCGGCCACAGACCTGACGAAGACCTAGATGGCTCAGAAGGCTGGGCCCACAGTGGTTATCCAGAATCTGCAGCATCCCTTCACTCTGTTGGTTTGGAGCTGGGTTGGTTTGTCCAAAGGAGGATTTTGGCTGGTGTGGGGTGGCCTGATCCTCTAGAAAGATTCATTGTCTTGGTGGACTTCTGCCCTCTGACTGGAGGGAGGATACCCTTAGTTTCAAAGGGCATTAGATCAGGCAACTTCTCAGAAAGGAGAACAGCATAGACAGACAGACATGAATGCAGTAAACTCAGAACTCTCTTCTGCTAGATATGTTAGTCTGAAGGCAGTGGGTAGGTCAGCCCATGCACAGGCACAAATGACCTCCAGGGGCAACGGTGTCTCCCAAAAGGCTGGCTTCCAGATAGTGTGCCAGGCTCTTTACTCAGGTGCCTCAGGGCTGCACAGTTTCAGCTAGCCAGGCCTGTTGTCTAGCACAGTGGGAGTCAGGAAAATACTGAGTATGGTTTCAGGAATTAATGTCTTTCGGGTTAACAGTGCATAAAGAGGGTAATTATTGGTCGTTTCTTAAGAGAAATGATGACCGAAGTGTTGTGTTCCCTGCTGCTGGAGTGTAGATGTTCTGAGTCAAAGTTGCTCCTGAACGACACCCTCTGGCCAAAGTTCTGTATACACTTTGGGTGACATCAGTTGACCACCACAAGAATGCTGGAAGGTGGTGGCCATGTTGATACAAGAGTGGAAATTAGCATGTAGGCAGTAGGCCCAACCTTACCCAGGGCTTAGCTCTCTAGAGAGCTCTGAAGTTTCAATGTGTTTTGTGTCTAGTGTATGACATTACTTCAGTCCTCCCTCATCTGCACAGTATAGAAAGATGTCACTCGAGGGGTGAGCCCACAAAGCAGGCCATACACATCTACAGTCCTCTGAAAGTTATGGGACACATGGCCTGGCACCTGTGTGGAAGGGCTAGTGTTTACTTGTCTGTCTGTCCTGACATCTGAAAGTAACCTCTTAGATGTCAGACACATGAGTAGAGTTCCCAGGAGAATAGAGTTTGCTGTTGCAGGGCTGTGGGGTTGTTAGGCAGGCTCCCTGACATGTTGTCTAGGAGCCTCCTTTCCAGGTGTCCTCAGAGCTGGCTTCTTGTCTGCTTAGGCCACCCACACGCTTTGTATTTATGACACAATGTGGTTTTTAACATCTGCCTGTTACTTGTCTATTCGTTTGTCTTCTGTGTCCCCAAAGATGGCAAGAGGTCTCTGCCTGTCTCGGCACATGTTTCCTAAGGAGATGGCTGTGTTTTCATGGTTGTAGAAGGAATTTGATTCTTAACTCTTCTCGTAGGTTTTGTCTGGTGAAACAGGAAAGTCCTGAGATAATACTTTTCCTAGTGGGTTTTATACGGGCTTGTATTTGTGGCCTCATGTCTCTGTACTTAGGGTGAATATAAGAAGACACAGGAGAAGTGGGAGGCTTAGAAAATGCCTGAACAGGGTAGCCCAGGAGCGATGCTTCAGCCAAGGATGCAGCAGATAGGGTCCTTATACTACTTCATGGTTGGGATGCTTTTTGTGCTTCTCAACGATAGTCAACATTGTCCTGCCCGAGTCAGTGCTTAGGCTTCCAGGCCATGCCCACACCGACCAGACAGGTGTCTTGCTGAAGAGAGGAGAGAGATGGCCAGCTGAGAAACAAACCAATTGTAAACAGGGAGAGCGATGCAGGCAGTCTCCTGGGACTGTGCCTGGGGAGAATCTGCTTGAATGAGCCCTGGGGTGCTGCTGGGGGCATCTATCTCTGCATAGGGCATCTCTGCTTTTGGTCTGCATCTGCTATGCACAGCTGTGGGGCTGTGATTGTGGTCACTGGTGGTGACCACTCTGGGCTGTCATTGAGGCTGGTGCTGTCATGTTTGTGAAAGCTGGCTATTGGCAAGCACCAGCAAGATTTGCTAAATGAACAGAATAGTGCGTAGGTTTCTGATGCTTGCTGTTGGTGAGTTGACTTGTCTATCATTGTTCTCTGGAAGGGCTGGTTGTGGTCACCATGGTCACCGGTCATTGTCATCTGCTGCTGTTGTTTATACTATAGGCCTGCCTAGAGCGGGATAGAAGAAACCAGCCAATATCAGCAGTTTTTTTGTTTTGTTTCTTGTTTTTAAAGAAAAGTTAATGTTCTCTCCCTAGAAGTTGGCTGGGCTCTCCAGCTTAAAGGTATTACAGGAGAGCAAAGTCTAGTGTAATTACTTTGATGTCAGTGTACTAGCAGGAAGAGGGCAGAGGGTGGAGATGCTGCTGGGGTCTTGTGAGTCACGGGCTCTGACCAGCTGCGGCTTTATAGCCTTGGGTGCCCCTGGTGTGACCTGGCCTCCTCGCAGTCTTACGCTGTGGCCCTAGTTTGGGAGGGGAGGAGAGCTGCAGATCTTCTCTATGCTGTGTTTCCCCCTAGAGTCAGGAGTGACAAGCAAAGAAGGGTATGGCTCACATAGCAGCCACTCCTGCTGTTGTACTGTGTGGCACTGTCACAGTCCCCCTGATGTGTTGAATCTGCACCAGTGACTTTGTTCCAGGGAACTAAGGATGGTTTTTGCTCTCTGTGGGCTCTTTTCCTTACTGTTGGTCAGTCCATCTGGTTCACTATCCTTTGTGATCACCTCCAGGCAGGGTGGGTGCAGCTTGAGTGCATGTGCACGTGAGTGTAACTGCATTCTGGTCATAGAATCCCAGAGCTGTGGTGTGCAGTGTCGTCCTCCCATGTAAACCCAGACTCGTTCAGGTCCTTTCAGAATATGCTCAATGGACACTTGGCTACAGTTAGTCACCTGGTGCTGTGTGACAGACATCCTCAGAACAGAGTAGCTGAAGGTAACGGTGTCCATACATCTATGGTCTTGTGCCTCTGTAGGTCAGGATTGACTGTTGTGACTAGGAACGTCCATCTTGTGATTGAGCACTGTACAGATTTAAAGCTGTCTGGAGTCTTGCCTACTTCTGTGACAGGAATCTCCCCTGCCCACCACAGGCTGCTCTCGAATTCTTGTGACCAGGCTGCCTGCTTCCCAGAGAGAACATGCTGACTGCAAAGGTTGTACTATCATTTCAGTTGCCTGTGCTAGAGTTCAGTTCAGTCAGGCTAGGAGGCTGGGAGACATCTGCCCCTGTCCATTTGAGCTGCTGTAATAAAGATATAATGGAATCTCCTTGCAAGCTTAAGATCAAAGGCAGATTTGATGTTTAGCAGTGGCTCATGCTTTTCTCCTAGGGAGTAATGCTCTTGTGGTTTCTCTGCTGTGTCCCCACATGGTAGGAGAGCAACAGCTCTTTGGGTTCTTCTTGTAGGGCCCTAATCTTATCACAAAGGTTCTGTCTCTCAGCTTCATGATTTCCTAAATGTCCTATCTCTACTTGAAGACTGCATTCAACACGTGGGTGTGGGAGGCACAGACACTTAGACTGGAGCAGATTCTTCTAAGAGATTGTCTTGCACTGCACACTGTGGTCTGGGGTACTGCTTTAGAAGTAGCAAGCCTTCTGGCCTGGTCAGGTCTCTACAGAAGGCTGCTGTCCTCTAGTGTCAGCTAGACAGAGACCTTGCTGGTCTGGAGATCGCTAGAAAGGCAGCCCCCAGTGGTTTTGTTTTCTAGTTTCCTTTATGGACAGGAGAGCTTGCATTTCCTTTTTGATGTTGACATCCATGTGTTATGAAAGAGTGGCCTCTGCCCATGAAACACCAGGACAAGCTATGATGGGCCTTAGCTGGCTCCAGGAGCCTTCTGCTGGTTTTTTTGGGTCAGATTTTATCTACTGATCTCAGGCCCCTACTTGAAAAGGGACTGAGGATAAAGCAGTGTATTTACTGCCAGCTCTAGAAGGCAGATCTGTTTGAAGCATTGTCATGAAATCATGCCCAAAAGCCAGTGATTCTCAACTGAGAGCAGTTTTGCAATCTAGAGATACTTTTGTTTGTCATGCTGGGAGGTACAACTGGCAGGTAGTGAGAGGTCCTCAGGGAGTGACAGGAACAGCAGGGCATCATTGCGGAGTGGGGTTTACTTGGGATTTGGGGGATACAATTACTCTTGTATGCAGACATGGCTGGATTGGTGGGGGACAGACTTAAGTTTGGCAGTCCTGTGGCTTCATGGCTTTCCCTTTTTCCCCTTCCTTTATCTTGGCCCATTGCTTCATGATTACCTTTGAGCTGATGGCACCAGACTGAGACTTGTGGAGAAAGTCTGTCTGTTCACTGCATAGCTGACCCTGCACAGGTCTGCTGGCTGTTCCTGGCCAGTGAGCTCCATAAGGCCTGTTCTTGGGGTCAGATGGATGGTTAAGCAGACCGTCTGAGTCTCCAGTGTGTCTCCCTGCAGTGAAGCAGCAGCACCCACAGCTGGGTGGGATGGCGGGTTTCTGTCAAGACTGAGTGTGGCCTGAGAAGGAGGAGGAGCATAGCATAGCTGAGGAACTTCCTGGGTAGCTTGTCCACCCCTCCGGCGTTTGCCTCCGGGAGGTGATCTGTATTGTGGTGGATATCAAACTAGTTTCTGTGAGTGGTAACATAATGAGACTTACAGACACAGACGTGGTGCGGTGCTAATCCCTGCACTGGGTTGTCTTTTAGCTGCTGTGTTCCTGGGCAGTACTGTGGTGGACTTGAATTCCATTGAGGTAGATCTCTAATGGACAAGGAGAGGTGATTTGGTCCGTACTGTCCACATTTGTCTTTTCTGCCAGTGACAGTAAATGCTGCCCGCCCAGTGTGCCCTGCCCTGTGCTGCATGGTGGGCAGCTAGTGGTCAGGAAGTGTACTTACATGCAAAGAAGTAGCTGACTTTAGAGTGCAGCTCTCTGTAGAACATAGAAGCTGTTTGTGGGGAAGTTGGGCCGTATAGTCATTAGGTGACAGAGAATGACAAAGCTGGGTAATGCTATGTCCCTACTTGACCAGCATGAGGGTGAATCTATCCTTCTTGTTCAGATCCAGCCAGTTGTGACACATGGAGGCAGAGATAGGAGTAATGGTGTGTCACTGTACCAGGAGCCCCACCCCCTCTAAGCCCACGGTGCTGAGGGAGCCTGGGAAATGAACACTGCTTTGAGCTATAATTGCTGAAACTGGGACTCAGGGTCACTAGACCTGTTCCAAATCTCCAGGCTGTATCTGCCTGGGCTGACCTGGTATTCAGTACACTTTACTCACTGGCCCTGGGGGCGTGGCCTTTGCCTCCTAGCAATTCTCTTCCTCCTGGCCTGGCCCACCTGGTGTTAGCCCCAAGCCTGCCTCTGTTTAGCCTGCCTGATGTGGTTGGCTTTGGCATTCAGAACTTCTTGTTCTTAGCACAGATTTCCCTGCAGTTTCTTTCTGGGCTGTACTAATCAGTCTTACTCCTCTGGTGGCCTTCTCCGCTCAGCCTTAACATCCTGGTTTACCCACCTGGCTGTGCCTATCTGGCCCTAACCTCTGTGGCCTCGGCCTCTATGGCATTTCCCTGGTTTTACTCATTGTAGACATCTTAGCCTGCCTACCATTCTTTCTTTCCTGGCTCTTGCGTTGTGGACCTACAGATAAGGCCTCATTCTCCTGCCATTACGGCCTGCAGGCCTCACCATCCTGTTGTAAAGTCAGGCCCATCAGTGGGTGTTAACTGCCTAATCTTCCTTTGCCCTGGGCTAGAGGACCTCACCTGCCTGCTGTGTTTCTAATCTGGATTTACTTTACTGGCCTTCCCAACCTGAGCCTCCCAGTGGCCCTTGTACCTAGAGTTGTTTGTCATTTTGGTAGTGCTGGGGTTGGAGCCTGGGATGATGAACATGGCTGGAAGCAGCTCCTCAAACAGTGCAGTGCAGGCCTGTCAGCTGTAGACTGCTGGGCTTCCCGGTCAGCCTGCACTGGGTTCTTCTCCACCCGGCTCACCTCACAGTTCTACCCACTGGGCTCATGTTGCCAAGTCTTATCCTTGCTCATTTCTTGAATTAAATTCCTCCCTGAGCTCCGTGGCTTTACCAGGCCCTGCCTGCTGCCTTACCTACCCAACTTCAGTATTTTAGGTTTTCCTGGTGTTATCTTAATTCCTAGGTTTAAACTTGGGTTTACATGTCTGGATTTATTTAGTTCCTCACTTTGCTAACCTGCCTTTAACCTCTTGTCCTTACCTATCTGGCCTTATAGAATCCCACCGTACTTACTCTTAGCGTCCTGATGCTTCCGACTGTAACTGTGCTACCATATGACTTAGTTTAGCCTTCCAGCCTAGCCACACCCACACAGCCCTGTCATGGTCCCCGAAGCTTATGACAGCTAACTTTCCTGTTCTGTAGGAGACTGGGGTCCCTCCTGAGGGACTCTTCTTGGCCACTGTCCTCTCCCTCACTTCTGTCACCAGCTTTTTCTTTTGTGGAAGAGTATTTGGATGAGAACATAGGCTCCATTGCTGCCTCTCACCTCTGGATGTCAGTGGCCACGTACAGTTTAGTTTACCTTGGTGGCTTCCCCCTGGGAGAGGCCTAGCCATGATGTCCTGTTGAGGCTTGGTGGGAATGTTTTCCTGGTTTCCTAAAGAGGTGAGAGTGACCGTCTGGTAAGATTCCTTTCTGCTGACTTTATCAGATACGTGCTATCTGTCAAGTCTCACCTGTGACCGTTTCCCTCTGCCATCAGAGTCCTGGCTTTTATGACTGGATTTGCAGGTCACACTGTTCCCAGCTGTGGTGGCCACTGGGAGCAGTGTAGCATCTGGGCTCCTGCTTCCGAGCAGTGGCAGCTCTGCCCTTATGTGTAACTTAGGTCCGGTGTGTTTAACAACTTTGGCTGTGTGGCTCTGATGTTGTATTTACTGTTGTTGTTGTTACTCTCTGCAGGCCAGTCTAATTGAAGCCAACGGAGAACTAAAGGTCTTTATAGACCAGAATCTTAGTCCTGGGAAAGGTAAGGGAGCCTGTTCTGGAAATGTAAGTCTGCTGATGATTGTGTGGTGTGTCGATGCCTTGCTAACTGTAAGGCCCACTGCAGCGCTTTGAGATGTCAGAAAATTCAGGAAAGTGTGAAGAGGGAACTAGGCATGTGTGTTCTCTCTGCTCAATGATGGCTGCCTCGCCACAAGAGCCCCCAGTGCTCCCATGTGGGGTGTATGTCCTCTCAGGCTTAGGCTTGTGTCTCAGTGACTTGTACAGGTGCTGTGTTTTCTTAGGGAGCCTGGTGCGGTAGGAATCGTGTGTGTTGGATGGAAGGCTGAGGCCCACCTTATCGAGATGTTTGGTGTCTGTAACAGGAAACAGCTGCCAGTATCCTGACACTTGGTGGCTTTCTTAGATGACCCTTGGGTTGTGCTGTCTGTGTGTCTGCTGCTTTGCCACTGTATCCAATCCCTGTTCTGCCACATCCCCATAGTGCTAAGCTGTGTCTTCAGAGCACTGTGGCCTTACAGTGCTGTGGCACTACTAAAGACCAAATTTGTGGAAAGGTCTTGTCCCAGAAATACTTAAGTCAGGCCCTGTGAACATATAGCCAGGACCATGCCATGGTGGGGCTAAGTTCTGTTGAAGAGTTCCTTATTTCTGGTTTCTCTTAACTGTTTGCATTTGTAAAACAATTTTCTATTTTCTTCTTAATAGTGAGGTCCAGGAAAGTGACTCCTGCCTGCAGAAGAGGCTCTGAGGTCTTGAGAATAGTGATTGGCTTTTCTGTAGCATTCTCTGTTTGTCTTTGGTCTACTCTGCGTGTATTGGAGCTCAGGGCTCATCTGTCTCCAGCTCCCAGTGGTCCAGTGCACCTGGGCCATTGCTGTGTCTTCTCTCGCTCTCCCCTGTGACCCTCAGTATGGGCATAGAAGTGAGAGGATTTGCCCTCTACTGTAGGCCTTAATGGTTGGTATCTGATGACCCTCTTTGCTTTTGGTTGCTGGAAGCTAGGGTGTCTGTCCAAAATACTTTACAGGATCCGCACCTGTATGGGCTTTGGGACAGGTTTGTCCTGCTCACTGCATTGGCTAGCATCCTGTGTGGACCAGTTCTCTGCCTGGTCCATGGGGTCGTGTCACCTTGAGACCAGTTGCTTGAACCTACTGTTATATATGCTGTACACTTAACACTGTAGATAGAACTGTCTGTCAGATATGCAATCCTCACTCCTGACAGGTGCCCAGAACAGTGAAAATGGAGGTTTCAGAGAGGCCTGGTGGACATGCTTGCATAAAGGTAGTGCCATGAGGCTCTTCCTAGTACGTGTGAATTCTTGGTCCTGTGCTGTCCAGACACTGCCCCTCCTTAGCACATGCTGAGCCTTCTGTTCCTTTGTTGCTGGAACAGCAGTAAGTTTTCCAGCGTTGCCGTCTGGGGGCTAGAAGAGCTGTCTGCACTAGGAAGTTCCTTTACCTTTGCTTCTCAGCTTAGGAGTACAGATGGTGGAGGATTGTGCTGTTCTCTGTGTTTTCTTGGTTGTTGAGGTAAAAAGCCTAGAGCATCGTTTATGTCATTATGTTTGAAATACCTCATACCCCCCCACCCCACCCCTTGTGTCTCTCCTCTATTCTTTCCTCTCTTTCCTTTATTCGTGTGTGTGTGTGTGTGTGTGTGTGTGTGCGCGCGCGCGCGCGCGCGCGTGTGCGCGCGTGCGCACACGTACACATGAGAACCCAAGCAATCATTAGGCAGGTGTTTTGCACCATGCCCTATCCTTGGAATGGCCAGCGATGCCTGCACATGAGGAAGCAGAGCCCTCACTTGTGCCTTGTGGCCAGTATAGTCACAGCACCTTACACTGGAGGCATCTCTTGAGTCAGATCTTGGAGGGAAGTGAGTAGGAGCTGAGCCAGGAGAAGCTGGGGCATGTGACGGCATGACTCTCCCCGCATCCTTCCCTGCTGCTGTTCTGTTCCCTGGGTTAGTTCACAGTCTCCTGAAGGCCCAGAGGCCAGGTACATTGTGAATTTACCAGAAGTCACTGTGCATGAGTGACCTGGCAGGCAGTGGTGGGCCTATCTCAGAGAGGGGTCTTCCTGATGAGGAAGACCAGTGAGATGTTGCTGCTGTGGTGCTGCTGAGCTGTAATCTGTTTCTGCATCCTACACGGGCCATTCACACCTGGTCTCCTAGCCCTCTGGAAGGCTCAGGGCCACCCGAGTCCTCTTCCCCTTGCAGAGGGACGTTTTTTAGTTCTGCTGTTCTGTCAAAGTCCTCCAGGGAATCAGTGATGGAAATCTTCATGTGTGCACATGAAGAGGGGTTTTGGTTGTGGGGTAGCAAATCCAAAGGCTGCATGGCAGGTTTGGATGCTAATGTCTTAGGGAGAGCTTTATACCAGAAGCCTCTAGCTTGCTTGTAACACCTTCACCTGGTTAAATGAGACCTACCAGCATCGGGATTTGTCTGTTTTACTTATAAGTGTCTCTACAGAGGCTGCTAGACTGGTGTGCCAGAGAATAATGGGCAAGTTGACCTCAGCAGACAGATACGTGAACCTGACCCTTACAATCTTTGAGACTCAAAACCCCTTTCCCCAGAATAAGGCATCAAATCCATAACGCTTTGCATCGCCAAGCTCAGTTTCAGCCGTACGGTGGTGCAGCAGGCTTCCTGGCATCGCTGTCCTGGCCGCTTCTGACTCACTGCAGTGCAGTGCTTGGTGAACTCTCATGCCATGGAGTCACATGTGCTCACTGCTCCTGATGGTGACTTGGTCTTGGAGATGTTGGGCCCTGGGTCACCATCACTGCATCACTACATTTCCTTCCTGTCTGTGCCAGTGGGTTCCAGCTGCTCGCATCCTTGCCAGCATATGGTGGTACTGGGTTTTCAGATTTCTCTGCTACCCGGGCCTGTCCTCTTACTTCTGTTACTCTGAATTGCCCACAGGGTTCTGCCCGATACCTTACTTTACTGTCAGAGTCTCCTTCTGGAACTCTGCCCAGAGTTGCTGCCATTGAACTTCCTAATATGTCTGATGCTTCTCATTTCTCGGTTTCTTTCCCCAGGGGCATCTAGCACATGCACATCTTCCTCTGGCCTAGCAACCAAGGGATTTGTGCACACGTGAAAGTTAGCACATGTGCTGAGCTTTGGGGCCCTTCCCAATCCTGGTGTGTGTGCTGGGGTCATCTTTGGGGCAATGGTCATTGTTTCTGCTGTGATTTCAGTTCCTGGGCTCTTGGCCCTTTCACTACAGTTTCTGAGAATGGTGTTCTGCCTGTCATTATTCACCATTTATCTAGAACTCTGCCTCTCGTTTGGACATAGTCTGACCCCATTTTCCTGAAGTTCTAAGGTATCCAAACCCAGACCATCTCTAGAGTCTCGCTTGCTATAGGTTATGGTAGAGCAGAGCAGCCTGGCTTCTTGTCTGCTCTAGGGAGCTGTGTGCTCCAGATGCATTCTGTGCCTGCTGCTCCTCATCCTTACCTGTTCCCATGGTGTGTCTGTCTGTCCTTCCTGTTCAGGATTGTGTCTGTGGCCTCAGAATGAGAGTAATGGTGAGAGAAGAACGTTAATGATGTGTGTCAGAAACTAGTGTGTTCTTGGGCATGTGTTAGCTACCGTGGTGAATGGCGAACTGCAGCCCAAACATGGATCAGAATATTTTTTCCCCTGGCCTTGTGGTAGTTACACTGAGATCTTTTCAGGCAGAGGGGCTTAAGAGATGATGAGACACCCCCACATACACACTTTTTAAAGATTTATTATATATACAAAGTTCTGCCTACACAGCCAGAAGAGGATGCCAGATCTTAAAGATGGTTGTGAGCCTCCATGTGGTTGCTGGAAATTGAACTCAGGACCTCTGGAAGAGCAGCCGGTGCTCTTGTCCTCTGAGCTACCTCTCCAACCCAATGAGACTCTTTTTATACTAACCCCCTGGGATCAAGAGAGGCTTCACATTTTGTTTTTAACTTTAATTTCCCTTTCTAGCACCACAGTGACATTTCAGAAGCTGTAAGCCTTGTGTGAGGAAGGGATGAGGGCCTTTGTTGAAGTGTTCCTCCAGAAGCCAGGTCCTGGAGGGGGTGGGGCGGGAATTCCTGTTCTCTGTGTATGTGTATAAGCCAGTGTCTCTGGGCACTCAGAGGAAGAAAGCCATGTTATAGACTTAGACTTCCATGTACCCATCAGCTCAGCATGTAGGTGCTTCCTTCAGAGCCTTGCAGACTGGCAGCATTCTGTGTCCTTACCAGATCAATCAGTAAGTAGTGGGTGAAATAGTTTGCAATAGGCTTTGAAGGAGACACAGGTGGCCAAGAGGCAGATGAGGGTTTTGTTACTGACTGGAACCTCAGAGATGCCCTCACACCCAGTAGTAAAGGTAAGGGTAGGGCTGGAAATGGCGCCACAGTTAGGATTACTGCTATTGCAGAAGTTCCTGTTTAGTACCCACACATCAGTCAGCTCCCATCCATCTACAATTCCAGGTCCAGGGGCTAGGGTGCTCTCTTCTGGCTTTCTCAGGTATTGCACACATGTGGTGCACAGGCATGCAGGCAAAACTCCTATACACAGGAAGTAAAAAGATAGATAGATAGATAGATAGATAGATAGATAGATAGATAGATAGATAGATAGATAGATCAAACCAGTAAAGGTTGTTAGAGGTCCCTCACAGTACTAATTAAGTGTACACACCATGCCCTTGTGCAGCTGCCACAGAATCCATCCACTCCCTTGTGAGATCTTCTCAAAGGAGTCAGGGCATTGTTGTGAAGACACCCACCTACTGTGCTCCTGCTCACAAGGTACAGAGACTACTTGTGTCTGTCAGTGGCTGAATGGATAAAAAAAAACCTGGGGAATTAAATCCTCTAAAAAAGTTAAGATTTGCCATTTGCCACAGTGGAGATGAGCAGGCAGGATTTACATTAAGACCGTAATCCAGAAACAGAAAAGTACTGTGTGGTCCCACTTACATAGAATTATAACAAATAAAATAAATAGAGAAAGCATAGCCATTTACTTTGGGTTGGACTAGAGAGGAAATGAGAGTGTGGGTAGAGCAGGGGTTGGAGTCCTGTCTGTTGGCACGCAGAATGAGGCTTGTAGGCACCAGCCTGGTTAGTGTAGAATTTCTGCTGAGATGTGCTCGCTGCTCTTGCCCCTAAAGCAGTAGCCAACATGGCTGAGAGACGATGGGTATGTTGACTTGTTACTGTGGTAACTTCTACCATTTGAGTGTGTCTCATGGCATCATGTGCTTGCTTTCTTTAATGGACATGTGATTAAAATACACTTACCTAGTATGCCCAAGGCTCTGGAATATATTCCCAGCGTTGACTTTTAAAACTTTTATGTTTATACATGTTTGCGTTCATGTATGTATGTGCAACACGTATGAGCCCTTTGCCTCTAGAGGCCCTGGAGCCCCTGGAGTTGCCTGTGATAGTTGTGAGTTGCTCTGGGTGCTAGGAGTCACATCCAGGCCTCTTCAAGAGCAGCAGCTACTGTCAGCACCGAGCCACCTGCCTAGCCTCTAGTTGTCTTGTTTCTTCCCAAGCGTGTGCGCGTGTGCGCGTGTGCGTGTGCACACCTATTCCCCGTGGTGGCTATCTGCCGCACTCTCCCTGCAGTGCGTGAGTTTGCTTCCCCATTCCCTCCAGCATTTGCTTTTGATTTCTTGGCAGTAGCCACTCAGACGGGTCAGATGGAACCCGGTGTAGTTTTGATTTTCGCTTTCCTTGGCTAAGGTTGCTGAACAATTATTATTACTTAGTAGTAGTAGTAATTGGTTATTTCTACTTCTGAAAATTGTGAGATCTGTTTGCTCAGTTTATTGATTGATTTATTTGCTCTTTGGTGTTGAGGGTTTTTTTGTGGTTTTTTTTTTTTTTGTTGTTGTTGTTGTTGTTTTTGTCTATATATAGTGACGTTAATCTACTGGTAGATGAGTAACTGGCAGAGATTTTTCTCTGGTTTTGTAAGCTGTCTCTTCTCTGGTGATTGTCTGCTCTGAAAAAGCTTCTAAGTCTCATGTAATCCAATCTCAGAGTGATTTCCTGTGTGGTCAGAGTCCTTTTCAGAAAGCCCTTGCCTGCACCTATAGCTTTTATCCCGTGTCCATCTCTCAGGTTCACCGCTTGAGGCCTTACATTAAGGTCGTTCATACACTGAGTTAATTTAGTGAAAAATTATTTAGCTTCATCCCTTTGCACACCGAGATGTAGTTTTCACATCACCGTTGAAGAGCTGCCTTTTCTATAGTGTAGAGTTTGACATTTTTTTTGTTGAAAAATCAAGTGTCTGTAGCCACTTGGATTATCTCTTGGTCTTCTGTTGTAATCCTTCGTTACTGCATGGCCACCTCTTTAGCACTGCCTTCTGCTTGGGGATACTTTAGCTGTTTGGGGTTCCTTACAGCAACTGCGTTTCTAGCTCTGTACCGAATGCTGTTAGTGTTTTGGTGGGGACTGCATTAAATCTGTACTTTTTTTGGTAATGGGGCCATTTACGTTGGGCTTTAGATGGTATGCTTGCTTAGCATGAGCACAGCTCTGGGTTCCATCCGTACGCTACACACACCAAAAAGAATCAAGCAAAACACCTAGGAACTCTTACGTGTGGGTCCCTTGGCTAAGGTCGGGTGAGGCAAACTCCAGGTTTCACAGTTTCATAATTTGCTGCCTTAAATCTGCAGACGGTAAGGATGTAGCTTACAATTGCAAAAATATGAATGCAATATTCTGGGATCTTTCTCTGGATTTTAGCAATTCATAGTGTCTATACAGCTGTATTTAAAAGCATTTTTCCTTTGAAAGGTCTTTATAATATGTTTTATACTGAGACACTTCGTAAAGTGAGAGTTAGCTTCAGGTCATGTTCTGATTTTTCTTTTATAGCTGAAAAGTCAGCCTTCCCTGGGGATTCTGTGTGTCAGTCTTTGTGTTAGGAAAACATGTTAGGTGTTCTACTTTATTTTGCCACATTAAAGCATCTTATAAACAGACAGCCTCTGGGGAGGTGCTATGGCAAGTTCAATGCCTACTATAGAGTGGACCCTGGTCCCCAGGCCCAGTACCTTCCTTAACCGGTGCCCCAGAGAGGGAACTCAAGGGCTCAGGACCAAGTTTGGGGCTGGACATTGGTGACTGAGCCATAGGCCTATAAATCAAAACTAGGAAGACGAGGTCTTGATAGACGCACCATCTTCCTGGAACGGCCCCTTCTAACCTCAGCTCCGAGAAGCAGTTTGACTCTTAACCTGTGTCGTTGTGTTCCAGGTGTGGTGTCTCTTGTAGCTGTACACCCATCTACAGTGAACACACTTGGAAAGCAGCTTTTGCCAAAAACCTTCGGACAGTCCAATGTCAATATCACACAGCAAGTGGTAAGTGGTAAGAAGCATGAGTGTCAGGTCTGAGGAGGGCTGGGTGTGGGCCGTGCCGGCGTGGGCCATGCTGGCCACCATGTTGGTGAGTAGAAGAGGTTGCTTGTAGGAGTGACTTTCCTCTCAGGATGCATTCTGATTCCTGAAAACGTACACTGCTTTCTGTTGTACACACACTGTTCAGTCTTACTGTCTTCAATGTGCTTTCTATGTCTGGGAGTATCTGAGGCCCCTGTACACATGGCAGAAACCTGGTGGATGCGGGTGGACAGTTCAAGACCTGAGCAACTGCCCTGCTCCATGGCCTCAGTTGCCAGCTCTGTGGCCTTTTTCTATAGCCACTGTCTCCTGGCTGTGAAGGGTTGGTTGGAGGAAGGGTGTGGCTATGTAGCTATGGCCACAGGAAGGGGCCAGCACCATGCCCTTTCTTCATCAAATAATGCATCCCATAGAGCTCCCATAGAGCCTTGCAGCTTCAGTCAGTGGTGTTTTAGCACAGCTGCCTAGTAGTGAACAGATTCTTGTCTTTCTTCCAGGGACTTTGTTCTGGGTTTCCCTCCCCCAACCTCTAGATGTTCTGGCTTCTCCTGGGAAGCTGGAGGCTTGGGGACATGTGGCCTCACATGCTGCTTTTTCTACAGTCTTACACCCACCAGCCTCATGGCAGGGAATCATGAGGCCTTAGGACTCTGTGTCTTAACAGTTTTTAGAATATATTTTATGTTTTGTTCTGTTTTTATATATTAAGTGAACACTTGTGTGGAGGTCAGAGGACAACTTGCAGGAGTTTCTTTTCCTTCATCATGTGTGCTCTGGGAAACGGACTTGGTGGTTAGGCTTCATGACCTCTCCAGCATTTCACAGTGTCCCTAGCTATCCCCCCCATCCCCTCGGTCTCCACAGGCATTGCCAGATGTTCCTAGATGTCTCTTATCCCCCAAAAGAGTTCTAGGCTATGCTTTTTGCCCCTGTTGTTGAGACATCTCTGTAGTGCAGCCAGGCTTTCTACAGAGAAAGTGGTCATACCACATCAGCAGTGTGTCAGCAGTGTCTGGTCGCCCATGACTTGGTTGCGGGGTGCAGCGTTTACATTCATGCCTCCTCTTGTCAGTGGACTCTGGGCATTGTGGGTTTTCGTTGTTTTTAGTTTTTTTCCATTTAAAATTTTCTGTCTTGAGTGTTATGCCTGCATTGTATATATGTACTGCATGTGTGCCGGGTCCCCACAGAGTTCAGAAGAGGGCGTCATATCTCCTGGAACTGGAATTGTAAATACTTGTGAGTCACAATGTAGGTACTGAAAATCAAACCTGGGTCCTTGGCAAGTATGACAAGTGCTCTTAACCACTGAGCCATCTTTCAAGTCCTTCATGAGGTCTGTCTGTTTGTTTTGTTTTGTTTGAGATGAGGTGTCATGTACCACTGGCTGGCTTGGACATCATTTTGTGTAGATCAGGCTGGTCTTGAATTCCTGGAGATTCATTTCCTGCCTCCTCCTGAGTGCCGGATTAAGGGTGAGTGTCACCTTTGAGCATTAGGGTTTTAAGTACCTTAGCTGTGGGGAGTGCTCTGGGTTCTAAGGACCATGCAACCCTGTGTCATGCACCTGGAATCTGGTGGGCCAATTGAGAAGAAACTTTTTACTGTTAGCCCTGCATTGAGAGTTTGAACAAGTTGTCTTTGCAAAATTTGTGTCTCAGTGGGTGAGAAGAAAGTTTCTAAGTAATTTAAGCTTTCTTGATCTGAAAGTCAGCATCTGTGGAGTTGAACTTGGTTGGAGGAGTGCTGGTTTTTGTTTATGCTTTGCACTGTAGTAGTGGGTCAGGGCTTCCATGCTGCCGGAATTTCCTTGTTTATTTTTTGGTAGTACTAGGATTAAACAAACATCAGACCTCATGTGTTTTACGTGAGCAGCATACTCCTAAGCTGTATCCTCAGCTTGGCATGTTGTAAATGACCCTTAAACTGTTCATATCTCAAAGGTTTGAGGAGATGGCTGGACTGACTCTAACATAGGAGATGACAGCTAAACCTGTGTGCATGTGAAGTGTGACTGGGGCAGGTGCTGTATCCTGGCACTTGCTCACCAGAGGCTACAAGGCCTTGGACTAGGATATTAGGAGGGTCTAGGTGTGTAGTATTGGAAGTTTTTACACAGAGATGTCTCTGTTAAGCACAGAGGTGTCTGCCATGTTGGTTTGCACTGTGGGCCCTGCCTGCATGTTCTCTTTCCTGAACCTTTCTAAGTTTGTGGTTTGCTTTTGTCTTTTAAATTTTTTATTTTGTATATAACTAGAATGAAGCAGGGCACAAGACTAAACAAGTGGGGTTTGTTGTTGTTTTGTTTGTTTATTTGTTTGTTTTGGTTTTTTGAGACATGGTTTCTCTGTATAGCTCTGGCTGTCCTGGAATTCACTCTATAGACCAGGCTGGCCTTGAACTCAGAAATCCACCTGCCTCTGCCTCCCAAGTGCTGGGATTAAAGGCATGAGCCACCACTGCCTGGCTTAACAGTTTTTATCATTTGAAATTAAGGTGCAAAATGAATCCTTAGGGTGGCTTGAGAGGAGGGTGTTTTGGAAGACATTTTGCTCTGGGTTTGGGCGTGGCTTGATGGCAGAATGCTTGCTTCCCATGTGGGAGGCTGTGTTCTATCCTTAGCAAGGTGAAGATGTGTCAATAGGACTCAGATTTGCTTGAAAGCTAGAGAGGGGCTCTGGGTGAGATAGGTCTCCGTCCTCTGAGATCCAGTGTTGGCTTCACTTGCATTTCCCAGTTTTGTGTTCAGTTCTCAGCATATGCCAATCAGCAGAGCCATGTGGCTTGCTGGAGTTTTGGGTCTAGAAGAGTGGGTTTGAACCAGTCTCAGTCCCAGCAGCAGTGACTACAGGAAAGACTCTGCTTGTGACCTGGCCTCCTCTTTCTCCATGTGAAGCAGGGATTGTCCTGAGGGATAGCAACCAGAGAACCTTAGCAGAAGTAGCTCTGTGGTCTCTGTAGGACCAGTGACTCTGGGAGCTTCTGCATGCTGCATGCACATGCATGCAGTTGGTGCAACATGAGCACCCCAGTGTCAGGGTGCAGATGGAATGGGACCCACTTCCTGCCAGCATGCCTGTGCTCCCCAGGGCTTTGTCTGCAGTCTTTGTATCTGGCCATCCCAGCAGGGAGTTGCTACTTTACAGCCCAGTTTTCCTGTCTCCTTGAGGCCTGGGCACCTGGCTCTCCCTGTGTTTTTTCCTCTTTTCCCACCCCACTTGCTGATACTTCCTTGTTCTGTTTCTCATTTTCTTTTCTGGCCTCTATGGCCTCCCGCTGCTGTAGCTGAACTCTGTTTCTGCTGAGCCTGTTCTCATCAGCATGTGCACACAGAACCCGAGCTTAGTCTAAACAGTGTGTGCACATAGACATAGAGGGTGGAGCATGTGGAGAGAGCCATGGGTACACAGGGTTGAGCACTTGCCAACCATGCTATGCGTAAACCATGCTGTGTGTGAAGGCGGGGCTAGGTCATTCGCCAGAGGTAAAGGCATATGCACAGTTTTCCTTCTTTCTGTTGTCAGATCCACAGAGATGTATGTACTTGAGGGTTGGATGTGCACGGGTCTCTGTGTGTCCTGATGGATGTTGGGGGCCACCTAACCTTCCTTGGCATAGGATTTCAGAAGTGCTGTGTGGAAGAGTTGAAGCTGGGAGTAAGTTTTCTTCAGATCCAGTCATTTGGCAGCCTCCTTGTGGTCAGTGTAAGCCAGCCACACGTGCCCTCCTGCACACGCACAGCTGCAGGATGCAGGCAGGTATTCCCAGGCCATTCTTGAGTCTTGCTGTGCATCTTCTCGGGTGGTTTTTTTCATGCTGCAGACTAGACTGAAGTCTCCCATGAGCTCCAGAACCTTTTGCACAGCCTCATGCTGGTGTGGGATGTGTGAATGTGACTGGCAAGTAGTACTGGTGAACATCTTGTTGTCTGTGGGGATAAGAAGGGTTCCCTGGTTCACCTGAGAGAGTAAGCCAAGATGCACTTCTCTTGTGGCCTAGAACTCCCCAAGTGAACCACACCTTGCTGGGCAAAGGAGGAGGGTGCTGTGGACCCAGGTATCTGAGTTCAGTTCCGGTGGGGATTTCCCAAGGAGAATTTGGTCATTGAAATACTTTGTAGGTTGGGGTTTGCCAGAGGTCTTTTTGACTTAGAGTTATGTATGTGGCAAGATTGTTGTCAGAGTAAAACAGTGTCTGTCTCCAGAAGAACAGATTTGTGTGTTAACTGAGGGAACCAAAATAGCAGACTTTTTCCCAAAGGACATCAAAGACATTGCTGTAAGAGTGGTCGCCACATCAGCTCTGGTAGAACCTGACTCCCAGGAGCCATCGCCTCTATGTGCTCCCAGTGGAGCTGCCTGTTCTTTTCTTGTCCTGATGATCTTTGGATCCTGGGGTCCCTTACAGACAGTAGAAAAAGGTATCCCCGACAGGACACTCACACACCATTTCCACTTGGACAGAGGGTAGTGCCATTTGGGAGCTAGAAGAGGTACCTACTGTCTGTCCCAGGGTCACATTAGTTCTGGAAGTTTTGGGTTGTTTTGTTTTTATAACTTTCATGCTTTGGGGGGGTCAGTTTTATCCTTGTCTAGCTCATTAAGAGGAAATAAACCAGAAGTGTGTTGATGCCCTGTTAGTCATCGTAGCTATCAGTAAGTTACCAGCTTGGTGTGGGCACTACTCAGTGTTCTTTGCCGTGGGAGGCCTGCCTTGTCCTCCCCAGCCCCTACACTGTGGCTTGCTCTGTCTTCTCCGTTTGCCCACCTGGTTGAGACTTTGGTGCTCTCAGATGTCGGGGTGTCTGAGCTGCGTGGGGCAGTACCACTTGCTGAGCAGCTGCAGTGACACTGCCACTGCTCTTGATGCTGCTGCGGCAGCGGCGGCAGGGCGCATGCTTCTCTGCTGTTTTCTCGCTGCTGCTGACAAGGTACCTCAGTGGCTGCAGAAGGAAGCAGTGGCGTGTGGCAGCACTGTGATGGAGACATTTCTGATTGCTCTGAATTCTTTTTTGACTGTAGGTGATTGGCACGCCTCAGAGACCTGCAGCATCCAACACTATTGTGGTAGGAAGCCCACACACTCCCAACACTCACTTTGTGTCCCAGAACCAGACGTCCGACTCCTCACCTTGGTCTGCTGGGTGAGCACCCCCACCTTAGGGTGGCAGCTGCTGAGAATGTCCCCTTTTTCCTCTGGCCATGTGTCATGTGGTCTGTAGTGGGGGTACCTGAGCAGAGAGAATTCAAAGATCCCATCTCACTTGACTGGGCCACAAAGAGAACACCGGCCGCTTATAAAGACACAAACGTTTAAAAAGTGTCAGAAGATCTGATCTCACCAGGTCTGACATCAGGGCTCCATCCTGCACATGGTCCCTCCAGGCTGTCCTGCCACTGAGCTAGTAACAGATGGAAGTGAAGTGATTCTCTTTAAAGATCACCAGTGTGTCACTTTATAAAAACACCCTGTTGTGAAACCACGTCTCTCTTGCTTCAATTTAAAATCATCTGTGCCCAAAACTCTCCAGAGAAACCTTAGTGGCGCTGTTCCTGGTGTGACTTAGTGAGGGTGACACATTTGGTATGCCTCCTGGCCTGAAGCTTGCACATGGTTTCCGTTTGACACATGTCCTTCAATCTAAGCATTTGCCCTATGTCATGGTAGCTTGCCAAAATCAGCCCTGAAAATTCCTAAGTTTACACTGAAATGTGCCGTGCTCTGATGCCAGCAGACGCCTTTAGAACAGTGGTGCCTAGTGTGTGGTCCGGATCAGACCCATGCTGATTTCTGCCCTTCGGATGTCTGTCCATCTTCCCTGACATTTAAAGGCACAGGTGTGTGAACTGGCCTCGTACATGTTCTTTTCTGACCTGAGAAACACTGATACTTGCCAATGGCCTTGATGTATTAGGGCGGAGTCCTTGCTGCCTGTGGTGGGGCTGTGGGGAAAATGGGCCTCTGCAGCCTTAGGTCTTTTCTCTGAAAGTGTCTTGATTCACATCTGGCTCCCATGACTACTCACAGTGTCTGTTTTTCTGGTATTTGAAAGGAAGCGGAACAGGAAAGGCGAGAAGAATGGCAAGGGCCTGCGACATTTCTCCATGAAGGTGTGTGAGAAGGTGCAGCGGAAAGGGACGACCTCCTACAATGAGGTGGCTGATGAGCTGGTTGCAGAGTTCAGTGCTGCTGACAACCACATCCTACCAAACGAATCAGTAAGTGCTGACAGTACATGGGGCTTGGATTGCAGGCCACTCGGGATAGCATGGCTCAGCTTGTCAAATGGAGCCAGTGATGGGTGCTAGAAACCCTAAGTATAAGGTGTAAAGCATGAAGCAGGTCGTTTGCTGGACCAGGAGCATCCCCTTGGGACATGCTTGTGGTATGAACCTCAGGTGTGATCACCAAGAAGACTGTCCGTCTGTCTTCTAGGCTTATGACCAGAAGAACATCCGACGGCGTGTCTACGATGCCTTAAATGTGCTGATGGCCATGAACATCATCTCCAAGGAGAAGAAGGAGATCAAGTGGATCGGCCTGCCCACCAACTCAGCTCAGGAGTGCCAGAACCTAGAGGTGCACTGCAGGCCGAGTGGATGTGAGGGGGGGCCCTTTGCATTTGGTAGTCCTTGTTAAAGGATAGGTTTTACATCTGACTGTGTGCGCGCGAAAGGCAAGATCCATGTGCTGTTAGAGTTACAGGAGCACTGGCCTCCATCTAGAGCCTCCACTGTGTCTGCTCTCGGTGAGAGTGTCTGTGGGCCTGACAGAATGGGTTTGTCGGTAAGCATGCTGATGGGTGCCCCTCCTCACTGTTCTGTCTGCAGGTGGAGAGGCAGCGGAGGCTGGAGAGGATCAAACAGAAGCAGTCACAGCTCCAGGAACTCATCCTGCAGGTATGGCCTTTCTGAGCTCCCCCACCTTCCCCTGGAAACAGTCTGTTGGCCACACAGGCCTTGTTCTCAGAAAGGCTTGACTGTGTGCGATAAGCTCCTTGGTGTGACATCGAGGGAATGTTAAGCCTGCACCAGGCTTGTCGTGAACTCTGTAGATGTTGGTTTTCATAGTTACTGCACAGGGAAAGCCAGGTGGTTAAGGTTATTGTCCATGTTTACGTCAAGTGGCCTTTGGACTTGGACTTCTCTTGTAAGATACCTGGGGATTCAGTGAAGATGGTGTGTACAGGGCTCATGGCAGAGCCAACTGAGATGTTTCAGAACCCTTGCATAGCGATGGTACTGGTCATGGGGGTGACTGGCCACCAGCCTGGGATGGTCATAGTATCCAGGGCGCCTAGTGGTCAGAGCTGGAGATCCTAGCATTATCCTGGCCCATCACAAGGCCTTGTTAACTGCCTAAAATATGATGTGACTGATGAAGGAGTGGTGTCAGGACCTGGTGCTTGGTAACATGCTCTTCCCTGTGTGCTCAGCCTAAAGGTGGCATGGTAGGGCCCATTCAGGGCACCAAGATCTGGGAAATAGAGATCCTGGCTCCAGAGGGAAACGTAAGCTGGGTAGGAAGTGGGCCAACCCACTCCCCATTTCCTGCCCTTACTTGCCTTGGTTGAGTTTTTTTTTTAACTGGTAACCTGTCACCTTATGGAGATGAGAACCTTCTCCTCTATAGCCGCACATCTTCAAGAGAGCACCTCCACTGTAGGGAGGGAGGAGTGTGGCTGGCAGACTTAGGTCAGAGTCTTGTGTCTGTGGACTTGAGGCACGGACCATTGGCTCTGGGTTCATCCCTGCAGAACTGCAGAGAGGTCCTTGGTACACTACAAGGATTAGCTTAGGACTGAGTGTCCTAGCAGGTCACTCGTGCGGCTGCTTTTCTGTGCTCCTTGTTCCCTGTAGGCTGTGAGCAGATGTCACAGGCTGCTACAGGTCAATCTCTCAACACCTAGGTTCCCACTATCTGCAGGAAGGAAGGGATCATGTTACTGGTATTGACATTTACTGGGAGGGGGGGCTATGTTGGTCTTTTTCAGCAAATTGCCTTCAAGAACTTGGTGCAGAGAAATCGCCAAGCCGAGCAGCAGGCCCGCAGGCCACCTCCTCCCAACTCTGTCATCCACTTGCCCTTCATCATTGTTAACACCAGCAGGAAGACAGTCATTGACTGCAGCATCTCCAATGACAAGTTCGTCCTTAGTGGGCTCCTAAGTGTAGCTCCTCAGGGGAAGAAACAGATACTTTGGTATCAGGGTTCAGACTTGATGGCTGTTTTGCTCTAGAACCATAGGTGACAGGTCAGTTGTGCCCTGTGACTGGCCATGATGTGGTCCAGTACATCCCTAGTGCCTGGGTGTCTGCTGGGGTTGGGCTGAACAGCAGTTGTGGTCTCTGGCAGTCCTAGAACATGTGCCATGTGCAGGCAGCAGTGTCCCGACCCAGGGCCATGCCTAGACCAAGACAGGCTATAGAATTATGCAATGACACGTCTTTCATTCCCAAGTTTCATTGAACTGTTTTAGAGTAACTCAGTTGTAGGATCTGGGATGGCGGGTGTGGGGTAGGAAGCTGCCTGGTTCCCACCCACAGGACTTCCTACCTGCTCTTGGAAGCCACATAGTCCTCACAGTGCCTTTCCCCCACAGGTTTGAGTATCTGTTTAACTTTGACAACACGTTTGAGATCCACGACGACATTGAGGTGCTGAAGCGCATGGGCATGGCGTGCGGGCTGGAGTCGGGCAGCTGCTCTGCCGAAGACCTCAAGGTGGCGAGGAGTTTGGTACCAAAAGCTCTAGAACCATACGTGACAGGTCAGTTGTGCCCTGTGACTGGCCATGCTGTGGTCCAGTACATCCTAGTGCCTGGGTGTCTGCTGGGGTCGGGCTGAACATCGGTCCCTTGGTTGTTGGGCCCCATGAGCGGCACTTGTCGTTTTCATGATGAAAGTGTCATGGAGGGAGGGTCTGTCTACTGAGGTGACGGGCCTGGTGCCCTCCTAAGCCATCAGTTGGTCTTTATAACCCAGCAGCAAGGACAGCATGGGGCAGGGCTGTTAGTTTCCTGGGCTTCTACTTTGGTGACTTTGCTGAGTCATCAGGTCATGCTGGTCTTGTGAAAAGCCTATTCAACGGCTGTCCCAGACTGCATGAGCATCTGTCCTAGCCTGTGTAAGGCATTGCCTGTTCTTGAGCCTTCCTGCAGCAGATGCAGGCCTGGAACCTGGCCTAGACTCTGAGTGAGTCTGAGGTGGAAGGTGGTATGCTATACATTCACACTCTTATCTTAGTCCCTGTCTCTACTCTCTGATGCTACTGGCACATGGAGCAGCATGGGGAACCTCCCAAGGGGACACACATACTGCCTGGGAACCACCCACCCACCCCTGGTTCTCACACAGGGGCAGGGAGAGCAAGCTGGCAGGGTGTCTGCAGATCTCCCCAAGCTGTGTCTGGTTATGCAGGCTTGCTTCTCACATACTGGATCTCGGAAGTTTTGTTTGGTCTCTCTACCTCTAGCTGGCCCGGAGCTCAGCTGCCTCATAAGTGATGGGGTTAAAGATAGGTGCCACCAAACTTGACTACTCGGTTTATTACTGTCTGCTTCTGTCTCTCTTCAGAAATGGCTCAGGGATCCATTGGCGGAGTATTCGTCACGACAGCAGGTTCTACATCCAATGGCACAAGGCTTTCTGCCAGGTGACAACAGCTGGGGGTGGGGCAGCCCTACTGCATTTCAGATAGCCTGGACTAAGCTTGGTCCAGGTGACTGTCTGCCCAGGCAAGGGAACACAGTGCTTGTCCCTCATGAAATGACCTCACTGCACCCCCCCCCACTAATTAAGTAATTTTTAAAGTGTTACATAGTAAGGTGGGGGCAGATGTACCCGTGTTCTACTGTTGGCAGGGAAAGTGGCAAGGGTTTTTGTTTGGTTTGGTTTTTGAGACATGGTTTCTTTGTGTAGCCCAGACAGTCTTGGACTTGCTTTGTAGAAGCCTTTTATTTTATTTATTGTTAGTATTTGTGTGTGATGTATGTGGGGCAAGGGTGGAGGTTAGAAGAGGCGTGTATGCATGCTTGCGTGTGTATGTGCATGTGGATCCCTCCCACCTTTACATGGTTCCAAGGATCAAACTTTGGTCTCTGGTGTGGCAGGTGCTTGTGGCCCAGTTTTTAAAATCTTATATGTATGATGTGAGTGTGGGCACATGTTGCACCTGTGTGGAGTTCAGAGGGCGACTTCACTTCTTTCATTGTGAGGCCCTAGAATCAAACTCTGGTCAGGTCATCAGGTCAGCCTAGCAAGTGTTGTTACTTACCCTTTTATATTTTTTAAGACTCCTCACTTGACAGACAGCCAGGCCTTGGCATCCCCTTGCCTCAGTCTCCTTTACAGTTTATTATTTTTTTAATGTTTTATTCAATATTCACACACTTGTGTATTGTGACCAAATCCACCCTCATTCCCTTCTCCAACTTTCTCTATTCTCACTGTCATCTCCTTCTGACATTATATCTGCATGTGCTTTCCCTCCCTCCCTCCCTCCCTCTCTGTGTCTGTGTCTGTGTGTAGTGTTGTCAGTATGTTTAGGGTATCTATTGGAATGTGGGTGGCCTCTTAGGTCCCACATCCCTGAACAAGACTGATTTCCTCCTCCAGCAACTTTCGTTGCCCCATAGCTCCTCAACTTTTCTGGTTTTTTTTTTGTTTTGTTTTGCTTTATTGTTGTTGTTGTTGTTGGTGGTGGTGGTGGTGGTGGTGGTGGTATATGGGTGTGTGTGTGTATGTGTATGTGACAATGGTATTTCTCACTGAACAGACTTCCTCTGGCCTCCTGGTTCTAGGTTACGGGAAGATACTGTCAACTGTAGCTTTTAAAATTATGTATTCTTTAAATTTGTATTTTGTCTACATGTATGTTTGCATGCCATGTATCAAGTACCCATGGAAGCCATAAGAGGGTGATAGGTCCTTGAAACTGGAGTTACAGATTTGTGAGCTGTCATATCAGTGCTGGGAATTGAACCCAGGTCTTCTGCAAGAACAGCCACTGCTCTTAACCTCTGATCCATTTACCTCTCAGCCATTTCTCCGGCATCACCACACCTGACTTTTATGTGGGTGCTAATGATCTAAGTTCAGATCCTCATGAGCACAGGGCACTGTAATGACTAAGCCACCTCCCCTGCCCTGTGCTTTGTATTTATTGCATCTTTTTATTTCCTGTGTTATTGGAGGACCTTTATTTACTATTTAAAGACAAAAACATATTAGCTGACAGTTGGTCTAGCAGTTTCAAAAGGTGAGTAATATGATTTAGAAAGAGGCCTAAGATGGTCTTTACAATGAATATGAATGATGAAATAATTATATTGGCATGTTGATAGATACAGTCTAAAGTTAACTATTAGTAAGATAAATTTAAATTTTAGAATTGTTTTAAGTTAACACTGTAGATGTTGCTGGGATCATTTGAGGCCATAGTGTAAGTGAATACCCTCATGTGAACACCAAGGGTTGGTGGTGACTGAGTGACCCATGTGCCTTCGAGGGTTGAAGACAGACAGCTTGTGAGCATCCCGTGTTGCATGCCAGCTCTCTTTGAGATCAGCTTTTCTCTTGTTCTGAAGTCTGAGCTGAATGTGAATGTGCTTACGGGGCTTTTTGTTTTTTAAAGTAGAGTATATTTTAAAATATTTTCTCCTTGTTTTTAAAGGTGTGTGTGTGTGCGTGCATGTGCTCGGCACACGCATGTAATGGACATATGTGGAGATTAAAAGAACTTGTGGAGTCATTTCTTCCTTTCGCTTTTGTGTGGGTCCTGGGGTCGAGTCGCAGGTTTCCAGGTTTGGGAGGCAGTGTCTACTGACAGAGCCACTTGGCTGACCACAACTGGTTCTTTTTATGGAATAAACTTTCCTGACTTCCTACTTCTCACATTGAGAAAATGAGGCTGTTGACCTCTTCTGAGGAACGACAGCGTTGGTGTTCTGTTTGGCACACAGTGTGTAGAGGCTCATGGGTACAGAGCAGCCACAAGAACAGCTGTAGCCTCGACTGTGTCCTTCCCAGCCACCCAGTAGTTTTGCTATGGTGGTTTTCTGGATGTAGTTGTCCCATTGGAAGCCCAGTACTTGGTAGTGTTACTGTGCAGTGCTGATAAGTACCACTAAAGCATTAGGATGGGTAATTGTGGCTTTGCATTAATTGACAGGTCCTGAATGCTGGGAGTGCACCATCAGCCCAGCCTGTGCTAAATACTATTTAAGGATGCCACCTAGTAGTTCCAGGTTCTGGCCCATGTTGCTATAGTATGTGCGAGTGACAGACACTAGGTATGGAGAGTATGTGTGTGCAGATCTATGGTGGCCTAGCATGCACGTGCGTGTGTTGTTTGATGTCCCAACTTGTTCTTTTCCCTGGTCCACTACCTTTGTATCTCAGGAATCTCACATGAGTCCTGGTGACCAGACACTATGCTGTACCAGGTTTTTAAAGGATTGGTCTCAGAATAGCCCAAGCAGAGTCAAGCTCATTCCAGGTTATGGTTTTAATATTGCAGATGGTCAACTTTTTTTTTTTTGCTGTGTAACTAAAAAAACCTGAACAAACCACCCCTTAGTGTCCTGTGCAGTGGTTCTTGGGCTGGACAGAGCAGGGTTCTCCACTGACCGGCCTGTCTTTGCAGTGACTTGAGCAATGGTGCAGACGGGACGCTGGCCACGAGCTCCAATGGGTCTCAGTACAGCGGCTCCAGGGTCGAGACCCCTGTGTCCTACGTTGGGGAGGATGATGACGACGACGATGACTTTAATGAAAATGACGAGGAGGATTGATCGCTCAACCCGTAGACCCCTCCCCCTTCAAATCAGCTTCAGGAAAAACATGTGTAGAGAAAAGAAACTTAAAGTGGGGCTTTCTGTTCTTTTTGGCCTACTCCCAAGAAGATACCCGTGAGTTCTGGAGTTAGAGGTGCAGCTCCAAGTAAGGAGTGTGCTGCGGTTTGAGCCTAGCTGCGGAGATGTTGTGAAGCCAGCGTGCGAATGCAAAGCCTGTATCTACCTTTTAGGATTTTATGGTTTCTCTCTCTTTTCTTTCTCTTTTCTTTCTATTTTGAGTTTGAAGCTTATTTTGCCCCTCAACAGTTGTTGCTGGGTTTGCTGAGGAAACTGTACTGCGCCCACACCGGTGACAATGACAAAGTGCTGCCCTGCCTCCCATGTCCAGCGCCCAGGTGGTGGACAGCCAGGCTTTAGGATGAAGTTTTCCATTTGTTAAATCATGCAGTGTCCAAAGAACCAAGCCAATAGCAAAGCTCTACATTAAGCGCCATACATCTTATTATGACTATTTTTCCTTAAATTATACTGACTGTTGGAAGTCCATCAAGTCTGTACACCTTTTCTCTATTGCAGCAACAAATTGCGAAGTAGATTTTCTTGTTTGTTTGTTTGTTTTGTTTGGAAGGAGTTTACTGCCACGCTGGTGCAGCTATGGAAATTGTCTAGAAAGTTTGCTTATGGTAAATTTGCCTGATTTCTTACAGGCTATGTTTGGAAACTTTTTATTATATAGTTGTTTACATACTTATAAGTCTATCATTTAAAGACGTGTACTGAAACAAACGTTGTATTTGTTTCATAAGCATCTTCCTGTAATCTATTATAAAGTTGAAATTAAACATAGAGAATGTTTTAACAGTTTTTTAACTCAAAATTTGTCAATCATTTTTAATAGTTCTTTTTTTATAAAAAGAAAAAGGAATTTAAGGACAGGCAATAGTCTCTTAAAATTTATTCACAAGAACCCATTAACTGCACAGTTGCCCTTAGCTGCCTGTTCTAAAATGATGGTCTTTTTATTGAAACACAAATAAACTTTTCTGTAATATTTTATGGAATATAAAGAGACTTTAATTGTTTGACTTGTTTAACTAAGCACTGTTAGTTTTTATTAATAAAACGCGCATGGGCATTTTAAACAAGCTCTGTGTTTCTGTAACTCAGGACTCTGCTCAGTTACTCTGGATTGCCCCAAGTTGAAAGGTGGATGCTGTCCCAGGAGCAGAGGCCTCGTATGGCTGATAGTCTTGCACTGTCGGTCATGACTGGGCAGGACATGGGAAAGGAGGGTGAAGCGGAAGTGGGAGCATAGGGGCCCAAGTACAGAAGCCGGTTCTTTGACCTTGTCCCTTTGTCCTGAAAGTTGAGGCATACGGTGTAGGTTTGGCTATCAGGAAACCTATAACACTGAGCATTCTGGAAAAATGAGGAGTGGGTAGATCAAGTAGTGTCTTTGCTCCTTGACAGCTGTACTGGTAGAACCTGCCAGACATAACTACTTAGGGACTGTCTGAGATAGGTACCGAACACTGAAGCTGGGCCATGGCTTCAACATCACTAGATCTCCAGGGATTTAAAGGTTGGCGTCTTCCTTCCAGACACTGAAAACTCAGACATTAAAACGTGGCCTTTGGTTTGGGAAGGTTACTGGGCATGCCCAAGGAAAGGCACAGAAGAGACTTGAAAGGGCCCTTAGGTGCCATTTCAGGCTTATCCACCCAAATGTACATAGCATGCAACTATCAGAACAGGAACAGCAATGAACCTTGGGAAATAGAATTCACTTTTCTGGCCACTGTGAGCAAATTTAAATGTCCTGTCTTCAGCAGAGAACATGAAGAAAACAAAAAGTGTTCCATTTACAGGAAGAGGTAAATCAAGACACTCCTAAGGATGATTACTTAACATCCTGTACAAAATCGTAATCATTCACCTCAGAGATGCTCAAAGATTGGAGGGAAGGTGAGTGCCAGGAAAGTGGTTCGCAAACCATGGAGGCAGCGGTCGAGAGAAACCTTCAGTCAGAAGTCCTGGGCAGAAGTGGACAGAAAGAAATACACAGTGTCAGACCTAACTGGCAGATATGACAACACAGTTCCCAAGTCTGAGGAGAACAAGATCTAAGGGATGTGGCACAAACACCCACATCTGCTGAGGAGAAAGAGCAAAGGGCGTGGAGAGAGAGCAGCTGAAGACTTGCCAAGCAAGGAAAGGTCACCTGACTACACATCCCAGAAACAAATTCTGAGTAAACGAGGGTGTGTACTCTCACATTTTCACTAGGCCTCTGAAAGGAATTGTTGAAAGCAAAAGAGGGAAGAGTCACATGTGTGCACCTAGCATCCAGAGTTGTTACCTGCGGAGCCACGAGACAATAAGCCCAAACACTAGAAAGAGTGAGGGGGGCCATCCATCAAGAATCCTGTCAGGGAAGCTATTGGGAAGAGTCCTTTAAAACTGACAGGGATGCCGAGGTGTGGTTCTCGACAGTTGATGGCTTCTGCTGGGATGGGGTCGCGCGTGCGTGTGTGTGTGTGTGTGTGTGTGTGTGTGTGTGTGTGTGTGTGTGTGTGTGTGTATGTGTATGGGGGCGGGGGGGACATAGTTTCCTAAGAACTAGCTAATGGGAGTTTGACCATGCTCCAATGAGTATACGGCAACACAAATTAGACTTGGTGTGTTTTATGGGAAGCACGTGTGCTCAGGGTGCATTGCATGAAATTCTCAAATAGTAATACTATGTTGGGGGCAAAAAAGAATCATGTTAGGCAGGCAAGATGCCTTAGACTGCAATGTACTTGCCTGAGCTTGGCAACCTGAGTTCAGTCCCTGGGATCCAGGTAGAGGACTGACCAGAGTTGTCCTCTGACCACGAGTGTCCTCCCCCAGTACATCTACATGTATAGTAATACATTTTAAAGACTTTAAGAACTGATTTTCAATTTCATAGACTAGGCTAGCCCACAGAATTAAGACCATGCTACAATTCAGACTCCCTCTTCTAAAAAAAAAAAAAAATTTTTTTTTTTTCTTAAAGGAGAGAAATGAAATCATCCTCAAATCAAAGATGAGGGGATTCGTCCCCACTGTGTCTGGTCTGGTAGTCAGTGCTCATGACAGTCCATCAGGTTAAGAAGACTGAGCAGTGGCCAGAAACCAAAATAAAGGACACAGACCTCTGTAAACACAGCAACAACAAGTCACTAGTATTAGAGTTTTGCTGGCTCCATAGTTTATTTCCTTCACACTTTAAAAGAAAGGAGCAGCACCTGTGCACACCTTGGGGTAACTCATACCCGCAGACTCACCTCCCCCGGATCACTAAATCTGATCATCTCCGATAAGGAAAACTCGGTTTACAAAACTCAGCACTTTCTGGCAGTCAGCAAATGAGGAAGAGAAAAAAAAAAAAAAAAAAAAAACTAGCAAGGTCATAAATGAACAGCCACCGAGCGTGATGCCTGGCACTGATGTCTAGTCAGCATAGTACTAGAAATTCTAGCCAGGAAAACAGGTAAGAAGAAATGAAAACCATTCCTGTTTGAGAAGTAAAAGGATCTCCATTTGTAGATACAGTCTTATGTATTGGAAATCCAAAGGGATCCACTCAGATACTTTTAGGAGTAAAAAAACCAACTGCATTGGTTACTTTTGTGTAGCTGTCAGGGTTCTCCAGAGGAACCAGCCCCATAGAATAAGCATAAAGGATGAGCAAGCTGGCTCACACAAGGAGGACTGGCTAGTCAGTTTCTACTAGGGGCTGCCTGTGTGCTAGGCTGCTGAAAACCCAGAGGCTGCTTAGTTCACAAGGCTGGGTGCCTTGGCAGCACCCCTCTGGTACTGAAGGATATATGCAAGTAAAGAAATCTGGATACATGGAGTGCCACATAAACAGCTAATGGGGCCAGAGGGATGGCTCAGCAGATAAGAGCACTGGCTGCTCTTGCAGAGGACCCAGTACCCACATGGTAACTGAACCATCTGTAACTGCAGTTCCAGGGGAAGTCATACCTTCTGATTTCCACATGATACAGGGACATACATGCAAGCAAAACACACATAAAGTAAAATACTAAAAAAGCAATTAAGGCTAAGATGGATCTAAGACCTAACTATGAAACAAGAAAACAAACAAGGGAAGACATTATTTGAATTTCACAGTCATTTTTTTTTTTTAATGACACCAAAGACATGAAATGAAAAATAGCATTGTAAGCCTGGGTGTGTGTGTGTGTGTCTTATTGTGCATTGAAGGTCACTAGCAACAGAAAAATGTTAACCCATGTGTATTCATGACTTCTTTGATTACCAGGATAAAACACCTGACAGAGTAACTTGAAGAAAGGGCTATGTTTTGTCCATAGCTTGTGAGGGGAACAGTTCATTGTAGTGTTGAAGGCACAGTGGCAGGAGCATGTGACAGCTGGCTACCTCTCATCTAATCAAAAAGCAGAGATGGCTGCCAGTGCTCAGGTCACTTCCTCTTCTGTAGGCCTAGATGCCAGTCTATGGGATGCTGTCACATTTAGGGGGAATCTTTTTTGTTCAGTTAAACCTTTCTGGAAACATCTTTATAGATACCTGGAAGTGTATAGTGATCCTAAGTTTGGTCAAGTTGGCAGGAAGTTTAGTCATCATGCCCTAGAATGAAAAAGATACCTTTCAAACTCTGATTGAGAATTAATATGTAGTATGGAGACAACTCTTAAAACTGAACAACAGCAAGCAACGTGCCTGGTGAAAAGGGGGCAAGGCCGTGATTGGACGCCTGTCCATGAAGGTTGGCAGTGGTTTGAGAGCATGAGTGTAAGAATCAAGGAATGGGAGTTAGAACCACAAAGATGCCACAGTACTGCCCAGAGAGCAGAAGATATAGAGACTGGCAAGTCACTGTAGCTTGGATCTGTAATAGATTCTAAAAGCTTTTGTCTGGGGGGTTGTGGTTGTCTTTTTTGTTTTAAGATAGGGTCTCCTGTGTCCCAGGTTGGCCTTGAACTTATTATATAGCTGAAGATGAACATGAATGTCTGTTCTTTCTACCTTCGACTCCCAAGTGCAAGATTACAAGCATGTCACCACACCTAGGGCATATATGCTGGGGTTCTAACCCAGGGATGTTTTAAAGCTAGGTAGATGCTTCCAACTGACCCCTGTTCCCAGCCCAAGGCCCACACAGGCTAGTTCTTAGTTTGGCACTTTGCTAAGTTGTGTGATTTTTAAGAGGTGAGGCCTAGTAGGAAGTCTTTAAGCCATTTGGGGGCACCTGCCCTTAAGATGGATCCTAGAATCTGAGTTGTATGTGGGTTTGTTTTGTTTCCTGCTTTCTGACCATAATGTGAGCCAAATCTGTTCACCATGCCCTGTCATAATATTGTGGCCCTACCAGAGACCTATTAGGCAATGGATGAGCCTGGTCAAAGTCCACACGGTGAGTCAAAGTGAACGCTTGTTTTCCACTGAATGTCTTCTCTCAGGCATGTGCTATAGCACCATACAGCTGATTAATACACTTGTTGGTTAGGATATGAGAAATCAAATTTCTGCTGGTAGGGTTGGGAAATGGAGTCACCTTAGTGGGAAACACAGGAGGGCTACCCCTCAAAGAATTAAAAACAGGAACCTGGTGTGTGTGTGAAGCCGCCGTGAATGCAGGTCTTGAAGACAAGTTGTACACTCATGATCTAAGCACCACTGATCACCAGTAGAACAAAGGTGAACCAACCCAAGTGCCTACTGGTTATATAAATGACAGGTGTAGTCTACACACACAGTAAGACTAAGTCTTGACTGAAAAGGGAATTCTGACACAGGATGAAACCTGAGTCTCAACATCAGCCAGTCAGGATGGTTTCACTCCTATGAGGCACCCAAAGTTAGATTCACAGAAACAGAAGGTGCTTGGTGAGCACCGTGTCTGTGGGGAGATGAACACTGTGGGGAGATGGGGACAATGAGTGTACGAACGAGAAAGTGTCCCTGGCTGCCCTAAAAAGACAAGCTGGCAAATTTTGTGTTAGGTGGGAAGGAAAGACTGCCAGACGTGAAAGGAGATGTGCTGGATAGTTCTGTGTCTACTTGACATCTGAAAGGATGGAACCCCAATTGAGAAGCACCATAAGATTCTGTAGGCAAACTTGTAGGGCATTTTTTAAATTGATATGGGAGGGCCCTGCCCACATGTGGGTGTGGTCTTTGACTAGTGGTCCTAGGTTCTGTAAGAAAGTAGGCTAAGAAAGCCATGAGGAATAAGCCAGTAAGCAACACCCATCCGTGGCCTCTGCATCAGCTCCTGCCTCCAAGTTCTTGTCCTGTTTGAGTTCCTGTCCTGACTTCTTCAGTGATGGACTACAATGTGGAAAAGCCAGAGAAACCGGTTTCATCCCATGTTGCTTTTGGACATGACGTTTTCATTACAGCAATAGTAGCCCTAAGACAAGTTGGTACCAGGAGTGGGGTGCTGGTGTTGTTTGGGGGGGGAGGGAGGATTATGGAAGGACTTTGGGTAGAAAAGCCACTGAGTGTTGAGAGCTCAGTGAGCTGCTCTGTAGGAGCTTAGAAGATGACTGTTGAGAGCAATGCAGGAGATAGAGTCCAGGTTTGTGAAGCTTCAGAGGAAGGAAAACCTTTGCCAGGACTTTTGTTATGAATCTGTGGTTCTGGTCAGTTGGGACTGAAGAATTAGCATGGTTAACAAGAGACCAGAAACAATAAATAAAACCCATGTTTTACTGGGACAATAGATGCTGGTCAGCTGGAGCTGAGAAATTAGTGGTGACTAAGGAGAGTTGTGGTGTGTGTGTGTGTGCTTTTAATCCCAGCACTTGGGAGGCAGAGGCAGGCAGATCACTGAGCTGGAGGCCAGCCTGCTCTACAGAGTGAGTTGCAGGACAGTCAGGGCTACACAGAGAAACCCCATCTTGAAAAACTGGGAGAGAGAAGGGGGTGGAGTAGAAACACAGAAAAAACGAGAGTGCAGAATCATTGAGGTGAAATCTTCTGGGAAGTATTTCTTCAGAGTCCACACATAGAAGCTGTGTCCCAAAGATGACCATCACTGCTGCTTCAGCTGGCAGCTGAACTTGATAGTATTAAGAGTTTTTCAGGTGATATTGGTTTTGAAGGCGTAAAGGATCATGAAAAGCAGCTGAGGCTTCTCACAACTTAGCACTGTGAGAAGCCAGGATGGGCCATTGGAGATAGTGTAGCCTCCGTAGTGGCTGAAACCCCAGAATTGAAGGGGTCTTGGAGAGAAGTTGAGGCTTGGCGTTGGTCGAAGGGCAGCCCAGGTGCGGCAGAAGAGCCAGCATTTTGTAGATGCTAGTACTGTGAGACAGCCACCAAAACCAGCAGCAGCAGTGGAGTGGGATCAGCCAGAGCCTAGAAGACAAGCTGCATGCGATGCAAAGGGCAGAGCAGAAGTGACCCCAGCCCTTTGGAGGAGCCCAGAAGATTGTGAGTGGATCCCAGACATTGGGCACTGTTATTTGCACTGCCGGAGTTTTGTTTTGCTCTGGTCTGACTGTGACAGTGCCCTGGTTCTTCCCTCTTGAAGTAAGGAATTATTTAACTTAATTTTGATTTTTACAAGGGCCTACGGATTAAGAGATTTTGAACTTTTAAAAGAGATTTGGGATTTTCAAAAAGACTGGGTATTTTAAAGGGACTGAACTTTTAATGTGTTTGAATTTATAAAGACTGTTAGACTTTTAAAGTTATTTCGTTTGTGTGTGTGTGTGTGTGTGTGTGTGTGTGTGTGTGTGGTGTTGGGAACAGTAAGGAAAGAAAGTTGTGGCTTAACGGTGATGTGTTTGTGTGTCAAGCTGACCAGAGGTCAGCTGTGCTGGCTAGTCTACGGGACAGTGACACAAGCTAGAGTCACCTGAGAGGAGGGAGCCTCAGTTGAGGCAACGTCTCCATAAGACTGAGCTGTAGATAAGCCTCTAGGGTATTTTCTTAATTAGTGATTGATATGGGAGGGCCCCGCCCATCCAGGGTGGAGTCATCCCTGGGTTCTATAAGGAAGCAAACTGAGCAAGCCATGGGGAGCAAGCCAGTAAGCAGCACCTCTCCATGGCCTCCTGCCTCCTGGTTCCCACCCTGTGTGAGCTCCTGCCCTGACTTCCTTCAGTGATAAACAGTAACATGGAAGTGTAATAACATGGGAAGTGTAATAACATGGAAGTGTAAATAAACCCTTCCGCCCCCCAATTTGGTTAGTGTTTCACCATAGCAATAATAACCCTAACTGAGACAGAGGGCTGGATGTTTTATTTGGCTTGGTCAAATCTCTGGATTGTTTGCTATTGGAAGTGAAGCTGATGCTTTCTCCAATTCTTATGTTACTTTAAAATATTCAACAGGGTGTGGAACATGAAAAGGGTACACAGATTAGTCTGTGTAGATACATGTGTGTAGGCCTTACACCCCAGGAAGCTCTGTACCTGGTTACATTTTGTGTGTGTGCGTGCGTGTGTGCATGTATTCATGTGTGTGTCTGTCCTCCTGAGATGTGTTCTGTTTAGGCTGGGAAAAGACAAATGCAGACACTTTTATTCTTCGGCTTCATGGGAAGGAGGCAATATGAAGTGTGGACATTTTTTAAGGAAAGGGCCTGAGACCTTGGAGGCTGAGACAGGAGGTGGCAACAGAGTGGGTCTATGGGCAAAGTGGCAGGCTGTGTGGGTTCCTCTAAGCACCCCTGCACCTTACTTCATCTCTGAGATGCCTGACCCCAGTGGCTGAGGTGCCAAAGACACTTGTGTTGTGACCCAAATTACGGAAAGGCTTTAAACAAAAGAGTGCTCCGTTCTTAGTAAAAATGTCCCCTGGGTCAAGAAAGACATGTCTTTTTCACACAGAATAAGAATAACTTTAATATAGTTTGTTTTGCTGGCGTAGGGACTGTGGTCTCAGAAGCACAAACTGGAGCTGTATCATGCCGGGGTGACTAGTGTTACACTGATAATGGACCCATAGTTCATATTGAAGTGCAGGACAGACAAATGATCACAGGACAGAAATGCAGACAGATGGGTCGTCCCTTAGTGGTAGCCGGACTCTGGGTTCCCGCTTAACCCCACAGCTACGATAGGACTGCAAACATGTGAGGGTTCAGTACAAAACTGGTGATGCTCAGGGCTGGCTGGGCAGGAGCACTTCCTGGTGTCAGGAGATGGGCAGTGGAGTCAGCTCTGAACCCGCAGAAGATGTGCAGTCAGGAAGAGTGGTCCATCCGTGTCCACCCATCTGAGGGGTGGATACCACGCCCACTTCTTACTTCTGTATTGTAAGTTTGAACTCCACCTTCCCTTCATAGGGGTCATGGGGATTGTTGAAGGTCACGTGGTCTGCCAGGATCTTGCACACGATGAGGACTTGTGTGTTCTTGGGGATGTTGAGGAGCTTGGCTGCCACTAGGGGGTTGCTGTAGTGGGGCTGAAGTGGAAGCACAGGGGATGAGATGCTTGGTAAAGCCCTGATGTTAAGGAAAACAAGGCTAACTGAGGAAGGGAGGGGCAGGCATAAAGGACTCCTCTGTGGGTCTGTCCTGGGGTCAGGCCTGTCTGGTCCAAAGGAGCCCTTGGATCACAGAGCGGCTGGCTTCTGCCCACAGAGCAGTTAGGAGCACTGACTCTCAGGACTCCAGATGGCAAACAGCCCGTGGAAGCAGCATGGAGAGAAGAATCACTTTGGAGGGATTCTCAGACGCTAGAGGATGTGGGAGACCCTGCACCCTAAGGGAATCAGGCCCATATCCATGGCTTTTAGGGGGGTGCATTTTTAGGTGGATACAAGAAGTGTTTAGGATTGGCTAAGTCATGCCTTTCTTTTGTTCATTTTCTTTCTTTGTTTCTTGTTTGATTTTCTTTTTCCAAAATAGAATCTCGCCTGGCAGTGGTGGCGCACGCCTTTAATCCCAGCACTTGGGAGGCAGAGGCAGGCGGATTTCTGAGTTCGAGGCCAGCCCAGTCTACAGAGTGAGTTCCAGGACAGCCAAGGCTATACAGAGAAACCCTGTCTCAAAAAAAAAAAAAAAAAAAAAAAACCAAAAAAAAAAAAAAAAAAAAATCTCATGCAGCCCAGATTGGCCTTGAACTTGCTATGTAGCCAAAATGACCTTGGGTTCACGATCCTCCTGCCTCCACCTCCCAACTGCTGGTGAGATCACAGGTCTGTACACCACTTTGCTCTGCTCCCCCCTCTTAAACAAAAAATAGAAAATGGCTTCCCTGTTGCTAAGTCTGAGGTAATTCAGCAACTGCCCTGGGGCAGAGTGAAGCAGACCTACCTGTGCTTTCTTGCCGTAGTAGGGGAAGTAGTGGAGACTGAAGGTGCCATTGGGGGGGTAGTACTCGACCTGCAGGGGTTCAGTGTCCTTCCGGGGCTTTTGGGGATCATCCTGGGGAGAAGAGGCCAGAGCTGAGTCTGATAGGTGCTGGGGCACATGTTCAGTTGTATACAAGTTCACATGTGAGTTGTGTGTGTACTGTGTGTCACACACTGGTACCAATGCCAGTGATCACACAACATGTATTTACATGTTAGTGCAATAGGGTTAGCCTTGGCATCTAGTCAGCTTTCGTAGTTAGGGCTGAGAGCCTAGCAAGAACATAATTCCTCAGAACGCTGAGCCTCAGGTTCTCCTCATCCCACTTGTCTCATCTTAGAGTCCTGGCTGAGCGATGGAGCTGGGGAAGCCGGTGTGTGCTTGTTAGCATCCGAGAGGGACGCTCCGACAAGTCCAAGACCTTGTCTGCCTGAGGCAGGTTCAGATACTCGGCAGGTCTCTAGAATGAGTATAAATACATGTTCCTAGGATCTGTTTTCTTTCAGATCTGCCCAATGAGTAGCTTACACTCAATAAGGAACTCAGGTTAGCTTGTGTGTGGCAAAATAGTAATAGTAATAAAATAATAATAATAATAATAATAATAATAATAATAATAATAATAATAATGTGAAGACCATGCCTGAAGCCCTTGGGACAGAGCTCTGGGGGACAGATGTTCCCGGATCACTCATGGACATGCCCTTTTGATGTATCAGCAGGAGCTCAGAACTGAAAACAAGCCTTGGAAACATTTAGTGAAGGCTAGGAAACATTTAGTGAAGGCTAGGCCTTGGAAACATTTAGTGAAGGCTAGGAAACATTTAGTGAAGGCTAGGTCTAGTATTTGATATTACTTAGCCCTTTTCTAAGAGGTTTCTCTGAGATCCATGCCACCTAAGTAGACATGACAAACCCTGTTAAACAACTATGCTGTTGGTGATCTGGAATGTTTTCGTAAACAGTGTAGAAGGTGGGTCACCACATCAATGCCGGGCTTTCTGAAGCCATGGCTCTAGCATTGTCCCTCTGTGTCGTCACTCCTGGCAACAGTTAATGAGGTGACAGTTGGCATGTTTCCAGGGTTAACTTGGGTCCCATCCCCTGCCCCACCCCTGCCAGCCCCACCCGGCCCCACCTCTGTGCTCACCTGGAAGGTGCAGTCCACTCGGGGAGCTGTGTTGTTGCTGGGGAGGAACTTGACAATCTAGAAGAAAGGGTGCCACGTGCCCCTGATGTGCGGGTGGACACTTGCACATGCTTCTGAGCCATTACCCCATGGTACCACAGTGGAGGAGGGCAGCTGGCAGTGGTAGAGCTGAGGTAGAGGGCCCTAGTCACTGGCACCATGCGCATGCCTGCTGTGGTGATTAGCAGCCTTCCTGGCTGCAGACCAGATCTACCTTCTGCTCTCAGTGGGGCCTCCACATTCTCACATCCTTTCCTAGACTGCTTGACCCTCAGTGGTGCCTTCTGAGCTCTGGCAGGAGTGTCAACTGGGACATGGGCCTGCGGAGTCCTGATCCCAGCCCACTTGCCAGGCAGCTCTGGGGAGAGCTCCCAGCCATGGGGCTTCATGGTTGGTTCATTGCATGTGTGGGGGGTTTTCTAAGGTTCTGTAAAGTGAAGTAGGCAGTGAGGCCAGTTGGGCTGTTATCCACCACTTGGTCTCTTCAATGGTGACCTGAGTCCCTATCATCTGAGTGCCACTCGGCTCGACCATGTTTCTGCCTCTTGCTTACTGTGTCTGTGTTCTTAGGGCATTGACGGGACTTGCTGTCCCTTGGCTTCTGATACCACCAGAACCTCAGTGATTCCTATAGGACTGACCCGGAAAGACCCCGAAAGACTCCTGTTTCTGACACAGAAGGAGCAAAATAAATTTGTATTTAACATGATAAAAAATGTGTGGTCAGGGTGGGTAGGTGAAGGGCCCAGCCTCCATGGTTGAGTGTGAGGAGGGGCCATCTCCAAAGCAGGGCCCTTGTAACTCACCCTGTTCATTTTAATAATGAAGCAGGGCTTCCCCTCCTCGAAGCCGAAGCTGGGGTCCACCAGGCCTGAGCAATTTTGTAGCATGTCTGCAGTGAACTTGCAGGAGAACTTGGTATGGTTTGGAGCCGCAAAGCTCTCCTGGAAGAAGTACTTTTCAGATGTGCAGTTGATGCTGTCCTGCTGGGATGCTGGGGTGTAGCCTGTAGAACACACACCCTCTCAACAGCCAGCCCCCCACTGTCTGTGAAGGGGGTCACGTGTCCCCAGAGACTCTCTTAGGAGGCAGACACGCTGCTATGTTTGTGGTCACTCACCTGCTAAGAAGCTGTGGAGGGTGTGGGTGAGGCCGGCCCAGGAGCTGTTTTCAGAGACGTTGTAGGAAATCTGCAGCCCTCTGTCCCCGTATGTGTCAGGTCTCAAGGTCACCCCTGCCAGGAAAGAGCACCTCCTGGATGGGTTTCTCCAAGTACTCACACTGAGCCCTTGGCTTGGAGGTTGTTTAGACTCACACAAGCACCTCGGTTAGAGTCAGGTCCTCACCCTCCTTGGTGGGAGCTGTAGAACAGACTCCCTGTTGTTGCTGCCCGAGCTGAAGAAGCTTGGCAAGAGCACCCTAAAGAAGGGCCCAAGGCCTCTGAGGACACCAGGCCTGGGGCCCAAGACCTCTGCAGAGTATAGCACAGTGGTCACGAAGGCCTGTCCTGTGCCTGAGACTCTGGATGTCCAGACCCAGCAATAGTGACATTTGCTCCATAGGAGACTCTGAGCCTGGGGCAGTGGGGATAGGGGTGGGTGGGTCATGAGCAGGATTGGTGCAGTGGATGCTAACCTCTGGGGAGGGTCTCCTAGCCTGCAGGTGGGTCCCCAAGGGAAAGCTATCTGAACACACATCATATTTTTCACTTGGGAAACTCAGGCTGTGGCTCACACCGTTAGTCCCAGCGCTTGGGAGTCAGAGGCCAGCCTGATCTACATAGAGTTTCGGGATACCCAGGGCTACATAGATTCTGTCTCAAAGGAAAAGAATAAAAGGTTTTTCATTTGGGGGCTGGGGAAATAGCTTAATGTTTAAGAGCACTGGCTGCTCTTCCAGAGGACCCTGGTTAGATTCCCAGCACCCACATGGTAGCTTACAACCATCCGTAACTCAGGTTCCAGGGCATCTGACACCCTTTTCTGGTCTCTGCGGGGACTAGGCACACATATGGTGCACAGACAGACATGCAGGCAAAACACCCATGCACACAAAACAAAAAAACCAAAAATGTAAAAATATTTTTTTCACTTATGCGGTGAGGAGGCTTAGCAGGTAAAAGGGAACTTGCCACCAACCCTGACGGTTTGAGTGCGGTGCCTGGAACCACACAGTGGGAAGACAGAACCAACCCCCGATGATCACCTACGGCCGTACACTCGCACACACAAACAAATACTGTAAAAAAAAAAAAACTTTAAAAACACTTCACTGATTGTTTACATGCAAAAGCATTTTGTTGTATAAAGAGTTATGTTTTAAAGAGAGAGGGAGATATCAGCGAGTCACTGCAGTCTGCTGTCCATCCGCTGGGGGCCATCTTGGTTCTACTAACCGACAGACAGGAAGTAAGGCATGTGAGCCTATGGTACAATCTCATACACAAGTGGCAGGAGTCTCATACACCCTGGCCCTCGGGCTTTCTCTGGTGCTGGTGCACACTTTCCTGAGTTCACATCAAGTCATGCGTTCTTTCCACAAACACCACGTGGCCTTTGGCTCCGAGTAAGCTGTCACGTGCTCAGCCCTTCCATGTTGCTGGCTTTCTGTTTCTGGGAGCCAGGACTTTGTTGTTTTTATGGGTGTTATGTAAAAAGCAGCTGTATGGGCCTTAAAGGGGAAAGGACTTGTTTTTCATGTTTCTCAGCCTCAGATGGCTGGGCTTCCTCTCTTTTCTCTTCCATCCCAGGAACTAATGAGCCAGGGGGTGTTTCCACCCTAGATCCTTCTGCTGGGATCACCAGGCCTACTCCTTGCCAGCAGCCTGTTGTGTACCCTCCCAGGTACTCGCCTCTGTGTGCATAAGCATGTAACATGAATGCAAAGATTCTTGTCTCTGTGACCCTCCCGCTGAAGCCCCTCCTATTACATAAAACTAGACTTTGCAATTTGGGGTCATCATTCCTCTCAGGAATCTGTGGGGCCCCCTGTCCTGGGTGTAGGGAGAAAGGTACTCTGCTGTTTTGTTGCCCCACGAGCGTTGCTGAAGCCCTCCTGGTGCTTACCTGGTGACTTTAACTGGTCCTGGTAGTCTGGGGTGTAGGGGTCAATGGTTTGCATCAGCACATAGATGCACAAGGCGAAGAGGCCAGTCATGACCACATAGAAAGCTGCGTAGTACAGGCTGATCCACACTGTGAGGAGAGAGGTGAGGGGAGCCACCTGAGTCATGGTACAGAGCCACCGCTTTCTCCATCTGCAGCCCCCAGCACAGGTGGTGCCGGGCAGTGCTCTCATGATGCTGTCCCATCAGCACCTCTACCTAGTTCCAGAACTTTCTCATCCAAGCGGAATCCCTGAGCTCTCTTGTACCTCCTTACCTGCACTCCCTAGCCCCGGAACTCAGTGGGAACTCAGGGCACGTGCGTGGCCTTGCGTGGTTCCTGTCACTGCCCTTGCACATTAGTGACAACTCTGTGTGCTTGGTGTACTGACCACCATAGCCACTGCCAGCAAGGCTGGATCCCAGAGCCTGTCCTTCCATACCCTGGAGTTCCTACTGTTCCTTACATTACAGGAAGACACAGGCAGCTGCTGGCTAAGGAGATCCCCAGTGCATGACCCAGTTGGGTAGGGCTGTGGCTGAGTATGTATCTGTTTGTACCGAGGACCTGGCAGGAGTTTGGGCATGCTGCGTGGCCATAGCTCTTGCAGTCCCCGACACTGTTGCTTCAAACATTAGGTGCAGAGGAGCCATGATTAGCAGGGAGTATTCCAACCCGGCTGGTTCCAACAGGACGTGACCCAGGCTCTGTGGCTCCTGACAACTTCCTGGGTGCTATTCCTTTCAAGTCTGATCCGCGCTCCTCTGGGGCACAGCCTTGGACTTGGGAGACTGTGAAGTGCCCAATTTCTAGCTAAGAAGCATGCTAAGAAATGTGCTGGCAGAAAAGAAGTCTTTTGTGTTGCCTTTGACTTTGGCTTCCTGGGAAGATCTCTAAGAACATGGGTGCTCCTTCTGAATGCATGACATGGGTGTGGCTTTCTCTCTGCAAGTCATTCTCCAAGGACCCCCCCCCCAAATGACTGAAGAGCAGGCCTGAGTCAGTGGGGATGAGAGACAGTGGGGAGGTCACAGACTAGGGGCCAGCTGTGGGACTGACAAGGCCTCCCTGGAGGGCCAGAGCAGCAGTGGCTTGTCTCAGAACTCTGGTTCCACGGAGACCCTGGACTCTTCTTGGGTTTGGCTGTGGTAGCATCCCATCGCCTGGCCCTGTGCTTATAGGATTGACAGGGTTGTACACCCACTTAGCTGCATGGTCTACAGGGGTGAATGCACAGCATATTCAGAAAGGGCCAACAGAGGGACAGTTCCCATTGGAGGACTGACATGCTCACTACAGTTCCCACCTGTGGTCTCTGGCCAACTCATCTTCCTTCCTGGGACCTGAGCTCCTACAGGGAGGACCCTCAGCTTTGCTGCCTGTTCATCCTCCCTCACAGGCCCACGTACTGACTTATCAGCTTGAGCCAGAGCTCAACATCTCCAGACGAAGGATCCCCCCAACCGTGCCACCATCAACACCGATTCCTCATGTGAGCAATGCCATGGAACCTCACAGCCCGAGAGCCACTGTGGGTAAGAGTTCCATGTCACACAGAGAAAGAGTGTGGCCCAGGTGGCAGGGTGTGCCCCAAGTCACTGAGACTTATGATGCTGTTCTCAGTCTATGGTCTCTGCCCCCATTTCCTCTGTGCGTGCCTCCTCCCCTAAGAGTGACTTGGCTTCTGTCATTTCACTGGAATTATGCTTTCTTCCTGAGGCGGTCATCACCAGACACGGAGTTCATGTCTTCTAATCAGGCTGTGAAACCATTCCAGAAAGTTCTGAGTGGTGTTACAGTCATCAAGGAGGGTATAGCTGGCAACCCTCACTCCCTCTGTCATCTGCCGTCCTTCTTCAGGTGACCCACTTCCTGGGATGATCCCAGTACCAGCTCTGCTTCTGTGTTTCCCACTGGTGTACTGTGTTTTCCCTTTTTTCTCCAGCTTGGAACTGACTGTATTTTCCTAAGGGACTCAGGGATGCTTTCTGCCCTAGGAGGTCTCAGAGGCTTGAGAAGAATGTGCCATATCTCCTTCTGCATGGCCAGTGTATGTTTTTCATGTAGCAGTATGTCCAAGCTGAGCTGAGGCTAGTTAAATCATTCCAGAGATGAATCATCAGATCTCACCCTCTATGAGTCTCTCATCTCAGTTTCCAAGCCCCCCAAGCCCCCTGAGATGGGTCTTCGAGGATCAGCCAAAATAGCCTTTAATTTGTGTGCAGACCTCTAGGACCTTGGACTATAGCCCCGTATGGCTGCTATGAGAGCACAGAAGGACAGGCCCTGGGACCTGCCTTCTAAGGAGTAAGGTGGCACATATCCTGTGTTTGAATTCTTCAGAGGTATGGCCCTGCAAAATCCTCAGTGAGCTCCTCCACACTGTCTGTGACTCCCACGCCAGGGGTCCTGGCAAACTTGAAAGATACTTACTCTTCGGGGTCTCAGGAATACTTCATGTTTGTAGAGGAGTTACTCTGTGAGGGGATATCTTGAGCAGGTGCATGGCCTCCTGTCAGTGAGGACTTTTCTTCTCCTACAGTGGCCCCAGAAGGAAGTCCCCCACCTCCCAGGTCACCACAGGGCAGCCATATGAAAGGAGCTCTGTGGATGTACCTGCCTAGCCTATCGAGTCCATACTTCAGAATGATAGCTACAGAGGGCCATTTTCAGATACAGCCTGGAAATCAGGGACATCTCCAAGTACGCCTGGCGTGTTAGAGTCTGTCACGGCAACTGTCACGGCAGACTAAGATCACTGAATAAATCCCTACCTCTCAAATGACCTGAACAAGAAACTACCACCACTTCCTATAACTTAAAAAATAATTACTTTCAGAAATTGGTTTTTCCAGACAGGGTTTCTCTGTGTAGCCCTGGCTGTCCTGGAACTCACTCTGTAGAGCAGGCTGGCCTCGAACTCAGAAATCCGCCTGCCTCTGCCTCCCAAGTGCTGGGATTAAAGGCGTGCGCCACCACTGCCCGGCCAGAAATAGTTTTGAAATGCTGTTTCTAAATTATGGATGAAGTTAGGGCCAGTCTCCAGCCTGCATGGCAGTCATTCTGGAATCTGAGCTGCAGGGCCATGTGGGGACCCTGGCTTCCTGATGAGAGGTGAGACATGGCCTGTAGTGTATTTCCAGGTGTCCCAGCAGGGCCTGGGTCCTGCTGGATGGTAGCCCTCTGCCTCACTCCATGCCCCCTTCACATGGCCCACACCTACCCCACCGGGCTGGGGTGCGGCCCAGCATCTGCCCAGTATCCGGGTTCCAACAGTAGTGCCGAAATTCGGCCATGCGTTGGCTGCATGACTTCTTCTCCTGCAGGGCTGCCATGTCCTCGCCTGCTTGCCTGGACTGGGCCCAGGAAGCATCCTCTAGGGTTTATAGTCTCCTCTGTATGAGGTCAAAGGCATCAGAGCCTGCTATCAATTCCCCACTATCGCCTCTACAAACATAAGGGAGGGTCAGGGCTTGCTTGCTATCTGCCCTCTGTTGTCCCCGAAGTCAGTGGGTCCTTGGGCTACCCTTGCCTGACAACTTAATCTACCCCAATGGCAGCTGAGGGGAAGCCTTTCTGATATGAACAGCCTCTGGGTTGTGCCTCACATCCCCTTTTGGAGGGAAAACACAGGTGTGCAGGTTCTAGGTCAAATGCCCCAGGCCTGAGACCTGCTGCCTCACCTTGGGACTTTGAACTGCTTCCTCTAGACTCCCCTCCTCCTCAAGATGGTGGAGAAGGTGCTTGAAGTGTGCCCACAACTACCTGGAGTGGTCCTGTAGTCCTGTCCTCAATATTCTCTCCTGTGGATGGTGGTGGGGACAGAGTCACAGAGGGACTGGCTAGAACAGCAGCGAAGGACAGCGGTGAACACAGGCAGAGGTGCTGTCGGGGATGGAGTGTGTCTTCAAGCCTCTGCCATCAGGATAATGCTTTCCTGCTCTTTGCTGGTCATGGGACTGGAGCGCCTTTAAGATTCCTTATGTCTGCAGAGGAGCTCCCACTCACATGTTCTGTCTCAGCTTCTCGCTGATGAGGTTCTGATGTTGGAGCTACAGAGAGGAGGCTCTGCATTTCTCATATCCTGGCGGGCTGTGCTGACAATCTACCTCAGGGTATAACTGCATAACACAGGGCTACAAATGCCAGAAGCCTGGCCCCACCTGCCCCTCTATATGTGTCCCTCTGCCACTGCCCTGTGTTCCAGACGGGAAGAGCTCAATAAATTCTCTGAATGTGCAAGCGACTCGAGTTGAGAGTGGCATCTATTGGCTAGGTGTCTACTTCTGGGAGGGGAGGAGACGCCATGGAGGTGGCATGTGCTCTGCGCCTTTTCAAATGTTCCTAAGACTAAGCCTGTGTGAACGGTCACCACCAGGAACTCATTTATTGTCACTTCTACATAGGCTTTCCCTCCTGGTGACCCATGGGACCAACCTGGCTTCTTTGGGAAGAAGAACAACCCAGAATAACCATGTCACCTTTATTCTGCCCCACCCAATAGGACTTAATTGTCCCCAAACTGGTACTCTAAAATTCAAATGGACTTACGTTATTTAAGCCTGGATGCTTATAACTTCTCAGTGAACCAGTTCTGCACATCCTCTTTGGCACAGACCCACTTAGGATGTTAGGATTTTTTTCTTCATGTCTTTGTTGCTTTTTTTTATTGGATATTATATTTACATTTCAGATTTTATCCCCTTACCCCATTCCCCACACCACCCAGGAACCCCCTATTCCATCCCCCCTCCTCCTGCTTCTATGAGGATGTGCCCCCACCTACTCCCCGACTCCCACCTCCCCACCTCGGTGTCCAGCCTTCACTGGACCAAGGACCTCCTCTCCCACCTATGCCCGACAAGGCCATCCTCCCCTACATAGACAGATGAAGTCATGGGTCCCTCCCTATGTGCTCCCAGGCTGGTGGTTTAGACCCTGGGAGCTCTGGTTGGCTGGTATTGTTGCTCTCCTCATGGAGCCACAAACCCTTTCAGCTCCTTCAGTCTTCTCTCTAACTCCTCCATTGGGAACCCCTTGATCAGTTCAATGGTTAGCTGTGAGCATCTGCCTCTGGGTATGTCAGACTCTGGCAGAACTCTAAGGAGACAGCTACATCAGGTTCCTGTCAGCATGCACTTCCAGCCATCCACATCAGTGTCTACCTTAGGTGACTGTACATGGGATGGATACCCAGGTGGAATGGTCTCCAGACAGCCCCTCCTTCAGTTTTTGTTCCACATTTTGTCTCCATATTTGCTCCCTTGAGTATTTTGTTACTCTTTCTAAGTAGGACAGAGGCATCCACACTTGGTCTTCCTTCTTCATGAGCTTCATGTGGTCTGTTAGTTGAATCTTGGCTATTTCAAGCTTTTGGGCTAATATCCAATTATCAGTGAGTGAATGCCATGTGTGTTCTTTTGTGATTGGGTTACCTCACTCAGGATGATATTTTTTAGTTCCATCCATTTTCCTAAGAATTTCTCGAATTCATTAATTTTAAGGATGTCAGGATTTTAAAAGCAAGTGAATGACAGTGGCTGAGATCTATTCTCAGCCAGCAGGTTTGGAACCTATATGTAGGGACCCAATGGTACCTGTCAACCTGAAGCCCATATATCCACATATGTATACATATATATGTATGTATACACACATGACAGAGAGAGAGAGAGAGAGAGAGAGAGAGAGAGAGAGAGAGAGAGCATTTTATATGAACCTGGATCCAGATATTCAGGGCCTGGAAATTGTGTGTAGGCCTGAAGTCAGATGTATGGACACCTAAATTACCTGGGTGGCTAGAGCTGGCATGTGTAATACCCAAGCCTGGGGACATGAAGGTATAGCCGTTGTCTGTTAGTGAGCATGGAGGTATCTACATGTGAACAAAGTGCTGAGTTATTATTGAACGTTCTAATGCTCCATCTTCCTAACTCCACCTCTGAGTTTCTGGAAGCATGAGTACCACACATGGATTGTCAACGTGACCTGACCATGTGTCTGTGGGGGAGGGGCTGAGGCCTTGGTAAAGGGCAGTTTCCCTTCAGTGTGCTCTGAGAACACAGAACTGTGTGCCCTACCAAAACAGCCCCAGAGAAAAGAGCCCTAGACTTTTACCCCATCTGGAAGTTGTAAAATTCCTCTCTCCTCTACACATGGTGTTTGGGGCCTGAATAAAATTCACAATGATTTTGAATGAAGACATGGCTCAGCGGTTAAGAGCGCTTGCTGCTCTTACAAAGGACCTGGGTTCGGTCCCTGGCATCCACATGGCAGCTTACAGCCTTCTGTAACTTCAGTGCCTGGGGTTCCAATTCTCTCGTCTGACCTGCATGGATGCATGTAGTGTGCACTTATATACATGCATGCACTTATATACATGAATTAACTAGTGCACTTATATACATGTGGGCAAAACACTCATAGGCATAAGAGAAAATTAAATCTTTTTTTTAAAGTGCTGAAAGGAAAGTGATCAAGCCAGAATCCCACATCTAGAAAAAACCTTTAGGGGTAAAGGGAAAATCTAGATATTGGCAAATGAAGGAAAAGGTTAGAGAATGTGCCGCCAGCAGATCTGTCCTCAGAGGGTGACCAGGGGCTCAGTGGTCATGCCATTGTGTCTGGGAGGCAATCTAGATGGGTTCTGATAATAAAGGTGAGGGGGACGGCTTCCTGAGAAGCCACTCAAGCTGTACTTTGCCCTGAGCCGTAAGCAAACCGAATCTTTGGTCTCCTTATTCCTCATTTAGCCCCAAATATGGTTTTGTATGAGGCTAGACTCTCAGGCTCCTTTTGTATGAGGCTAGACTCTCAGGCTCCTTTTGTATGAGGCTAGACTCTCAGGCTCCTTGCCTTGAGCTGTTTGAGAGAAGTAGGAAGATTTTAGGGCAGGTCAGGACCTTATCAAACTGAAGAGAGGAAGAACTTCCTTGAAGTCAGCTTCCTATGTCGGCCTCAGACCCACGGGAAACAGAAATGGAGAGCGGAATCCATGACTGACTGCAAAGCCCTGTCTCCATGCGAGGCACAGAATAGACAGTCTGAGAAATACACCGAATGTCACCCGAGCAGTCAGCCATGCAGGATGCTGGGAAGGAAAGGTCATATGAGAAGTGACCTCTAACAACCCCACAGCGTTATTTCAGCTGGACTTTGACCAGGAGGGGAAAGACCCAAGAAACCACCTGCTGCCACCGACGCTGTGCATTAAACAGGAGCAGGATCCACAGAGAAAGGACAGGAAATTAAAAAGATATCTTAAAGCACATCTCCCACATGACCCTGTTATACCACTCCTGCTTCTGCACCCAGAGGACTCAGCACATCCCAGAGATACCTGCACATCAGTGTTTATTGTAGCTGTAACTCACAATGAGTTACAGGCGCAACCTAAGTGTACACCAGCAGAGGAATGGTTAACGGATATACACAATGGATTTCTGTCAGCTGCAAATTACGTCATTTGTAGGAAGAGATGTAAGTGGACATAACCAAATGTGCTGGCTGGCTTTGTGTGTCGACTTGACACAAGCTGGAGTTATCACAGAGAAAGAAGCCTCCCTTGAGGAAATGCCTTCATGAGATCCAGCTGTAAGGCATTTTCTCAATTAGTGATCAAGGGTGGGAGGGCCCATTGTGGGTGGTGCCATCCCTGGGCTGGTAGTCCTGGGTTCTATAAGAAAGCAAGCTGAGCAAGCCAGAGGAAGCAATCCAATAAATAACATTCCTTCATGGCCTCTGCATCAGCTCCTGCTTCCTGACCTGTCTTGAGTTCCAGTCCTGACTTCCTAACGAACAGCAATGTGGAAGTGTAAGCTGAATAAACCCTTTCCTCCCCAACTTGCTTCTTGGTCATGGTGTTTGTACAGGAATAGAAACCCTGACTGAGACAAATGAATTAATACAGTCTCTAGCACACACACACACACACACACACACACACAATCCCAGACAGTACTCCAGTTCCAGCCAAAGAGAGAACCTGTGGTATGGCCCTGGGTCCAGCCCTGGTGGGATTTGGAACAAGGTGTGCTAAAGGCTTTTCCACCTGGAGATCACATGTAAAACAAAACACGGGCACATTAGTCTTTATTGGTGCTATGTTGACGATATTTTCCACTTCTACAGTAAACCTGCAGATCATTTGTTTACAGTGTTTCCATGATTATTTTGTTTTGTTTTGTTCTGTTTGTTCGAGACAGGGTTTCTCTGTAGCCTGGCTATCCTAGAACTCCTTCTGTAGACCAGGCTGGCCTTGAACTCACAGAGATCTGCCTGCCTCTGCCTCCTGTGTCCGGGGATCAAAGGTGTGCATCACCATGCCCGGCTTAGTTCCATGGTTTGTAAGAACTGTTTTATTACAGGTTCCCTTATGCTGTATCACACCCTCGCCAGAAGTAACCGTCTGCTTGTGGGTAAACACTGCCCTGCTCTGTGCTCTCCTGTATGAGTCTATTATACTTGTAAATTTAGACACAACCAGTCAGTCCTCTGCTAGCAAATTCCAGAACCCCAAGAGAAATAGTGTGTTATAGTATTGTTGGAGAAAGAGGCACTGTGTCCTTGGAAATCAGCCCCCCCCAATATATTCTTTTAAAAGGTGCATTGTTTTTTTAATTGTTTTATTTATTTACATTCCAAATGTTGTCCCCCTTTCTGGTCCCCCATCCCCTTTGCCTCTGAGAAGGTGCTCCCCCTTAATCCCCTCATCCACTCACCCCCCCCCACCCCCTTCTCTGGGGAATCAAGTCTCTACAGGATTAGGCGCATCCTCTCCCACTGAGCCCAGACAAGGCAGTCTTCTGCTACATATGTGCTGGGGCCTCGGACCAGCCCATGTATGCTCTTTGGTTGGTGGCTTAGCCTCTGGGAGCACTGAGGGGTCCTGGTTAGTTGACACTGTTGGTCTTCTGTGGGGTTGCCATCCCCTTCACACCCTTGACCCTTCCATAACTCTTCCATAGGAGTCCCCATAGGTCCCTGACCTCAGTCCGATGGTTGACTGTAAGTATCCACATCTGTCTCAGTCAGCTGTTGATAGAGCTTCTCGGAGGACAGCCATGCCAGGCTCCTGTCTGCAAGCACAACATGGCATCAGTAATAGTGTCAGGGTTTGGAGCCTGCCCATAGCATGGATCTGAAGTTGTGCCTGTCACTGGATGCCCTTTCCTTCAGTCTCTGTTCCTTTTTTGTCCCAGTATTTCTTTTACACAGAAACAATTCTGGATCAAAGATTTGAAGGTAGGTGGGTCACCCCACCCCTCCACTGGGGGACCTGTCTATCTACTGGAGGTGGTCTCTTCAGGTTCCCTCTCCCCACTGTTGGGCATTTCAACTAAGGTCATCCCCATTGAGTCCTGGAAGCCTCTCATATCCCAGGTCTCTGGGACTTTCTAGAGGTTCCCCTGCCCCCACCCCCTCCCTAATATTTTTAAATTTATATTTATATTTATTTATTTATTGGGGAAGGGGCATGTGTGTGGCAGTCAGAGGGCACCTTGAGGGACTGGGCTTTCTCCTTCCACCATGTGGGTCCCAGGGATCAGGCTCAGGCTGTCAGGCTTGGCAGCAAGCACCCTACTTACGGAGCCCTCTCACCAGCCCAAATTACTGTAAACTCTGCTTTCTTTTTAATTTAAAAAAATTAAAACTTTAATTCTTATTAGTGTGAGTGTATGAATGTATGTTTATGGTGTGTGTGTGTGAGTGTGTGTGTGTGTGTGTGTGTGTGTACAAGTTTGTGGAGTTGGTTCCCTTCTTCCACCTTTACATTTCAACAACTGGTGCTGAAGCAGTTGGACTTCCATTTGAAATGCCTCAGCTAAGTCTCATACCTCTTCCAAAAATGACCAAGGTGGATCATGAGCTCAAATGCAAAAGTGGAAGTACAGTTCTTAGGGAAAGACGTGGGAGGAGCCCTTAGACTTAACGCCAAGAAAGTGACCCACAATACAACAAAAGAAAACACAAAACAAAACAACCTACCAACACCACCACCAACAACAATAAAAACTTCATCCAGGGATGTAGGTCAAAATAGAAAGACATGCTGTTACGTGGAGAAGACATCTGAAAAGCACCATCGACAAAGGGCCACACATGACCAACACGTGAAGGGTTCTTCAGATTCAATGGTAAAAACCAAGCAGTCTCCCAGTTACAATATGGTAGAAAGATACCAGATACCCTGAGGTGGAGGTGGGGCTGGCACACCGGCCGATAGGGAAGCCCTCTGTGTGGTTCACTCTTGGGGAAAGGCAAATTAAAACCATAAAGGACAAAGACATAATTTCATGTTCAGGAAAACTGGTGGAGCTGGAGACTGTCATATTAAATGAAATAAGGCAGAATCGGAATAAGGAAGCCAGATAAAGTGGGAACAGTGGTCCCAGGACGGGAAGTAGAGGAGGGAACTCTGGGAGGGAAGTCCGTAGGAAGAGGAGGGGAGGCCGGAGGGAGGGGATGTGTTCAGAGAACATTACACATGTATGAAAATGTCACAGTGAAGTTCATCATGTACAATTAATGTGTGTTAATGAAAACGTCACCAGAGTAGGACGGCCAAACAGGCTCCAGTGCTGGCCAGGATGTGGGTGTCTGACTCCAAGGGCTGCGGGTGAGAATGGAAGATTGACAAGCTGGAAATCAGTTTGTCAGTTTCCTAGAGCGAACGCAGAGGTACCCAGATTACACTCTCAGACATTTTATCCCGGGGAAGTAGAAATTCACACACACACACACACACACACACACACACACACACACACACACAAACTTTGTGTATAACAATTTAAACCTGGGTAATTGATTAGAACACGGAACATCTACACAAAACATGGAACAACTTTCAGTTGCAAGAGGGAAAGAGCTGTGAGCACCTGCCTTCCATTTCTAGAGAATTCTCCGAGAGGGAAAAGCTAGTCCCTGGAAGGTCCTACGCTCACACAGCACCCTTTCAGTGGAACAGTTTGACCACAGAGCAAAGGTCTGTGGGTTCCTGGGGGCTGAAGGGGTGGGAAAGGCTTTGTCTACAAAGGGCAGCTCAAGAGTTAGGGTGCCATGGGTACCGCAAGTCCACTGCTAGGATGCTGTGGTGAAATCTGGGGACCTATCACTGTGGAGGGATTCCTCTCCCTACTTTTCCCCTTCCTCTCTCCTCCCTCACCCCCACACCTGTATGTGCTCTGCCATCATCTCAAGAGTTTAACTGAATAAGGATACTCGGAGAGTATACCCTCCCCCATCTGAATAGTCTGTCCCGGGAACCGAACTATTCTACTTTGGTGGCAAATTCTCCTCAGCCCCTTCTACAAGGTACCTTCCTGGTATGAAAGCAGCCTGGAATTCTTCAGCCCTAACCCTGTCATGGTCCTGATCTACAGCTTCTATGAAGTCACCTGGGAACCTGTCAGAGATGGAGGCCTGGGTTTAGCCAGGTCCTCTGAGGCAGGTGGACTATGGATTTCAGTGCTCTGGGTGGCTCTCCTGGCAAGGTACCTCATGGTAAAGAACCATGTGCCCTTTGGTTCTGATTGGTGCCAGAGTCAGCTACAGTCTGTCCAAGGTAGCACAGGTTACCTGAGGAGAATGATATGGTGTTTACCTCAAATATTTACTTGCCAATCATCCTGTCACAAGCCCTTGTTAGGAGGTGGGGGTGTGGTAGGGGTGGGGGTTGTCAGTCACTAGAAGTTTCTCCTTTCACTCCCTCAGTCACAACAGAAGACCCTGTCCCCACCTGAAACACCCCCAGTCCTTCAGAGAAGGAGGGTGGGCTGCACACCCCTTTAGCCTCCTGATTCAGGTTGTCCAGGTTTTCCTTTATAGTCAACACAACCCTTTCTCCTCCCTGTAAGTGCTCACTTCTGTGGCTTCTCCTCAGATTGTCAGCAGTACCCACACACATGACAGACGTGGTCCCCAGGAGATGGTGACATGCCCATAGATTTTGCCATTCCTGGGTGTGTCCTGGATGTGACCAGTGTCTGAGCTGGGTCCTGAGTATGCCCAGTTGAGTCCCTGCTGTTTCAAGTCTGTCTTCGGTGTGCCCCCACCCCACCCCTGAGTCCTAGATGCATCCTGGGCTCATGTCTCATGCATCTTCTGGCTTGACAGGGGATTCAACGTGATGGTCTGTGGGTCTCCTGCAACCTGTCCTTGTCCTTCAACTTTGTCTTTGGCAATTCTGCAAGGAGAAGATTTGTTTCCCCAACAAGTGACTATGGTCTCACCTACAGACAGGGAAACTGGCTGCTGTGGGCTTTCCCTCTAGATTCCTGTTATCAGGAAGCTTCTGGCATGCTACTTTCTTAAGGATAAAAATGAAATAGTTTGGGAGGGAATATAGAGAAGGCTCAGCAGTTAAAAGCACTTACTGCTCTTCCAGGGTCCTGAGTTCAAATCTCAGCAACCACATGGTGGCTCACAACCATCTGTAATGGGATATGATGCCCTCATCTGGTGTGTCTGAAGAGACTGACAGTGTACTCACATACATAAAAATAAATCTTTTAAAAATATATATAATATATAAAACAACCTGGAAGCCACAGACAAATGGAAGTTTCTCCTAAGACTGACTGGCTACCTTCTACCCCAGACTCACATCTCAGCAGGACACAGACAAGTCCTGTCCACCTGCCAAGGTCCAGGAAGGATAGAACTGTTCCCTACAGCCTTCCAGGAGCCTTTGGCCTGCCCTTCCTTCCCTTGGGAACACGAAGGCAGCACAAGGGGGAGACAACTGAGCTGAACTGTAATCCGATTTGGAGCAGCTTAGGGGATTGTCTTTTTCTGGCACCTACTGGTCACCCCTAAGTTGTCCTCAGTGACTCCAGAGCTGGGATTTAGCTAGATACTTGTCAGCCCTGGTCTCCCTGGCCTCTCACTGGTCTTCCCAAGCGCCCTGGCCACGACTGTGTGCCTCCCTTGTCCCACAAGGGCAGGGACAGGCCATAGGCCAAGGGCACAGGGTCAAGCCTGCTTTGGCTGCTGGTGTCTCAAACTTGCCTTCAGCTTATGGGTCTTAACACTTGAAGTGGACACAGGGCATCAGCAGGATGGATTTCGGTTCCTTGGAGACTGTGGTGGCCAACTCTGCCTTCATTGCTGCCCGAGGGAGCTTTGACGGAAGCAGCACACCTTCTTCCAGGGACAAGAAGTATCTGGCGAAGCTCCGGTTGCCTCCACTGTCCAAGTGTGAGGGTCTCCGTGACAACCTCAACCTAGAGTTTGAGAACCTGTGCTTAGAGCAACCCATTGGCAAGAGGCTCTTCCAACAGTTCTTGAAGACAGACCAGAGGCATGTGCCAGCTCTGGAGCTCTGGAAGGACATTGAAGACTATGACACTGCCGATGGTGACCTGCGGCCACAGAAGGCACAGGCAATCCTGGCCGAGTACCTAGACCCACAGGGCACACTCTTCTGCAACTTTCTGGACCAGGGCATGGTGGCGAGGGTGAAGGAAGGGCCAACCGGGAGCCAGGATGGCCTATTCCAGCCTTTGCTCCAGGCTACATTGGAGCACCTGAGCCAGGCGCCCTTCCAGGAGTACCTGGAAAGCTTGTATTTCCTTCGGTTTCTTCAGTGGAAGTGGTTGGAAGCCCAGCCTATAGGTGAAGACTGGTTCTTGGACTTCAGGGTCCTGGGGAAAGGGGGCTTCGGGGAAGTGTCTGCCTGCCAGATGAAGGCAACTGGCAAGATGTATGCCTGTAAGAAGCTCAACAAGAAACGGCTGAAGAAGAGGAAGGGGTACCAGGTAAGGAGTCCAGCAAGCAGTAGGACGCCTTTAGACTAGAGGGATGGGAGAATGTAGACCACCCACCAAGACTCCTGTGGAGCTCACACGGGCCTTAGCTGCTGTGTGTGTATGCTGCCTTTTGGACTCCCCTGGCTCAGGCAGCCACTGGCAGGGCTGTAATCCATCTGTGTACCATGCTCAGGAGCAGTTCAGAGGGACAGCTGCAAGGGAACACGCATCTTATTACCTAGAAACCTTTCCGTAAGGTGTAGCTCCTGTTGTGATTACACTCAGGAGAGAGTGAAGCAGACCTCTGTCAGCAGGTACTGTTCACAAGAGGCAGAACCCATCTGTGATGCTGCAGTGCAGGACCACTTTTCCCAAACACAGGTTTCCAGGGGACAAGAATGAGTGGAGGACGTAGGCAGGCTGCCAGGATTTCATCTCCTCCTTTGTTGGCGTCAGTGTCTGGTTAAGGCAGGATCAGCGAAAGCAGCTTATTGCTCAGGGGCAGAGCCCTCCGCAGCCCTGCTGTACACTACAGATAATGCTGCGAAACTCAGGGATGGACACCAGCCCCCAGCAGGTCCCCGAGCCTTTAGTGAAGGGTTCAAACAAATGGGTTCAAAATGGAGGCGTCAGGCAAATCCAATACAATACTTTTCACACTACAGTATCCTGGGGGACATGACCTGCGTGTGGTTCTCGCATAAAGCAGACGTAGTTTCGTTTCTCTTCCTCTCTTCTCTTCTCTTCTCTTCTCTTCTCTTCTCTTCTCTTCTCTTCTCTTCCCTTCCCTTCCCTTCCCCTCCCATCCCTTCCCATCTCTCTTCCTCCCTCCCTCCTTCCCTCCCTCCTTCCCCCTCTTTTCTTTCTTTCTTTCTTTCTTTCTTTCTTTCTTTCTTTCTTTCTTTCCTTCCTTCTTTCTTCTCTTGGTTTTTCAAGACAGAATTTCTCTGGGTAGCCCTAGTTGTCCTGTAACTCACTCTGTAGACCAGGATGGTCTCAAACTCATAGAGATCCACCTGCCTCTGCCTCCCAAGTGCTGGGATTAAAGGTGTGCACCACCACTGCCCTGCTGAAGGTGTATTTTCTAAAGGGCCTTGGTGATTGATTTTGTTTTGAATTTGGAACTATTCATAAAATTGGAAAATTCTTTAACTTTTCCACTTTTGTTTAAAGTATCTCAATTAGGGGTTAGAGAGATGGCTTTTCCAGAGGTTCTGAGTTCAATTCCCAGCAACTACATGGTGGCTCGCAACCATCTGTAATAGGATCCAATACCTTCTTCTGGTGTGTCTGAAGACAACTACAGTGTACTCATATACATAAAATAAATAATTAAAAATAAAGTATCTCAATTAAAATGAACAAAGCTGCTTACTTTAAAAAACCAGTACCTTTAAGCCCCTGTATGGTGGCATACACCTTTAGCCCCGGGACTCATGAGGCAGAGGCGGTGGCTGGGCTTGTGTGCGATCAGAGGCATGGAGAGTTCTAGCAGAGCCAGGACTACATAGTCCATGTCTCAAAATGACAAACACAAACAACTGCAGCTTTCTGGAACTGTAATTCGAGTTCTGGGCCACCCATATGGACCTGCAACCCAATACAATACTTTTGAGACTTCAGTATCCTGGGGGACACGACCTGCATGTGGTTCTCACGTAAGGCAGGCTCTACTGGAAGAGAGGGCTGTGTTGGGAGCTGGCTGGACACAAACCAGGACTGGATGGAGGGGTTATGGTGGTGTGAGGGAGGGGAGGGTGGACAGAGATGTCCCAGTCAATGCCAAGGCTATGTCCCTGAGTGAATGCCTGGCAGATTTCAGACAGATTGCAAGCCTGTCCTGCCCTGGGCCCAGCATCCAGGCTGCCCTCCACAGTGTATTCCCGAGGACTGAAGATCACAGCTCTGCTTCCAGGGTGCCATCGTTGAGAAGAGGATTCTGACCAAAATACACAGCAGGTTCATTGTGTCTCTGGCCTATGCATTCGAGACCAAGACAGACCTCTGTCTGGTGATGACCATCATGAATGGAGGTGATGTAAGGTAAGGGTGTCTGGACCTAGGACTTCTTTCAACTAGGGTTCATGTCTGGTGGGACCTAGGACTTAGGGTCTGCCTGTCATTGCACACGCTCACGCACCTCCATGATTGCTGGAGACAGGCGACAGAGGGCATGTGGTGTCATGAATAGCTGTGGTGGGCTACTGTGGGTTGAGAGGGCTAAGAAATTAAAATTAACGATTTCATCAGTGCCCAGTCCTCTAGGGTAGAGAGCTGGATGACCGGCTAGGGGCCAGTTTGCCTACAGTAGGAGGGTGCCCACTCTGACAGTGCCTGGGCTAGCCAAGCCTCAGGGTGCCCTGAGGTTGTCACTGCATCCTCGGGGATGTTGGGTTAACGGCTTTCATCGGCTGGGTGACTTCACCACTCTTCGGTTTCCTGTTCTGTCAAAAAGAGACAAACAATAGTGGCCAAGTCAGCATCAGGAGGATGAGGTGGTGAGCCCCTGGGGTAGCTGGTACACACGGTTAGCATGATGAGATCCCTGGGTACCTAGTGTACAAGGCTAACACAGTGAGACCCTGGGATGCCTTGGGAATGTGGGGTGCCACTAAATGGGGCTGTATCCCCATTTAGTCACCGGTGTCTCTCGGTTCATCTGCTTTTACTTACATCGCCACCCCAGCAAAGCCTTTTCCTCAGATGGGTAACATGAGGTCTAGACAATCTGTCTTCGAGGGGGGACGAGGGCTATAAGGAATGTGGGGGGGGGGATTCCTGTTAGTATTGCATGTTCTACCCACCCCATCCCCAGGACCTTCTGATTATCTTCATTATCTTCTAAACCCCTGGTCTGCAGCACCCCTTCCCCCCACCCCCAACTTAGGCCATTCACAGCTTCTAGCTATGGGCTTTGTCTCCCTGTAAAGGGTTGAGGTGGCAAGCATATAGAAAAATACAAACATGGACACACTTCAGGGTCCTACAGAAAGGGGCCAGGAGGGAAATGCTGCTGTCAGATCCACCCAGGGGTTCAGGGTCTGGAGGAGCAGACCACAGGTGTACTTAGAGATCCGGGGGCTGCTTGTGCCTTAAGAAACTGGGGATGAGCTCACCTCCCTTGGCCCTGTCTTGGCACTGCTCTGGAGTTGGAGGGAAGTTGTCAGGTAACAAGCTTGTGTGCTTTTCTAACCATTGTCTCTAACAGTTATGGGGAATGGCATCCAAGGCCCTAGGGTTTCTCCAGGGGCACATTGATGCCTGGTCCCAAGGTGACCATGCTATGCTGATACGTGTGTGCTCTAAGATCCAGGCTCTCTGTTTCCGCATTGTACTGCCCTTAAGCTCATGTGTGTGCCCCCAGGTACCACATCTACAATGTGGATGAGGAGAACCCCGGCTTCCCAGAACCACGAGCGATCTTCTACACAGCACAGATCATCAGTGGCCTGGAGCACCTGCATCAGAGACGCATTGTCTACCGTGACCTCAAGCCAGAGAATGTGCTCCTGGACAATGACGGTGAGCCCCTGGAGAGGATGCAGGCCACGGCAGCTTTGGGGGCCTAAAGCATGGTTTCTTCAGCCTCTTTGAAAGTCACTGAAGGAGGGCCTAGTAGTGTTAGGGCATAAAGGACAGTGGTGTAAGCTCTGGAGTGTGTGTATGTATGTGTATATGCATATAGGTGTGTATGCATGTGACAGGGGTTACACGTTTGTGTGTAAGGTATATGTGGTATGCCAATCACGTGTATGACACATCCTTGTGGGGAATGGACATGCGTGTGTTGAGCGTGCTGTGTGTGTACATACAGCATGTGTTTTGCTGCTGTGCAGGGGAACACGGCTGAGCCCTGAGCTCCCCTGAGCTCTGTTCTATGGAGTACGTGTGACCTCGGCTTGTTTCAACTTTTAGGCAATATCCGGATTTCTGACCTCGGACTGGCTGTGGAGCTGAATGAAGGGCAGGATAAGACCAAGGGCTATGCAGGGACCCCAGGTAAGATCTGAGCATTGCGGGGAGGGGCTGGAAAGGCTTGGCATCCAAGAAGAGGCCTTGGGCTGTCCTCTCACCCAGAGCTCAAGGCAGCAGGAGCCCCAAGACCTACACGGTGACAGAGTGGGGGTTGTGGAGCTCGGCTCCTTATCTAGAGCAAACAGTGGCAGTCAGGTTCTGCTCAGCACCTCAAGACCTGTTTCCTCCAAGGACAGCCCCTCCCTGCCTTTACCGTCTCACCGGCTTGTCTTGGTACCTTGATGGGCAAAGAGAGCACAGGACTTGCACACTAAGTGGCTTCCTGTACATTGGCAGAATGAATTTGCCCCGGGGTATCTTATGGAAGAGCTGGACACAAGGACTTATTGTGTAGATCACACCTCAGAGCACAGGGGGACAGAGACTTTCCTCGACCAACTCTTGCTAGGCTTTTTAAATTTTATTTTATTTTATTTTTTTGTATGTGAGCACACTGTTATCTTCAGACACACCAGAAGAGGGTATCGGATCCCATTACAGATGGTTGTGAGCCACCATGTGGTTGCTGGGAATTGAACTCAGGGCCTCTGGAAGAACAGTCAGTGCTCTTAACCACTGAGCCATCTCTCCAGCCCCTTGCTAGGCTTTAGTATAACTCTGGTAGGAATCTTCCAGCATGCAGGCTATGCACATGTGTTATCTCTTTCTGTGGGCATGCATTCCTACATATGTGCTTGCTCTCATGTGGTGTGTACAGTTGTATGTCTTGCAGGTGTGACTGAGTGTGCACATGGGGGCCTTTGTGTGTAAGCACACGTGTAGATGTGCATGAGCCTGTATGTGCATGTGCATCTGTGCACATCTGTGCATCTGCACGCATCTGTACATGTATGTAGGCACACAACTGTCTCTGTGAGAAGCATGCATATGTGTGTATGAAGGCACCTCTCTGTATGCATGCACCCATGATAGTCTCTGTGTGCATACATGCAAATACGTGTGTGCATCTTTACAAATGCAAATGTGTCTACATACATGTACATGAACATGTCTATATGCGCATCTGTGTATGTGCTATTTCATGCATGCATCTGTAGATATATGTGTACTCACGTGTGAATGTATGAAGGCACCTCTGTGTATATGCTTAGTACATCTATCTGTGCATACATGGGCATGAGTCTGTGTGTATAGGTTTTGTATACACCACTCTTGTATATATATGAGTGACTGTAGATGTATCTGTGTCTAACTGTGCACACACATGCAGCCATGTGTGTTCTTCTGTCTTCATCCTCCTCAGAGGAGAGAGGCAGCACACATAGAGGAAAGAAAAGACTCATGTCAGCTGGAGCAGGTATGGTCCAGGCCCATGCTTAGTGGCTCTGTGACCTTAGATGCTGTGCTTAATCAATCTGTCAGAGTCTTCGGCTTACTTACCACTTACCACATAGGCTTATGAGGCTGTTACGTGACCACTTCATATGTGGCATTTGCACGCTGTAGATACCTGTATTTAAGCCCCCCTTTCTCCATATTCTGGATTGTCTTGTATTCAGGCTGACGTCTGACAAGACTTCTTAGATATTTATCTTACTCCCTGGGCTATCTGGTATCATTCAGAACAAAAGTTGAGATGTAAACAGAGTGGAGACAGGACCCTGCTTTGTGTTACAGGATCACCAGGTCCCTGTGCCTTAGGTACTATCTGAGGCTGTCCCTGTTGTCATGGTGGGTAGAGAGACAAGGATGTTCTCCCTCCACTCTGGAGTAGGACAAATCCACACTGACCCTCAGGAGGTGCTGCTTGTCTAGCCTTGGTAGCAGGTAGGTGCTGAGGGTTCTGTGCAGGCACAGGGTGAAGGAGATCTGAGAAAAGGATTCTGGAAACAGCTTGGCTTGAAGCCGTTTCACAGCCTCGTGAAGACATGGCTGTGCTTTCTCTCACCAGCTAGTTTAAACTTCATTTGGATCTCCTCAGTTCACTACAAGTCCCGGATTCTCTGGAGCAAGATTTGAAGAACTTCAAGACTAGAACTGGTCCCACTCTGGACTGCTGGCCCAGCTGGCCAGGAGAGGGCGCCATTGCCTGCCTAATCTTAGTTTACTGCGCTTACGGAGATGTAGGGGCAACTCTACCTACCTTGTGAATCCTTTGCCTGGGATCGCAGCGTAGGGTCTGGAAATGCTGAGTTAGGGTGCAAACTAGAAGCTGCTATTCCAGGAGCCAATGTGCACTGTTCTAGACAGATCTTCCCCCACTGCCCACCCCTGCTCCACACCCTCCCAGCTTAGCCCACAACTGCAGGGTGTGCATGGGGGGAGGATGTTCTTCCTCTGGATATAGGCAAAGTACACCTCTGTCTTCTGCTTCCTGCCATGAGGAGATGAGTTCATTACAGAAGAAGCAGAAATACACTTCCTTTCTTATCCAGTAACTCACGGGGGCTGGCTCTGCAGCAGCAATATTCTTTGCAAAATCCCTAACCATGAAGGCAAAGGGTGGCATGGTCAGGGTGTAGCCTGGCACCACCGGGGGTGGCAACACTCTTGGTGTCTTGGAGTGGAAAAGTGATGTGCATGGCTCCGGAAAGGGATGTGTGACAATTGACCTTCCAGAAGGGCTAATCTCCTAGGAGCCCAGGAGCAATTCTATAGCCTGTTACATGGGGCTGAGAAGCTAACAGGATGGGCAGGAGGAAATGGTTATACAATGTTGCAGACATTGGACATTGATATGTGTGGTGGGTAGTAAGGGGTTGAAATTTTCATTCAGATGGCCAAGTTGTGAGCAGACAGCTAGGAGAACCAGCAGCATCTGTCCCGTTTGTCTACCCCATGAGTTAGCTACAGCGCACTGTCCTGAGTCTGAGTGGAGGCTTCATATCCCACAGGAGTGAGATTCCTGACCCTGACAATTCTACCCCTAGGAATCTTTGGCTATGTTGGAAGACATTTTTGGTTGTTACCACCGTGGGTATCCAGTGGGTAGCGGCCAGAGTTATGTTCAATGTCCTACAATGTCAACAAAGGTTTCTGGCCTCAAAATCACTGGTAGTGAGAACACCCAGTCCCCTGGGGGCAGGGCATCACCAGAGCTTCAATAGACCTGTGTTTACTGGGTAGGGGCCATGCTGTGGAAAAGCATCCATGAATTTACATATGTTCATGGTGGCAGGTTTCATGGCCCCTGAGCTCCTGCGTGGTGAAGAATACGGCTTCTCTGTGGATTACTTTGCCCTGGGGGTCACTTTGTATGAGATGATTGCAGCCAGAGGACCCTTCCGAGCCCGAGGAGAGAAGGTAGGTGCCACCTGGCAGGAACCCCTGAAAGGGTCCATTCTGGGGCAGACATGGATAGGTGGGTTGTACCAAAGACTATATAAGGGGTGCAGGCTCTGGGGTCCTGCGTGATATTCTGTCCCAAAGCCTACTTGTTCTTGAGAGTAGAACTGTTGAGATTCTAGACCTGTCCTTCCACACCACAGCCAGCAGGTGGCAGAGCAAACACACACTAGCTGAGACCAGGCATTGGACAACCACCCCATATACTTTCTCTGTGCCTCATTTCTGTCATGCACAGAGGTTGGTCTGGGCCAGAAGTCAGGTGCTATTTTATGTCCCAGTAGGGACAGTGTCTGCCTACTTGTTGCCACCTTGACCTCGCCTGACCTTACAGCTCTATGCTGTCATGTGATGATCCTGGCCGAACGTGGTGAAGTGTCTTGAGTCTCACAGGCATTAGGGCAAGCTGTGTGCACTAACGTTCATTCAGGTATCCCATGCAGCGTTTGCTCTGCCCTGCCTGCCAGAGAGATGATGGGGGACCGGCTTTATAATGGGGGATGTCTGGGGAGTGAGCCACACTGCCTTCATCATACACTTTGGGTGTGGGGACCCCTGTTTGGGAGACTTCACCAAAGCTGACCAGAAGTAAGCCAAGCCTATTTCTTAGGTTTCTCTCAGATGGTTTAGTAACATCACGTCAGCCAAGCTCTCCAGAAGCAACGTTCCCTTCTGGTCATATTCTGTGCAGTGGCAGACTAGCTGTGTAAACATGTGGAAGTCACCGGTGCCACCTTTAAAATCAGCCTTGGTGGCTGGAGGCTTCACTTTTTAACTTTGTTTCTTTGTCCTGAGACGGGAGTCTTTCAATGCCAAGCCATCTGGGAGGGGCCCACCAAACGCCTTCAGCCACCCTCACCCCAGTGAGGGTCAGCACCAAGCCCCAAGGCTCGAGGCTTGGCCAGGGCTCAAGTGAAGTGGTGCATTTGCCCGCCATGCAGGTAGAGAACAAGGAGCTTAAACAACGCATCATCTCAGAGCCCGTGAAGTACCCGGAGAAGTTCAGCCAGGCCAGCAAGGACTTCTGTGAGCAGCTGTTGGAGAAGGACCCAGAGAAGCGCCTGGGCTTCCGGGATGGAACCTGCAACGCTCTGCGGGCAAACATCCTCTTCAAAGATATCAGCTGGAGGCAGCTCGAAGCTGGTATGGGTGGTACCACAAGCCTGAGAGGGCACAGGGACCCCAATGGCATACGTTATCCATAGGGTCAGGCAGGCTGAAGTCGGATGGGGAAATGTGGGTAACAAGCCAGTGTGGAAGCTCTGAGCCTGTGTCATAGTGTTTGCTTTATAGTCACCCTTGAAAATGCACATGTACATACGTGCACTTTCAGGGGTACACAGACACACGTGTGTGTGCACACACACATGCACACACTACACCACGTCACACACAGGCATTGGATGGACCTATAGGCATTCACAGGTGAGTGAATACACACATGAGCATGTGTACATGCATGGGCTCACACATAAGAGGCTATGCACGCACTGGGACACAGACACACGTACACCTGTTGCACACATGGTATCCTGTGGCTGCAGGGTCATGACAAATGCCGTGGAGTGAATGAACTTCTCACAGGTAGACAAGCTCTGCCTCACTTGAATCCTTGGGTCTCTGGAATATAGGGTGTGGAGTCCAGGATGAGTCGGGAGCTGTAGAGAGAAGATTCTCGAAAGAGAAGTTACTTTTTGGGCAGAAGAGCTAAGCACTTCATCTGAAGATGGGCTATACTTGGCATAGCTGTCATGAGGCCCTGTGGTCAGGAAGGGTCCTGGCTCAGGAGGTCTAAGGACTGTCTTCTGAGGAGCAAGGGAGTAGTGGGGCACAGGAGACTGGAGTCAGGCATGTTGGAGAAAGTCGGGAGGTCATGCTTTGGTGTGAGCGGCCAATCTGGACCGATGCATGCCGGATGCAAAGCTGGAATTAGTGGCTTATGTACAGCAGGATTGCAAGGTAGGGTTAAAATGCCCCAAGGAAGGCCAGGGCAGGAGGTTAGGTGAGTTGAGTTGACTCCTGGGCTCTACAAGACCAACAATACCCTGCATCTCGTAGCTTCTGTTAAGAAGTAAAGCTGGCTGGGGAGGGAGGGTGCGGACCTCAGTTGGCATCTACCACTTTGATGCCTACCTGGGGCCAGGGAAGAGCTCGGAGTCTGGCCCTTCAGAGAAGGTGCAGGTGCCATGGGAGGGACTGAGGGCCCTGGTGTAAGGGGTTTCAAGATGCTTGGCTCATGAAGAGACTTTAGGAGTGGGTCTCAGGAAGGTGTAGGAAAGGGCTGAGATTTCTTTTAAAAAGGCTTCCTAGCTGGCACAGTGAATCAGAGTTGTAACACCAGCATTGGGTAGCTGAGGCAGGGGGATTGTGATTTCAGGCCAGCCTGAGAAACACCCACCTAACCCACACCCACCCACCCACCCACCCACAAACCTTTTTAACCAGATGTGGGCATCTTTTACTCTGTCCATCATCCAGTCTGAGTACTGAGCACGCAGCATGGGGCTGCTTGAGGATGCTGGCTTTTTCTGTCAGCATTGGGAAGAGCAGCAGGTCTTCCGCGTGTCTGTGGGGACCCTTTGGCTCTGCAGTTTCCTCACCATGGGTCTCTCTGATCTGTTTCCTGTTTCTTCCCAGGGATGCTCATCCCTCCGTTCATCCCAGACTCTAAGACTGTCTATGCCAAGGACATTCAGGACGTGGGTGCCTTTTCCACCGTCAAGGGTGTGGTTTTTGACAAATCGGACACAGAGTTCTTCCAAGAGTTCGCCTCTGGCAACTGCTCCATTCCCTGGCAGGAGGAAATGATCGAGACTGGGATTTTTGGGGACCTAAACGTGTGGCGTGCAGATGGTCAAATGCCGGATGACATGAAGGGGGTCTGCTCGGAGGCAGCCTCGACAGCCAAGTCAGGGATGTGTCTCCTCTCCTAGCCGAGTGTCTGAGGAAAGCATGGAGCTGGCTGTATAAAGAGAGGAAGGTGTACAGAGATCAGGGGAAGAGAGCGACCCTGGTGTCAGCCTGTGCCCACTCCACCCAGGTCACCATGCAACTGTGTCTCCACGTGGAGCAAGCAAGATTTTCGGTCTAGACCCTACAGGCATGACAGTCCATTTCTTCTGTCCTATTTCATTCAAAAGAGACAAAAAAAGGCTACAGATTGAATAATAAGATGTAAATGCTCAAAGAACCTCTGTGTATAGATGTGTGGCCCGGCCAGGAACTTGATGATCAGAGACTCACATTCAACATGGATCTCCTGGTACTTGGAGTTAATATTTCAGGGCAGACCTGGTCAGCTCAGGGTTGCAGGCATTTGTGTACCTCAAAGAAGGCTGTACTTAGGGTACCCACACTTCCTTCCTGGTTCCTGCCTCCTAAGCTGCCTTTACTGGTCACCGCCTGCTCTCATGGCCCCCAACTTGGGGATATTGAGTCTTTAGGGAGTAGAAAGGATGGTAGGGCCTGGTCTTAGCTGAGAGTCACTGCCTCCTCTCAAGGAGCGGAGAGAGCTACCTCAGGCAGCTACGGTCTCTGCCATCAGTCGACACTACATGTTGTGTATATCCAAATTGTCACCGTCACATCACATGTGATGGAGGCCTGAGTCCTTACATGCTAATGCTATGTGTGGTAGATGCCTGAGCAGAGCTATGTCGTATGTGGTTATTGCCCGAGTCCTTACACAGCCATCACACCTGTGATGGGTGTCTGTGTGCTCAGGCCATCTTTGTACTCCCAGTCACCCCCCTTTTGGGAGGGAAGGTGACCTACATATACCCCAAATTTTAAAAGATTGCTGGATGAAGCCAACACTGGAACCACAACGCTAGGCCAGTGTCCCCAAAGTGTATGGGGTACAAGCAACTGTCAAGAATATGTTATCAATCAACCCCAGGCCAGCTGCATTGTGGAAGATTCCAGATGTTGCTATAGAGGTGCCTTGCACGCATGGACATCCTGGGGACTAATGCTGAATGCTAAAGAAGTCCACACCAGACTTCCGCTCTTCTCAGAGAATCTAACACTGTGCAGTTTGGGTTGCTCTGGAAGGGCCTTGGGGAGGTGACCATACCTCCTGGCCCATGGTCTGGGATCCTTTGGGACCCGGTAGCCCTGTGACTGCTGTAGATAAGACAAATTTCCATCATTCCTCTCTCCTTCACTCCGTCCTCTAGTCCGGGGCATCATGCATGTATCAAATACTTGGACGTATAATTCATTTCACTGTGTTCTGGAGCTCAATTTAACGTGCTCTGGCTTGAAGACCCTGGCAGGTTGGTGGTCTCCTCCCGGGCTTCACAGGGGTGGGTGAGTGTGGAAAGGTGAATCTTGGCAGCCATAGCCGGTTTCAGGGAGGCCTGGTCTGTGTAACACATTAGCCATCATCCCTCTTTGGCTTGTCTAGAACTCTTGGAGTTGATGGTGGAGCCTGTGTGGCCTGTGTGGCTACATAGGCTTGGAGCCAGCCCTCCCCCCGCCCCCCACAGCCCCTGCCCACCCGCACTGTCGATAAGAGAGCAAGACAGTCCATTTTAAATTTCAGACAAATGGTGAATACTTTGCCAGTGTAATGTCTCAGCAGTATTTGGGGCAGACTTATACTAAAACCATTCATTGCTTGTTGGAAATTCAGATTTCACCAGCTGGTCTATAGGTCTTTTTAAAATCTAAATCTAGCCGGCCCATGGCAGACTCACCAGCGAGCAGGGGTGAAATTGTTGGGAGCAATGCTGCTTTGATTCTGTGTCTCTCAGGGTGTAACCAGGAGAGGTCTTTTCTCACTCTGGCCCACTCGGGGACATAAGCTCAAGTGTCACTCAGAGAGACTCACTCTGGGACCTCCAGCTGCCCTGTGCGTGGCTGTACGTGCAGGACACTGCTAGCTTCACCAGAGCTGATGCTAAGTGGAGAAGGGTTAGTTGCTTGCTCTGTGTTCTCTGGGTGGAAGTTTTAGCCAACTCCTCGTCCTAGAGGTTTCGTGGACTATTTTCGGGGCTCCACTGTAGGTGTTCTCTCAGGGACAGTAACCCTTTGGCCTGAAGAGATGAGATGTCCCCATCCCCGTTGTCCCTCCTCATACCTAGAGCTTATGAACTCCTAGGTCCTAGAGCTCAAGTCTTGCTGGACACTGACCCCGCAGAGCTTCAATGTACCCACTTTTATTCTGGCAGTTGTTGGCCATCTTGGTTCTAATCTCCCAGGAAGACAGAGAGCAGAGCATTGTCACCTGTTATAGGATGCCATGGATGCTGCTATACAGGTCTGTGCTAGGACCTCTGCAAAAAAAGGACCTCCTGAACATGAGGAGCCATCCCTAGGACTGGAAGCCAACCTTGGAAGCCCTGTGAGATGTAGGTTGTCTTGTATCCTGGTCACCAGCGAGCTGTAAATGGCTTCACGCGTGGTCAGAGATATACAACTGTGGAGAGCTTCATTTCTGCAATGACTGGAATAATTCTTCATCCTCAGGAGGGACCTGGCAGAGGAGCCACCTCAGACTAGACAGAGATGACTCTGCAAGTTGAAGGTCATCTGCTGAAAGGCAGGAACATGCTATGAACAGTAGGGCGTGTCAGCTTCTGCGGCATATTGGGCAAACTGGATTTAGATTTTATTCCTATAATCAAAGGTGATGAAATCCTCCAGCTGGCCCTGAAGCTCACCAGATCCAAAGCCATGTCACAAGTGGTTTAGGAGACTAAGCACCCAAGTCCCTGGCTGTGGTTTAAGGAAGGTTTAGTGCATGCCTGAAAGTCTGTGTTTTGGAAGTTGTACCTCCAGTGAGGTAATGTGGGTAGCAGTGGGACCTTTGAGAGTCGGAGCCTAGAAGCAGAGCCTTGGTCTTCAGGGAAATGCTTTGGAAAGGCTTAGCTATTTCTGTGGGGTTGTGCCTGGTCTGAAAGAGAGTAGGTTCCTCTACAGGCCTGAGTCTGATCTCCGAGCTCCTTGCCTCCCTGGCTGTCACCTTCTCTTACACAGCTGTGTGAGCTCTCAGCTGAATCTGTGGTGCTGAGGCCCTCACTAGAGGTCAAACAAATGGGGCTACTCATCTTGGCTACCCAGCCTCCAAACTGTGGGGTAAACAAACCTCTTCACAAATTACCCTGCTGTGGTATTTTGTTATAGCAATGGAACGTGACCGTCAACTTTAGAATTTTAAGTCGATTCAAAGTAGACTTCGTTTCCAGACAAGATGGTGTATACACATATTGTGGTGGTTGACTAGGAATGGTCTCCATAGGTTCATATATTTGAATGGTCAGTGAATAGGACGTGGTTTTACTTGGTGAGGATCAGGAGGTTAGGTAAGTGTGGCCTTGTTGGTGGAAGTGGGCTTTGAGGTTTCAGATACTCAAGACAGGCCCAATGGCTCTCTTTTCCTGTTCCCTGTGGATCCTGATGTAGAACTGTGAACTCCTTCTCCAGACCCATGTCTGCCTGCACGCTGCCATGCTTCCTGCCATAATAATAACGGACTAGACCTCTGAAACTACAAGCAAGCTCCAAGGAAATGTTTTCTTTTATAAGAGTTGACATGGTCTTAGTGTCTCCTCACAGCAACAGAACACTGACTAAGACAGAAAGAAGTTGGTGCCAGGGAGCAGGGTATTGCTGTAACAGGCTTGACCGTGCTGTTTCCTGGCAGAATGTGAAGTTTGGATTGGAAAAGCAGTCGAATGTTTTGAGGGGTTTAATGGGCCATGCTCATAGAAACAAAGAAGACGGGTGCTGAGGGCAACATAGATTCTGATGGCTCAGGTCAAGAGCTTTCAGAGGAGACTATTAGTAAGTGGCCTAGAGACTGTTCTGGTGATATTTTGGCAAAGAATGTGGCTGCTTTTTGCTCTTGTCTGAAAAGTCTGCCCGAGGTTAAATATAAGAGTTTTGGATTAGTGTCGTTAGGAGATTTTAAAACAGCCTGGTATTGACTGTGTTGCCAGTCAGTCTTGTGCAGATCTGTAATGAAGAGGAGAAGCTGATCAAGGAGAAATTGAAAATGTACAATTTGAGGAGAAAAGGGGCCCCAGAAAGTGTAATGGAGTTAAATGGAATAAAGGGGGGCTGGCCTCAGGACACGACCCCACCCAGCTCAGCCTCCAACTTGTAAGAAGGAATTAAAGAAAACCTTAGGAAATGGTCAACAGCAGAAAGCTGGTGCAGATGTAACCGAAGGAGGGGCCATGTTCCAGCCCAAGTAAGCAGCAGGACTTGGCAGCTTCTACCACATGGTTTGGCTTTCGAGTCAAGGATACAAGAAAGGAGTTATGAAATCCTCCTCCGAGATGAAGGAAAGCTGCTGAGGCCAGGCATGCATCAAGGGTGCTGCAGTCAACACAGCTGAAAGGAGTTGGAGATCTGAAGAGCCTTTTGGCATCAGACACGGAGATGCAGAGTTTGGAGTTTGTCCGGCCGGTTTTCTGTCTTGCTTTGGTCCAGTATTTCCTCACCATGTTCTCTTTCCTCCCTTTTGCAATGGTAATGTATATTTTGTGCCATTGTATGTTGCAAGTATGTGATCTGCTTTTTGGTTTTGATTTTACAGAGGATTACTGCTAAGAGATTGCCATGAGTCTCAGAAGAGACTTTGAACTTTGGGCTTTTAAACAGCATTGAAACTGTGATAGACAGTAGGAACTTTGAAAGTTGGACTGAATGTATTTTTGCACTATATCTATAAACCTGTGGGGGTCAGGGAGTGGAATGTAGTGGTTTGAATAGGAATGGCCCCCATAGGCTCAAATATTTGAATGTTTGGTCATTAGGGAGTAGCTACTTGAGAGAGATTAGGAGGTATGGCCTTGTTGGATGAGTGTGACCTTGTTGGAGTGGGTGTGGCCTTGTTGGAGTGGGTGTGGCTTTGTTGGAGGAAGTGTGTCACTAGGGGTGGGCTTTGGGGGTTTCAAATGCTCAAGCCAGGCCCAGTGTCTCTCTCTTCCTGCTGCTTGTGTATCTGGATCTAAAACTCTCAGCTACCTCTCCAGCACCATGTCTACCTGTATGCTGTCATGCTTCCCACCATGATGATAGTGGACTAAACCTCTGAACAGCCCCAATTAAATGCTTTCCTTTATAAAAGTTGCTGTGGTCATAGTGTCTCTTCACAGCAAAAGAACACTGGCTAAGATACATATTTTTCATGTCTCTTCGAGTAGGTACAGCTAAACCCCCTGAGTGGTGTGAATGAGGAGAGTTGGCAGAACTATGGAGATGGGAAGAGTTGCTGCTTCCTGTTCCTCAGCCCTGGTAGGGCCTCTGGAGCCCTCAGGTGAGCATTAGGCTCGTGGACCCACTGATGTCAGGCACACACACATGTGTATTGTTTCTTCAGCTCCCACAGTATGGAGGTACTTTACAAAGGAGACTAGACCAGAACTTGCTGCTACTCAAGACAGGTGGGATATGAGGAAGGATGGAGACATCCCCTGGAGTCTATGAAGGGGACTCTCAGAGTGGGGTGTCCACACAGGCAAGAGACAGAGGCTTGAGAAAGATTTGCTGAGCTCACTGCTGGGGTAAGCATCCATGTTAACCATTATTCTCCACCAGCAGTTCGACCAAATGTGTCACAAAGTAGCGTCTACTCCAGGCCATGGGCTAGGCTGAGTTCAGACAGAATCCCACTCATATGGATGATTCTGTGGGATATAAAAAGCATCAATGTAACTTGTAAATTCTCTAGAGTATCAGGTGGTGGGTGATGAGTGCCGTGGAGAAAAGACAGCAAGCAAGGAAGTTTGTAATGGGGGGCAGAGGCCAAGACTGAATCTACTAGGTTGTCTTGATAGGAAGCCCACTTCTCAGGAAAGATCTGAGGGGCTTGTCAGGAGGTCTCCAATAGGTGGTATAAGGAAGTCATGGCCATGTTCTAGAAATTCTATGCTTTTTTACAGTTGACTTGGTTGTTCTCAACACATGGAGTTTTAAAAGCCCCGCCTGTGGTGCTTTGAATGAGAATGGCCTCCATAGATTCATGTATTTGAATGCTTGGTTTACAGTTGTGGAACTGTTTGAGAAGGATTAGGGGGTGTAGCCTTGTTGTAGGAGGGTGTGCACTGGGGATAGAGTTAGAGGTTTCAAAGACTCACACTATTCCCAGTTAGTGTCTCTTCCCCCGACTCATGGTTGTGGATCAGATGTAAGCACTTAGCTACTTCTCCAGTACTATGTCTGCCTGTGATGACATTCTATCTCTGTAATAGTCATAGACCTTAATTCTCTGCAACTATGAGACCCAAATTAAATGCTTTCTTTTATAATTTGCCTTGGTCATAGAATTTTTTTTTTTCATGGCAATCGAAAAGTCACCAAAACACCCATCAAGTGAGTCTAAGGTAGATTGTGGTTTGGAAAGGGTCAGAACAGAGCTGGGTGTCAGGTAAACTGATTGGACACCCATCCCTCAGTGCATACAAGCTGACTGGACACCACCCCTCAGTGCATACAGGTGAGCCCATATCTCCAAAGCCTCCAGGGGTTGTTTCTCCATCAGCTTCCATTTGTTGGAAGTCATCAAGAGAGTAGGGGCTGGCGGCATGACCCATAGGAAGCTGAAGGGGTGAGGGACACCTGGTATTTTAATAGTTTTTAGTTATGTCTTAGCTGTGGCCCTGACACTGAATTCACCTGTTGTCAGCTTATCATAATCTGCATTTGGCCCAGATCAAATCCCTAAAGTGCAGAAGCAAACCACACAGCTGTGTGGTCCCTCCTCTGTGCTAGCTTTTCCAATCATCCCAGCTACCTGTGACACATTAACATATATGTTCCATCTGTGTGCACTGTAAGGCCAACCCCACACACAAGCTCCTGTTTCCTAAATAGAAATGAGGACTACTCTGCCCTCTTCTATTTACCCTATTAAACACTTGCCATGTCTTTCACTTCCTTCTTTGGGTTCTAGATGCTACCTGGTGGGCAGGGCAAGAGGGCAGGCAGGGTGCTGAGTGGTGCCAGGTGCCACTGGGCTTTGGTCACATGGCCACAGGGGTTCCTTCAGCGTTTCTAGTAAGGCCTGTCAGCTGGAAACAGCCCTTTTCCAACGTTATCTTTGGAGCTGCTATATTTGTTTCCATTTGGGCTGGACGGTTTGGCCAGAGGCGTGGCTATTTGATCAACCAGTAATGTAAGTATTCAGCACTATGAATATGTCACATTCCTGGCACTGTCTGGGAGGTTAATGTTAATTGTTCCAAAACTAAGAAGCCGTAACTGTAGATGGTGGGGCTTGACTAGAGGATCCGTGGCCAGACTTGTGTGCACATGGCCTTAGAAACTCAGGGACTCACCTTCTACTGCTACCATCACTTCATCTTGAATCAGCCATCCCTGACTGGGTAGCATCTGGTGTGGAAGGCTGTTTACAGATCTATTGGCAGGGGTCTGGAGACAATAGGGTCTACTAAGTGTGCAGCCCATCCTTGTGGCCAGGCTGAGGGAGTCCTAGCCTTTGCCAGGGAAGGGTAGAGGAGAACAAGAAAGGGTTAATTGATCAACTTGGTATCCAGTCTGGTCATGTCCAGTTCCCTACCCCAAGGAACTGTGGGTAAAGTTGGGTTCCTGTCCCACAAGCCAAATATGGGCATATTCGCGCTTCAGTCTCCTCCATGGGATTGCTATATTGTGGCACTCTGCTGGTTTTCTTTTGTTGATGTCCTCTCTGGGTCTGTCCTGGACACGAGCTCCGCTGAAATGAGTCTCCAAGGAATGTCGCACCACCTTTCGATGGCGCCCCATTCTGTCATATTAAAGTCTGCCTGGTTTGCTCCATCCTGTGCACCATGCTCCACCAGGGACCAGGTATCACAGCGACTGGAAGGAGGACATCCTTGAAAACATGATGTTGAAAATAAATGCGATTATCCAGAAGTTCAAGATGAAGTTTGATCTGATGTTTTAAAAACCAATTCTAAAGCCCTAGCCACATAGCAATATTTTTTTCTAAGGTTACCTGGTCATTTTTTAGACATGTGAGCTAGAGGTCCTAACCAGGATCATGGTATTGGGTGTATGCAGAACTTGTACCTGCTGTTTCTCCAATGCCCATCTGTCCTTCTAGGCTGGTCAATATTTGATATGCTCTGGGCATCCGGGGCCTGGTGAGTAGCTGGGTCCTGTTTCCCGGCTGGCCAGTGGTGGTGTTCTCTCCTTTCAGCAATGGGATAAGGCTGCTGCACACGGTACACATAGACATTTGGCTAAACCAAGATATTGCACAAACCAGTGGTTGCCGGAAACTGCCCCATTCAGTGGGATGGGATGAATGGGTGTCATTCATCCTGTGGAAACGTGAGCCACGAGAGACTGACTCCTGACTTTCAGCCGGAGTGTATCACAGCTGCAAAATCTTCTAGCAGAGCTCGGAAATGTTATTAATTTTAAAAATTCATGCCTTTGAGGACACCTCAATCCTGAGCTCACTCCCACCTGTCCATGCAGGAGGGTGGCCCTTTCTGTCTCCCGGCTGCTGGTCTGCATTATTCATCTCCAGATTCATTTCATGGGCTATTTGGTTTCAGCAGGGTTTACGTGTGTGTCAGCATGCCCAGTTCCCCAGGTCTGAGCCAGCAGATGACATAGGGCTCTGGCTAGTGCCACCCAAATAGCTGCCGGGAGAAGTCAAACGGTGGATATGGCTTAGGACAGCGGCTGATGCTGAGAGCAGGTGAAGCCTGTATCTTTCAGGGTCCAGTTGTCACCTGTCTCCTCAAATCAGTGGGGGCCGTAGCAATCACACGGACATGAGGCTCACTCAGAGTGATGGCCTCTAAATGTTTTTACCTGGCAGGTAGCAGAGGCTAACCCAGAGTCTGGAGGAAGTGAAGTGGGTCATCCTCCAGCACATTGTTGAGCATCTCCTGATCCAGAGTCCATCTAAGAAGAGAAGAGATGGAGTGAGGCCCCTCCCAGTAGATCTTCTCAGATTATAGTGCTGATGGCTGTCATTTTCTCACCACCCCATCATCCTTTTTCACTCATGAGAGATAAACCTTGAGTCTCAGCATTCTGGGACCCCTGGATACCCAGGCCAGCTCACCTCCTCCTGAGATGACTAGATGTCCTCACTATAAATCAAGAGAGCAGGCGGCATGTCCAGCTGGACACAATGTAGGGTACTTTGTTACTGTGAGGGCCATGGCTCCGGGAGAAGGCTTGTGGCAGAGGGACCATGGACATTTTCAGTCTTTCCTTTTTGGTTTTTCCAAAGCCTGAACCCAGAGCAGAAATGAGCAACAGTAGAATCACAGGCAGTGACAGAGCTTTTTACAAAGCAGGAAGGAAGGACTCTCCTGGAGTTGCTGAGGACAGGGACTAGGAGAGGCTTGGCCTCAGCAGCAGGAAGAGTGGAGGGAAGTCATCCAAGGCTCCTGATCTCAGGGTGTCTGGATCGTGTCTGATGTGTCTTGACCCAACTGTCATCTCCACTGAGACACAGCTGTACGTAGGCCCAGAACTAAGAGCCAGTCTTAGTTTCTGAGCTGTGTGTGTGTGTGCCAGTCTTAGTTTCTGAGCTGTGTGTGTGTGTGTGTGTGTGTGTGTGTGTGTGTGTGTGCATTCTGATGTGCAGGTGAGCCTGTGTGTGAGCAGTGTGAGCCTTGCATTCTGGTACCCATGTGAGCCTGAGTGGGAGACCACAAGGTCAACAGTCTGACTGAGCCAAACCCCAAGCCCCTGTCATTTTCACATGTTAGACAGGTCCCAAGTCAGTGGGGGAGTCCTTTTTCTGCAGGGAAGGCCCTGCTGTGGAGAACAAAGGCAGGAGGGGGCTCTCCCAGGCAAGTGTGGCCACAGTCCAGAGCCTGAGACCTGCATGGTACCCTGATGCAGCTCCACTATTCACCCCAGAAGCCTGATCTTGTGAGTCTCTGCTTTTTGTCCAGTTCTTCTGCCAGAAATGCAGGCGCCAGGGTATGGACTGCTTACAGAATCCAACATATGCCTCCGTTCATATACTCTACCTAGTACTGGGCACCAGTCCCCAGCTAGCCCCTCACATGTAGATGGCATAGGTGGCACTTCCTGAATGAGCTGCTTTGCTCACCTCTGCTCCTCTATAACTGTAGCTGAGTTCTTAAAGGGCATGTCTGTGTGGCTTATAATTATAGCTAAGCTCTTAAAGGGCAGGTCTGTGTGGCTTATCTTTGCCATTCTCCTCCATTGTGCCCAGACGGAATGAACAAATATTCTGTTGCGAGAATGAGTCCAGGTTGAATTGAAAATCAATATACAGGTGAGTACACGCTCTCCTTCTTGGAAGATGGAGTTAAGTTTTGAAATCAGACTTACCTAATTTATACATTGTTTCTCCCACTGACCAATCATTTGCCTTTGGAAAAGTTCATTCCGTGCCATGTTTTTCTCATCTGCGATCCTGTGATGACGTAGACAGTATGTGAAAAGTGTAGACAGTGTCAGGAGCTGTGCTCAACCAGGGCGACGCCTGTCTGTGTCTGACTCTATGCTTCCTAGAGCACTCGGAAAGCATGGGTTGCCTTTAATGAAAGTTTTGGAGTGGGGAGCTGCCAGGAGAACTTGTTCCTGAGGCATCCTGTGAGCCCATGGTCCCAGAAAGGAAGTCAATGCAGGAAACCTGGGGCTGTGGTAAATACTTTGCTCCAAACAGGAAGGAATCTGGGGCTGGCGAGGAAGTGTGTGCCTCTGCCATAACTGCTTAGTTACTTTCCAAATGTCAGAGCAATTTGCAGGTCTCTCTGATTATCTTCAGACCGGCAGAAGACAGATTTCTTCAGCCCTCATGATTGCTTGTTGGGAAATCTAAATTAGATTACATTTTAAAAATACCCAGATTCCAGACTATTGCTCCCTGTGGAGTTGAGCCAGGCCTGGGCCTTGGGCACCATAATGGCACGAGGGAGGTGGATGAAGCTGCCTCTGGCAGCATGTGATGTTCTTCTGTACAGTAAACGTTTTCATACAGGTAGAGGGACACGTTCTAAAATAACAAACGGTGTGACTAAACACATGACAACAGCACAGCCATTTACCAGCAAGTCTTGCACACTGTATACCATGCCCAATGCTAAAGGCCTCTCCTCCTTCTACTTGAATTCTCCTGAGGACACTCTTCCAGACACACCCATAAATAAGTCCTTGGAGCAATGGTGGGACCCTTCACTCCAGTCAAGATGACATTGAAACAACAGTCACCAGCATCCTTAGTATCACGAAAAAGGTTCTTAAAAAATCTCCCTTCATTTTTCTAGCTACAGAGTTGTGAGAGGTTAGAGTATGCCTACATACTCCAGCCAGCCCAGTCCACCACTCAGGAGAAGGGAGAGCGTGCTCCCACAGAATGGGAGCCGTTCCTGGAAGCTCTGTGTCGAACAGCCTAAATGTCCCCCGAGTGAACGTATTGCTGCAGAGTGACACAGTCCAATACGAGGCAGTGACTGTGCCTGTGAATTTCAGCTCATGGAGCTGAATGAAAGAAACCACATCAAAGAAGCACATTGCAATCGGTTCTAAAATGCTGTGCTGTGCCAACTACCAGCGGTTATCAGTGGCACTGAGTCGGCTGGGAAAGGCGCTTCGAAAGAGACAGGAGAAATTTGAAAATGATGGTATTGCTGGAGTTTTTTTTTTTTTTTTAAGAGTGCAAACCTGGGCTGTGGCGGCCCCAACAAGCTTGGTTTGGCTCCTGTTGCTAGTATAGCAATGGAAGAAACATATAAAAAACGGAAAAAGGTTTATTTCTTGCAGCCACAGCAGGAAGAGAAGCAAACAAATCTGTCCAGTGACCTCAAGTCTGTCTTCAGGGCACTACTATGAGGTTTAGGGTTAACGAGAGAGCATGAGGTAAGTCGGTTAAGCAGCCCTGGCCCACAGGGTTCTACTCGCTGTTGACTGCTCGTTCTCTCATCTCTGGTCTGTCCTGAGAGATGGTTTGTTAAGTTGACAGAACTGCATGAAGTCTCCTGGGAGAACGTTCCTTCTCTGGCTGGCATCCGGGCCCCAGCCTTTCCCTTCCCTTGACACCAGATTCTCAGGGAAGTTTTAACACCTCAGGGTCTATTCATTTAATACTCCGATAGCGTGCGAATTTATTTTTAAAATATCTTCTCTTCTACCAACGTAGCTACAATGGATGTGCGTCAGAACGCAGTTGGAGAATGGAGGTGTGTGAGGAGATTTTGAGTGCTTGTGAGAAAGCTCCAAGAGGACAAGGCATGAATCTTGGGACCTCCTTTTTTTCAGGGCACAATGCTGTTCTTTGAATGTGTTTTCATGCCCCTTCCAGGGCTGGGAGAGCATTTACTTCAGCTGTTGTAATTCACGTGGCTCTATGGAAAAACATGGTTTTTGCCATGTGCAGCTTGTCCTTGTGGTTGGACACTTTACTCAGGTGACTCTTCTTCACCCTCGGAGTATAAGTTGTCTGATGCTCTGAATAAAGTCAGCTAGTGCGCGAGACGTTCACCCAGCCTCATTGTTAGGCTCTGCTCTCCCAGGTTCACACTGCCAACTAGAGGGGTAAACAGATGCGTTTCCCATCCATGACTGTGCTGGTGATTTTGTGGGTTTTCCTGTCTTTGACATGGGACCAAGAACATGACTCAGCAGGTGAAGGTGCTTGCCATCAAACCTGATGATCTGAGTTCAAAGTCCTGGATGGTGGAAGGAGAAGATCAAGCCCCACAAACCATCCTGTGACCACCACACTCGTGACATGCACATGGATGAGCGTGCCTGCACAATTACATGTATATATGCACACACACACACACACACACACACACACACACACACATATTTAAATTATCATTCTCCACTCCAAAAAGTACAGTTTGATAGATGTCAATCAGCTTTCACCAAAGGAAGCTTTTAGAAATACACACACACACACACACACACACACACACACACACACACACCTCACTGCAGTCTGCAAGGACTCCTAAGACATAATAAAGAACTCAGCCTCCGGCCTGCACCAGTCATCTTCAAACTCATTTATACCGAGCTGTGTAGTATACACAACCCTTTAGATGCAGGACAACCAGATTGTGGCCAATTTTGTAAAATACCTGGCATCTCTCCCACTTCCTGGAGTTTGGGCCAAGGCAACCAGGCATCTGGTGCCCACAGACCCCCTAAGCAAACTCCTGTTAGCTCCAACTCCAGGCCCCTGCAGAGCCTGGTCCCTGCAGCTGCGTGTAGCACCTGCCTGCTCCCTGTCCTCTGTTCTTGGTTGAGCTGGAAGCATGCCCAGTGTCTCTTTAGAGGCCATCTGCCTCCACATCTGCATCCCTACCAGTGTCTGGGCTCCTTTAGGGTAAAGCTGGATCATCTCTCTGCTTGTGGTGAGCAGCTCAGAGCCAGGTCTGAACACTCAGTGCTCAGAACAAAGATACCCACGTGGCTTGTCTGCTGCTGCCTCTATTTCCCCCACAGGTAGGGCTCTGCCCCTCCATCTGGTTGGCTTAAATACCATGGGGCCTTGGAGAGTTAGCGAGGTTGTGGCAAGTTCCTGGATGCCCATGGGTAGCACATGAAGGAAGGCTGGGATGCTGGGGTGGGGCTCAGGTTTACCAGATTTTTCTTTTCCTTCAAATGCCTTGGCTGGCTCTGTGGAAACTGGCACTTAGAATAGCTCCTCTGGATCTGGGAGGGGACAGCACTTAGAGCCCAGCTTCCCCAGAGCAAAATAAGCCGCCTCCGTTCTCAGCCTGCAAACAATTGGTGATCTGGGAAAAGGGTCTGTAGGCGTTCCTGAACTGTCCTTATTCATGGTTGATGGGACTGGAATCGCTCTACACTGCACTAGAACGCAAAAACAAAACAAAACAAAACAAAACACACTTCGCAGAAACCTTCCGATTAGAGGAATGATGTGTGTTAGTGCGTAGGTGCCACAGGCTTCTTTGTACTTCACACAGATACCAGGCAAGGTTTCTCCCTGTAGCCCAGGCTAGCCTCAAACTCATGGAAATGTTCCTTCCTCAGTCTTCTGAGAACTGTATGTATTACAGGTATGAGACACTATTTGCAGCTTAATTCATGGTATTTGTATCTCTAGACATACTCAATGGCATTTATGTACTGACCCCAGCAACCAGGGTGCTAATACCACTGGTTGCAGAACCCCTGTTATTGGTTATGTACTGGCCTCAATGGTTTCTGATAGTTATAAACCAACCTCAGTGCCCAGGTGGTCATTTACCATCTTTGGTGGATATGTGCTGGCCTCAGTGCCCCCTGAGAGTCACATGCGGGTCACAGCATCCCTTGAAGTCACACACCAACACAGTGTATCTCTGCCTTACCCATGTCTCATCAACTTTATATGTCTATCCTGGTCGGGCCAGGTCTCAGTTTATTGGCTCATGACTTCTAACATAGATCTTGACTGCAGCCCCCGCCCCTGCCACATCCCTTAGAAAAGGCTCAGAGGCCTTTGAGTTTATCAAATGCTAAATTCTGCACTGTTCCACATGCTGGCCTTCTCTATGCTGCCAATGCCTGAGCCCCTGAGACACACCTTATCTTGATCCACCAGCATCTTCATCTGCTTTGTTTACTGGTCTGCCCTCCAGCCCCTGGGGCAGTGTCTAGAACAAGGTGGAGTCTTGGAAGGTATTGAGACTAGAAACTGCCCTGCACTCTCTGTGGTTGGATGAGACTTCACTTTCACTGTATTCTGTCTTTGATACCTATTTAGATTGAGTTGTATGACTTCTTCACTTCAGGGACAATGTGGTTTCCCTGGATGACTTGACTTCTTTCTTCCCCATTGATAGATATTCAGCACAACAGTGATTTAAAAAGACTCTAGAGGATTCTGGCACCACCAGCCTTATTGAACCACAGTTCTTCCAAAGGATTTCCTAAGGGTCTGTTCGTCTACCCTTAGAGCCTACTGTCTTGTGGGAATATCCTCAGGGTGCCTAAATATTGCTTGCTGAGGGTTTGTGCAGGGGTAATCCACCCCTTCATTGTGGGTGTGTTGTGCCTGTTTCACGAATACCTAAAGACCATCAAGAAGCCAATCCCGATGCAATGCACTAGGGTCCCTATTCAAGCTGGAGCTTGGGCCACATGGCAGTCACTGACACAGCAGGACAGGAGGGTGCATCCCTGAGCCCAGTTTCAAGCAAGCATTTATAGAGGCAAGTAAACAAACAAGGGGGTTTCTAGCGTGGCACACATCTGATTAGGGGGCTGTTATGGAATTTGTGGCCCTTTAAAATGATTGGCTGGTGCTGGGAGCCAAACCATAAACTTTCATAAGTAAATATCTTTAGATACAACTGCAACTTCTGCTCTCCTCCTGATTGGTGGTTGTTAGGGAGTGACCTGGAGACCAGTGCTAGGTGCAGGCTTATCGGTTAGCTTGAATTCAGCCTTAGACCAGGTTCTCTAAGATGGAGCCTGAACCCAAGATGGAGTTGGTCTGGTCTCTCAGATGCAGGTTCCTAAGTTCTCTTCCCTGTTAACAAGCAGGGTTCCTTCATGGTTGCTGCTTCAGTTCCAGCCTTGGCTTCTTCCCGTGGTGGGCTGTGATCGCACATATAAGCCAAAGAAACTCTTCCCTTCTCAAGCTGCCGTTGGTTAGGACATGCCTTGTCTGTTCTTGTTTCCTGCAAATACCCCCCTCCAGCTCTTTGCTTCTCCCCAGAAGCCTTCACTCAGCCTGCCAAAACATGACCTAATTGTCAACCATATCTTGCTAAGGAAACAGCCTTCAAGTGCCTTCCTTGGTGAGGAGGGGTTGATTTCCATCATTCTCAGCCTCCTCCCTCCTCCCTTCTGCCTGTTTTTGGAGATAGGGATCAAGCCGGCAGCCTCATGCATAACCATACATACTATGTAAGAACCCTACTATGGAACTGTGTAAGTACTTTACCACTGAGCTATGTAAGCACCCGGTTACTATGGAACTGTGTAAGTACTCTACCACTGGGCTATGTAAGCACCCTACTATGGAACTGTGTAAGTACTCTACCACTGGGCTATTAAACACCCTACTATGGAACTGTGTAAGTACTCTACCACTGAGCTATGTAAACACCCTACTATGGAACTGTGTAAGTACTCTACCACTGAGCTATGTAAACACCCTACTATGGAACTGTGTAAGTACTTTACCACTGGGCTATTAAACACCCTACTATGGAACTGTGTAAGTACTTTACCACTGAGCTATGTAAGCACCCTACTATGGAACTGTGTAAGTACTTTACCACTGAGCTATGTAAGCACCCTACTATGGAACTGTGTAAGTACTCTACCACTGGGCTATGTAAGCACCCTACTATGGAACTGTGTAAGTACTCTACCACTGGGCTATTAAACACCCTACTATGGAACTGTGTAAGTACTTTACCACTGGGCTATTAAACACCCTACTATGGAACTGTGTAAGTACTTTACCACTGAGCTATGTAAGCACCCTACTATGGAACTGTGTAAGTACTTTACCACTGAGCTATGTAAGCACCCTACTATGGAACTGTGTAAGTACTCTACCACTGGGCTATGTAAACACCCTACTATGGAACTGTGTAAGTACTCTACCACTGGGCTATGTAAGCACCCTACTATGGAACTGTGTAAGTACTCTACCACTGAGCTATGTAAGCACCCTACTATGGAACTGTGTAAGTACTCTACCACTGGGCTATTAAACACCCTACTATGGAACTGTGTAAGTACTCTACCACTGAGCTATGTAAGCACCCTACTATGGAACTGTGTAAGTACTCTACCACTGAGCTATGTAAGCACCCTACTATGGAACTGTGTAAGTACTCTACCACTGGGCTATTAAACACCCTACTATGGAACTGTGTAAGTACTTTACCACTGAGCTATGTAAGCACCCTACTATGGAACTGTGTAAGTACTCTACCACTGGGCTATTAAACACCCTACTATGGAACTGTGTAAGTACTCTACCACTGGGCTATTAAACACCCTACTATGGAACTGTGTAAGTACTTTACCACTGGGCTATGTAAGCACCCTACTATGGAACTGTGTAAGTACTCTACCACTGGGCTATTAAACACCCTACTATGGAACTGTGTAAGTACTCTACCACTGGGCTATTAAACACCCTACTATGGAACTGTGTAAGTACTCTACCACTGGGCTATGTAAACACCCTACTATGGAACTGTGTAAGTACTCTACCACTGAGCTATGTAAGCACCCTACTATGGAACTGTGTAAGTACTCTACCACTGGGCTATGTAAGCACCCTACTATGGAACTGTGTAAGTACTCTACCACTGAGCTATGTAAGCACCCTACTATGGAACTGTGTAAGTACTCTACCACTGGGCTATTAAACACCCTACTATGGAACTGTGTAAGTACTCTACCACTGGGCTATTAAACACCCTACTATGGAACTGTGTAAGTACTCTACCACTGGGCTATTAAACACCCTACTATGGAACTGTGTAAGTACTTTACCACTGAGCTATGTAAGCACCCTACTATGGAACTGTGTAAGTACTCTACCACTGGGCTATGTAAACACCCTACTATGGAACTGTGTAAGTACTCTACCACTGAGCTATGTAAGCACCCTACTATGGAACTGTGTAAGTACTCTACCACTGGGCTATTAAACACCCTACTATGGAACTGTGTAAGTACTCTACCACTGGGCTATTAAACACCCTACTATGGAACTGTGTAAGTACTCTACCACTGGGCTATTAAACACCCTACTATGGAACTGTGTAAGTACTCTACCACTGGGCTATTAAACACCCTACTATGGAACTGTGTAAGTACTCTACCACTGAGCTATGTAAACACCCTACTATGGAACTGTGTAAGTACTCTACCACTGGGCTATTAAACACCCTACTATGGAACTGTGTAAGTACTCTACCACTGGGCTATTAAACACCCTACTATGGAACTGTGTAAGTACTCTACCACTGGGCTATTAAACACCCTACTATGGAACTGTGTAAGTACTCTACCACTGGGCTATTAAACACCCTACTATGGAACTGTGTAAGTACTCTACCACTGGGCTATTAAACACCCTACTATGGAACTGTGTAAGTACTCTACCACTGGGCTATTAAACACCCTACTATGGAACTGTGTAAGTACTCTACCACTGAGCTATGTAAGCACCCTACTATGGAACTGTGTAAGTACTCTACCACTGGGCTATGTAAGCAGTTCACCATTGAGTGTTATACTCTTGGTTCTCAAAATATTTTAAACAATGCATCAATAGTCTTTAAAAGACTTACTTTCCCCTACAGCTGCTGTGCATGATGCTCAGGCTTGGTTAGTTTTTTGTCAACCTGATACAAGCTAGAGTCATCTTAGGAAGAGGAACACCAACTGAGAAACTGGCCCCCGTCACGTCACCTGTGGGCAAGACTGCTGAGCGTTTTCTGAGTTAAGGACTGGTGTGGGAGGGCCCAGCTCACTGGGGGAGGCGCCACCCCTGGGTGGGTGGTCTTGGGTGGTATAAGAAAGCGGGCTGAGCAAACTATGAGACGCAAGCCAGTAAGCAAAGTCCCTCCATGGTCTCTGCTTCAGGTCCTGCCTTGGCTCTTCCAGTGATGGACTGTGACCAGACATGCAAGCCAAAGAAGCACTTTCCTTCCCAAGATGCTTTTGGTCATGGTGTCTTTACTGAAGTGACAGGAACCTAAATAAGACATGCCCTGTCTGCTCCCCTGTTTTTTTTTTTTTTTTTTTTTTTTTGCAGCCCCTCTCCGTCTTCCCATAGCTGGCTTCACTCAGAACTTTAGCTGGGGTGGGTGGGATGGGAGGAGAGCACCCCTGCCCTTGGTGCTAGGTGGGGGCAATGCCGACAGCTGAACAGAGTTTCCATGCTGTTAGGCAGATCCACCAGAACCCCGACTGAGAAGATGCCTCGGGCCATCATGTCACCTGTGTGCACGTCTGTAAAACATTTTCTCAATGATGGATGCCGGAAGGCTCAGCTCACTGGGGGTCTGATGTAGGCAAGGGGCTTGAATCCTTTCCAGCTGTGTGGAGAAGCTCTGCTCTGCACCTGCTGACTTTCTCTGTTTCCCTCCACCTGGGCCACCCAGTCCTTGGTTTGTGGCCACCTCGAACGGAGGGCTGGGCTCAGGCCAGCGGCCCACAGTGTATTTTCAGGTACGTTCCTCCTCGCTGGGTCTGTGGGTCTTTTCCTAGACTCACAAGGGACTAGAGACTGGAAGGGGAAGAGGGGGAAGAGGAAGGGGGGGGAGGGGAGGGGAGGAGGAGGAGCGGCAGGCAGGCAGGCAGGCACCGGGACCTTGGAGGGAGGAAGGGAGGTGTAGGGTAATGGAGGGGGCTGAGGGGAGGTGGAGAGAGAAGGGAAATGACCGAAGGAGAGGTAGAAATAAGTGTCCGTGGAGTAGAGGAGAGCGGACACAGAGCTGCACTTCTTGTAACTGCTGGGCCTCCTGAAACCTAATCACCGGGCCGGAGGAGCCTCCGGGCACTGCCCTCCCAGTGGAGGGCACTTCGGGAATGCAGCCGCTCCCACCGCCTGTGCCAGGCCCTCTGGCTCTGCTGGATACCGCAGGTTAGCTAAGGGCATCATTGGTATCTCCGCCGGCCGCTGGCGGGCAATCTGGGGGCCCGGGAGCTGGGTTACAAGTCTCTAGCAGATCTAAGAGGGGGTCACTACCCGCACAGCTCAGGACTCTGGGCATAGGACCCCTTTGGGGTTTGGGACTGGGACTCGGGTCTGGTTTCATGTGGCACAGGCTATCCATTGGTGCTCCATCCTTTTCCACACCAGTCTACCCACTGTTCCCTTCTGTTTCTGTACCAGGATGTTACCGGTTTTTTGTTAACAGACCTAAATCCTTTTAAGTGGTAAATCCCAGTCCAAAACCTCTCCAGTCCAATTGCATTTATTTCAGTTTCTAAACTTTTTCGGGAAATGTTTGAAAGAACCAAGGAGCGCTTCCTGCCTGAGGGGGGCGGGGAAAGGTGCTCAGAGGTTTTAGAGTTGTTGGAGCCAGCAAAGGCTTCCACCCGCCTCACACCCCAGCCCCTCCATCTCTACACAGCTGAAAACCAGGTCCGTCTGGGAAAACAGGAAACCTGGTGCAGGCTGTGGCTCCAGCCGCTTAGGCATGGGTGCTCTTCTGGGAGGTAGCCTGACCCTGGAGGGATGCTGGGCATTGTTCTTGGAGGGCAGAGGGTGGGGGAGATTTACATGGTGACCTTCTGCTATGGGATTAAGGGATTAGGTCAGAGTGGGGTGGGGGGACTCTTGAAGATCTTTTCAGAAGCTCCGGTGATCCTTGGGAACCCTGGTGATAGCTTCTGACCTTCTCGGGAGACACTTTTGGGAAGTTTGATCGGTTAATGCTGTTAAATAAAAATAATAAGGAATCTGGCTTCTTTCTGAGAGAGTGCTTCTTTCTGAGAGAGTGTCTCCTCCGTAAGGCCAGCCGCTCTGCGGTCATCCATTCATTCTCCAGTAAGCTGCTAGCTAGTGTTGAACGGCAGCTGTTATGTTTTCAGTTGCCCCTGCTGTTATGTGAGGGTGACCTGGTTTACACCTGCTTCTGAATTTTCTTCTGATAAGAAACTTCAGACTTTGAAATGGTTTGTGGGAGGTGTTTGTTTGTTTGTTTTTATTGAGACAGAGTCTTAAAAGCAACTAAAAGTCTGTGTGTCTCCAGACTCTGACCATTTTATATTGATGCTTCTTTGCTTACAGCTTGGGGTGGTGGTATAGAAAATCAGGACCTGGTGACTGAGCAATGCCTAGCTTTGCCTTTATTACAGGATCTGCCCTCAGGGGATCTCCTAGTCTGGTCTCACTACCCCCCCCCCCACCCCCACCCCCAGGCTCAAATGACCCTTCTACCTCAGCATCCTCAGTACCCAAGACTGTAGACCCAGGTTACCACACTTGACCCAGAGGATTGACCTCACTGTGGGATTTCAGGCTCTGTAGATAGCAAGGTCATAACGATGAACCTAGGCTGAGGTATCTCTTCCCATAGTCCAGCACAGAGAACAGTCTGTTATCCACCAGTGCCTGCACCTTCTGGGCTGGCCAAGTGGAACTATAAGGACCTTGGGTCAGCAGTTCCACCAAGACAGGCAGAGGCCTGGGAAGGAGGGCAACATTTGAAAATGAGGTCGAGGTGAGGGTGGGTGGACAGAAAGTAACAAGGTGGTATGTCGAGGTGTGTGGGGAGGGCATACCTGTGACTGAATAGACAGGAACACTAAACAGTTGAGAGAGTCCCTATCGGCTGGCTCAATGGCACCCTCAGAACAGCACTGTGGTTTTTAAATGAGGCTGGCTCTCACAGTTGGGCTCTGAGGACCTTCGAATAGACTCAGTCTATCAGGATACTGTCTTTGCTCTCTCTACCCAGGTGCTGTCTCCTCCCAGTGTGAGCTGAACACTGGCATCCTAAAGTGAGAGGCACGGTGATGCTTGGCCTTTTTCCTCCTCATGGGCCTGAGCTTGGTCATCTCCCACAGTAACTGGTAGCAGTGGTTTAATTAGGATCCAGGACAGTAGCATCTTGTTGATGGGAAAAGGGACAGAGGAGATGGTGCAGTAATTGTCTGGGTTTCTGTCATATGTGAAACGCCATTTATCTCTAAAACCTTATGTAGAAATGCTTTTATCTGGAGATTTCAGACACCCCTGTCTTCTTGTCTCGGGTTGTTTTTTACTTCCTTATTTTTATGCCATACTAAATATTCAGATATATTTATTTTTTTTTAAGATTTATTTATTTTACACGAGTACACTGTAGCTGTCACACACACTAGAAGAGGGTATTGGATCCCATGACAGATGGCCGTGAGCCACCATGTGGTTGCTGGAAATTGAACTCAGGACCTTTAGGAAGAGCAGTCAGTGCTCTTAACTGCTGAGCCATCTCTCCAGCCCCCAGATGTATTTATAAAAGGTGCTTTGGGTAGGGCTGTCCTTTTCTCTGTTTTTCTGGTTGGAGTCTATTAACTCCAATCCAAGTAGTCAGAAAGGGATGCTCACCTGCCCTGTCCTGCAACCATGCAACTTTTCAGACCCTGTCTTAACCTGGGAACTGTGGACAGAAGTGCTGGCAGCCTGAGCTTGCTCATGTCTCTAGGGTTTTATTACAGAATACTCTAGGGGAAAGTCAGACTAAGGAAAAGACTGGGAAGGGACGGATGGCTGTCGGGGTATAAATGGGAGATAGTATAGTTTTAAGGGCGTGACCTTTGGCCAGTTGTTTTTGCAGGCCAGAAGCCATAGCTTTTTAGTAGTGCCAAGTGCCACCAGCCTAGGATGTCATGCTGGTAAGCCGACACAGGGGTCGTGCTCCAGGGTACTGTGGGCTAGTGACACCCGGGGTGAAAGATGTTTCAGCAGGAAGGTCCACCCAGATCTCAGCCATGCTGGGTCATTATTAGTTGCTTGGAATGTAATTGGTGTGTGCACTTTAGGTAAATGGAGAAAGCGAAACCCCTTAGGGGGAGAAACACTTACCTGCTTTACTCCAGGCTGGTTTCTACCTGCTAACCTGGGAGGTGCTTGCTCAGTACCTCTGCAGACGCTCACTGTGAGGTAAGACCAGGTGATACCTAGACCCATCCTACTGCAGGGAGCCTCAGCCTCCTGGCTTGCTCCCGAGGCTGTGAGTGTGTGCTCTGCTGGAGCCGTGGGCACTGTGGAGAAGCAAGGGGCTGCTCCAAGGCCTTCCATGTTCTGTCAAGGCTCTGTGCCCTGTCCCTGGTGCTTTTAAAAAAGGGTGTTGCCTTTGGCCCCTGCTGGGCCGCCATCACATCTCACATCCCTGAGCTATCCAGGGTCGATTCCATTCAGCTTGCCTCACTTCCCTTAAATTTACGCAGAGGTTGTGGACACAGGAGAAAGTGGAATTGGGGGTTCTCTCTGCCCATCCCGCTGCAGTAGCCTCCCCAGCTCCCTGTTCTTCAGTTCCCAGGCTACCCACTTACCACCCACCAACCTCAGGGCTTTCTCAAGGCCAGCTGCATCCACTCCCAAAACACCTCAGGGCCTCCTTTCCTGGATGGTGTTCCCATAACCCATCCTGGATTCTCCTTGTCCCCTGGCCCTTTGGAATGTAGTAGCACTTTATAAAGTCTATACGTACCATGGCTCATCTTATGTCTGGTGGCCTCTTATGTCAAGATCAGAAGCTCCCAGTGGGGGTGAGGGATCACCTTGCGTTCATAGCAGTGAGTCTGGGATCTGAAGGCATCTGCACATGATGAAAACTCGAGTGGGGGATGGGAAGCTGGGGCATGAATGGGAATGAGGAGGGAAAGCAGAGCAGCAGAGCGGTGAGTGGGAGAGCGAACACATGTGGTGTTTCTGCAGCTGACATTGAAGTAAGCCCATAGGGTGTAAGCTGAGGCAGATGCAAGGGTCATGTGGATTCTGGACATAAACCTTCCTCTCAGGCAAAAGAGTGGGGACTCAGAGTGGGATAGGGAGCATGAACCCATATTTGAGGCTGGGGCTTGCAAAGTTTTATCTTCTGCCTGGGAGCCAGCAATCACTATGTTGGGGAATGGGTAGATCTGGCCTCTCTGTAGGGATGAAGGGTAGTTTAGGAGGAGAGTCTCAGGAGAAACCTGTCAGTCCTGGTCTGGAGAAGGGTGAGGAGGCTGAACAGGGAGGAGCAGGACCTCTGGAAATGGGTCTTGCTCCTGGAGGTGTGCCCTACTGGGTCAGATAAAAATGGCTTTCTCAGGTCAGCTGAGTCATGTGGAATGTGAGAAGCCATCTGCGGTGCTTTTAAAATTTATGTCTTGAATTTGTAACTACCCTTTCCTTGGGTGTCATAACCTCGACTCGTGTTAAGCTTCACTGGTGAGATCAAAGGTGTGTGAAGTCTCCAAATGAGAACCTAGCAGAGTGTGAAGATCTGTGCTAGCACGTCCCTGGCCATTTTATTTATTTATTTATTTATTTTGAGACAGGGTTTCTCTGTGCAGCCCTGGCTGTCTTGAAACTCACCCTGTAGACCAGGCTGGTCTTGTCTCTCAGAGATCCCCCTGCCTCTGCCTTTTGAATGCTGAAATTAAAGGTGTGCTCTACCATGCCCAGCTCCAGTGGGCATTTGAAAGGAGGTATACTTGGGTAGGCAGGCTGCTTCCTGGTGGTGCAGGTACTGTGCTGTGTGGACACACATATAAGCACATGGGAGCACACATACTTGCATGTGTGTACACACTCACAAACCGTTGACTTGTAGGACTCTGGAGGAGGATGAGGCCACCACACTTGCAGTGTGGTCAGATGCTTGGCTGGATCAGAGTGGAGTATGCCTTCTCACTTGGCTTTGGCCATAGCCTGTGTTTCAGGTGTGGGTGTGTAGTAACTAGGGGAGGCAGGTGACGGTCAATGGAAAAGCTGTTCTATCCTCCCCAGACCATCAGGGAAGAGGCAGGCCCAAGGGCGTCCAGTGGAGGGCGGAGCCCTTTCCTATGAGAGCTGCACTGCTCCTGGAGTTTGGCTGCATAGAGCAGGCTGTCCAGAGGAGTGCTTTATGGCACTTGGGTTTGTCTAATGAAGGCTGGGGAAGGATACTTAGTGGTACTTCTCATGTTCTCTACCTGTGACTTCATTCTAGAGTCTTGTATTCCAAAGCAGCTGCAGAGCCCAGCTGTTGTACTTGTATCTCAGGCAGGAGGTAGGACAGAGGCCACGCTGCAGCTTCCTGAAATGTTCCTGAGTCCAACAATCTCTGCTGAGCTGTAGCCTCTACAGAATTCAATCTCATAGCCTGAGGCTGCAGATGCAATCTTTCGGTCAGGTGGTGAGGTCTACACCCAGAAGCCCCAAAAGCTGACAAAAGAGGCCCAACATCTGGGACACAGCTGCCCCTGACACTTGTGACACCCATATGCCTCCTCTACCCTGTGAAACCCTTGGACTTGAGATGAAGTAAAGCCACTCTCCAGCCTCAGGCAGTGACCCCTAGCTATGCTCAGGACCATCAAGGAGGAAGGAGTGGGCAGGCTGCTCACCTGCCTAGTCCAGCCTGGGCCAGGTTTTCCCTGTGTTGGGAGAGGACAGGCCTGGAGCTCACAGGATTCCAAATGACTGGGCTTGGAGCATAGTGGGTGGGGAATCAGCCCCCATCTTACCAATACCCTTCTTTTCCTCATAGAGGGCTTTGCAAGGAGAAAGAAGATCTCTCTGTGGTTTGTGGGCGCTCTGCTGCTGGTGTCCACCCTCATCCTGACCATTGGCCTTGCTGCTACCACCAGGACAGAGAATGTGACTGTGGGAGGCTACTACCCAGGGATTATTGTGAGTCAAAGGCCTATGGGAGACTGGGCAGGATGTTCAGCGATCTATGTGGACAGATACACCACCTGCTAGTCTACAATGCTGGAAACTTCCACTGGGGGTAGGGGTACATAGTTCTAGGAAAAATGACCTCAGCCTGATGCCTAGTATCTGAGAGAGTATCCAGCTAAGAAAGAAGACTGAGGGCTGCTGGTTAGAGGGCCCTAAGGTAGGCTTGCACCATGTTCGCAGGCTAGCGTTGTCATAGGCCTTCTGGAGGTAGACCAGGCAGGAGAAAGATATGACTTGGAGATGGTAGGAAGAATTCAGGGTCACATAAGGTTACACGGTAAATGTGGGGAGGGTCTGAAGCTGAGGCTCTGAAGAGATCCCTGAAGGACCAGCCCTGCTGCCCCTGGACACTAATACATACAGCAGCCCCAGCAGAATTCCTGGCAGATGGGCTGGTGGCTCTGAGAGCCCCATGGGGATGTCATGGGTTGAAGCTGTTGTTCATGATGTCACCATTGAAAACAAGAAGGAGGACAGCTGTGTGCTGACGTCCCACAAAAGGGTGAATGACTCTAGGGACGGCACTAACAACCTCAGCAAGGCAGGGCTCTCAGCCCTCAGCCTCTAAACATACTTGCTTTCTTTTTACATTTGTTGTTTATTTATGCATCTTGGATACATGCATGAGTCATGTTATCCGCCTGGGTATAATTCACAGGTAACCCTGTGTATAAAACGTCTATGCAGGAATGATTTTACTGTAACATTGCATGAAGCGCATGCCAGAGATGCTGGCTTTGTACAAGGCTCTTCTGCCACGTTGCCAGGGCAAGGAGGGGGATCCTGAAATTCATGAGCTAGACTGTGTGAAGGTGTAGCATCGCTAATTCTCTGAAAAGTATGAAGGTCAGCCTGGAGTGGTAGTCGGCTGCCTGTCCTCCAGATACACTTGTTGGAGATTCTCACTCATTTTGTTGCTGTGATATAACACCCTGACAAAATACAAGGGTGAGAGGGTTTATTTTTAGCTCACATTCAGGTTATAGTCCACTATTGCTGGGATGGCACAGGAACAGCAGCTTGTAGCAGCTGGTCACATCGCATCCACAGTCAAGAGCAGAGAGATATAAATGTGTCCATGATGATTGCTTGCTGTTTGTGTTCAGCTTGATTCCTCCATTCTTATACAGTTTAGGGCCTCCTTCCTAGGGAATGAGGCTGCCCACAGTGGGCTGGGTCTTCTCATCAATTCACTTAAGTCAGTTTCTCAAAGACACGCCCACTGGCCAACCCAACATAGACCACCCTTCATTGAAACAGGGTGACTTTAGGTTGTGACAAGTTGATAATCAAAGCTCATCATCACAAGATTATATTTCAACATAGAATATCTCTGAGGGAACCGAACAAGGAAATATTGCCCTGGGGGATGAACTAACAATATATTAACCAGAATTAGCTTTGTCTTAGACTTTGTATCTTCATAGAGATGATAGTGAAAGTCAGATCATAGAGACATTGTATCCAACAGAGCTAAGGGATGCTGGCTACCTCAGGAGAGTAGCCTGGGCATGAGATACTGCATCCAACAGAACTGAGGGGTGTTGGCTACTTTAGGAGAGTGGCCTGGGCATGAAAAAAAAAATCATCATTTTTGGAAAAAAAAGTTTTTACATACAAAAAAATATTAAACTTAGCATAACATATATTTTAACATCTTTATGATGTTTGGGTCTGACATTTATGAACTGTGGGCAAGGAGTGCAGCCTTCAAATCTTGATACTTGGAGAGATGCCATTCTTTGGAGTCAATATGGACCAGTGCTTGACCCTTCAGATGAGCATAGGCTCAGAGCAGTGTGTTCAGAGCATCTCTGGAACTCAGGTCCAGTACCCGGGCTTTGAGATGAGGACAGGTGCAAACACCTGATCGAACCTCTGCCTGGAGAACCTCCTGGACCCCAAGCCTCCATCTTGCCTTTTTTACATGCCCTGGTTGCCTGCTGTCCTACTCCAATCTGAAGATTCTAGTGTAGGCAAGCTCTTGGTATCCCTTCTGCTGAAATGTCATAGGTGTGACCTGCCAAATTTCTTTCTGTCTTTCTAGGACTGGCTTTAGAGGGCATGTCAGAGGGTCTGTGTAAAGACTTCAGGTCCCTACAAAGGTGTACTGAGGCTTAATACCTGATTTCTGTGTCCAAAAGTTGGACTGATACAGAAGCACTAGCTTCTGCCCCACCAGTGGGCATTGGAGGGAACAGGAAGGGACTGTCCCTCTCTAGAGACAGGAACTGCATCCATGCTGCATTATAAGGATGGCCACACTCTTCTGACAAAGTATTAAATTTAAATTAAAAATTTAAAGACAAGGTCACATTTGGTAGCCCAAGTTGGCCACCCTCCTGCCTCGACTTCTCAAGTGCTACCCCACTCAACTGGACAAAACATTTTAAGGGTGAATTAGCAAATATTTAAAATTATATTTACTTATCTTGATGGGGGAGTGGCATGTATGCTATGGTACATGTGTGGAGGTCAGAGGAACCGGTTCTCTCCTTCTGCCATGTGGGATCCTGGGGATTGAATTAGGTCATCGGGCTTGCCAGCCCAAGGGCCATTATTAACTGTGACGGGTCAGTATGATGCTAACCAAACATCTCTCTCTTGTTCTTCCTCTCACCTCAGCTGGGCTTTGGGTCCTTCCTGGGAATCATTGGCATTCACCTGGTGGAGAATAGAAGACAAATGGTAAGAAGACACATTTCTCTTGCAAAATGGGCTTGTAGGAAGTGTTAGTCCCTCAATATAGGATGCTACAGTCACAGATAGGGTTTCCTCTCCACATTCGCCTGAAACCCCTGGACCTATATACTATAAAATCTAAGATTCAGGGCCTAATTGGTACCATTCACAGCTTGGTTAAAATGAGCATACCACACGGATGATGAAAACAGAGCAGGGGACCTGGGGTTAGATGTTAGAAACATAGTTACTAAGAGACACAGTAACCAAGGCAACTTATAAAAGAAGCATTTAATTGGTGTTACAGTTTTAGAGGTTGAGTCCATAATCTTCAAGGTGAGAATGGGGCAGCAGGCCCAGGCAGGCATGGTGCTGGAGGATTAGCTGAGAGCTTACACCTGATCTACAAGGTTGGTGGGAGTGGAACAGGGAAAGAGAGAGGGAGAGAGAGGAACTTCAAAGCCCACTTCCAGTGACACACCTCCTTCAACAAGGCCACACCTCTAAACCTTCCCAAACAGCTTCACCAATTGTAGACCAAGCATTCAAATATGTGAGTGTATGGGGACCAGTCTTCTTCAGACCACTACAATAGTAGACATTTAGATGCTGTTTGTCCAAGTTCACAGAGCATCAATAGCGCTGTAGTATAGGGGACTATAGATTCTATTTGTTGGTGCACTGTTGTGGATTATTGCTGTAAAAAATAAGTGGCTGTCACTTTTGTGTAAGTCCTATGAAGGTACTCTGGGAACCTCCTGTTTCCACCCCTCCATCCCCCATACCATCGAGGGATAGGGTTAGAGAGACACACCACCATGTCTTGATCTTACACGTCCCCATGCTTGCATGGCGTGTACTTTACTGCCTGCGCTATCTTGCTAGCCTCAACTTTCAATTTTGGTGGAGCTTTAATGTTTCTATTTCATTCAGGCTTTTGATCCACTTTAGTTTGCATGAATGATGTGAAGCAGAGCTTCCAGGCATTCCTTTGTGTTTCCCTCATCTGAACACCATTTGTTGGAGTCCATTTTTTAAAAAAGTAACTATAAAATATTATTTATTTTTTAAAAGAAATTAAAATAAGATTACATAATTTTATCTCTTACCTTTCCCCACTCTATGCTCTCACACACCTACCTCCTTGCTTCCTCTTGAAATCATGGCCTCTTTCATACACACACACACACACACACACACACTGCTAAGTCCATTTAGTGTTATTTGTATGTATATGGTTTCACGGATGACTATTTGGTATTGGATAATTATTAAGGTGGCTCATCCCTAGGGAAGACTAATTGTCCCTCTTCCGGCATGTCTTAGTGTGCCAGATAGTTCTATGTCAACTTGACATTAGCTAGAGTCATCTGAGCTCAGGGACCTCAATTAAGTAAATGCCTCCACAAGATCAAGCTGTATGCAACCCGTGGCATTTTCTTAATTAGTAACTGATATGGGAGGACTCAGCTCATTGTGGGTGGCACCACCCTGGACTGGTGGTCCTAGGTTCTATAAGAAAGCAGGCTGAGAAAGCCATAAACAGCACCCCTCCCTGACCTCTGCATCAGCTCCTGGCTCCAGGTTCCTGCCCTGTTTGAGTTCCTGACCTGACTTCTTTCAATGATGAACAGTGATGTGGAAGTTCAAGCCAATTAAACCCTTCCCTCCCTAACTTGCTTTTTGGTCATAGTGTTTCATCGCAGCAATAAAAACCCTAAGACACTTAGTTACTTGTAGTTCTTTGTCTATGGGGCCCAGTGAAACTTTCCTCCTCCCTGTGAGTCTGTTTACTGGTGTACTACTTCTTCAAGTCTCGCTTCATCGGCCATATTGTTTTGTCATGGGTGAAGCTTCCCTGTCATTTTCGGAGACACAATATCACAGTAGATTTTCCGGTCCTCTGGCTTAGTCTTTCTTCTTCCTCTTTCATGCTGTCCTCCAAGCCTTAGGTATAGAAATTGAGCTCTATGTGTATCAATTGCGGCTTGCATCCTCATGATCTCTTGTTCTACAAGCCACTGTTCATCCGTTGCAAAGACAAGTTTCTTTGATGAGGGCTGGGGGCTAGCTGTCTTTCTTGGCTCTTGTGCAAGGTGTCCAGAATCTGGCTGGGCTGAGATGTTGGGTGGGGTGCATGAGAGGCTGGAATCTTTTCTCTCTCCATCAAACCAGTCATCTGACCATACCGTGCGACTGGTTCTAGGGCTCCCAGTCCTGCCCCACTGATCCTGTGGGTCTACCCATGAGCCACTCCACCATCTTGGTTTCTGGAGCTTTGTCGTTAAGTTCCACAGCCAGGATTATGTGAGTCTTCTAGTTTTGTTCTGCATTTGGTTTAAGTAAGATCCCTTGTGATTGTCATGGGCGAACTTGTACACCAGGATCTCTGGTAGGGACTATGATAAGTGAGGCGTGAGGGGTCAGCTACAGAAATACAACCAGTCCCCATTTGTCTAGCATGGTTTTTATTTTATTTTTTTAAAAAAGACATCTTTCACAAACGATTTTAGTTTTGAGTATAAGTTTTGTGATTTTGTTGTTCGCCTTATTCCTGGTTATTTTATTAATTCTGAGGTTACTGTGTGGACATTGTTGTGGAGGAATCATTACCTCCATCTGTGCCAACTTCATTCCAAGCCTGTAAGCTCAGAGCTCATTTGCTGTTTCTGGTGGGTTTTCAGTGGATTCCTTGAGACTGTGTCTGCGAGATTGTGTCACCTTACAGGCAGCAGCTTTACCCTTCCTGGTGGAGTACAGAAACCCTGGTCATAACTACTCTGGGCTTGGCAGTTGGAGGATAAAGACTCAGAGATGATTTACTGACGAGGGAAGCATGTCTGCAGTGACAAGTAGCCCCTGTGTCCTTGTCCCTGACAAGCCTTCTGTGGATCCTGCATAATCTTCCTTCTCTCCTTTTAGAAAACTGTTTGGGTTAAATTTGTATGACAAGCACACGCATTTCAATATAATATTCATTTACTATTAGGTAATGCACCTTACTGATACCCAGATGGGAGATTCACCCCTATTGATTATCTTTCATGGTGCTAGAAGGTAATCTCTGAGATACAAGAGGAAAAGAATAATAAATGTTATTGCTAAACTATAAATGCTGTAACTTGGAATGGTAGCATAAATGGTGTGGGAATAACCAACCATTATTTTAAAATTGGATAGAATCCATACCTGACACTTCTAAACTGGCCCAGAACCTGAGACTGAATAGGTTGCAGGCCTACGAGAAACCTACTAAAGAAAGAAAAGCTGCAGTAGTGGGCACTTTAAACTCGAGCCCACGGCAAGTGCTTGTAGCACGGGGCAGCTGAGCCACTCTGGACTTCAGTGCTGACTTTGGTAGCATCTGGTACCCGAGGGAATATCTACCACAGAGCTGCCAACTGTGAGCATTCAGAAATGGGAGGCACTATTTTGGGATACCCGGGGGCATTTAGGTTGTTCCAGGGGATGGTATCAGGCCAGGTAGTCTCAGTCATGAGAGGGTAACTGTGCTTCAGCTATGCAGAGCGCTTTTCTTCTGATTTCTCTTTATTTTAAATTTTACTATAGAAAAATTGAAGCATATGTAAAAGTGGACAGAATGGCCTAACCCCTCCCCCACGTGTGCCCATCACCTATCCATCAGTTCAGAGCTAAACTTTTGTCTCCTTCTATACTTTCCTTCCCAGGGGAGGTTGAAGCAAATCTCAGACACTTATTCGATTTGTGCTTGCTTCAATCTGTTCACTCTGAGGGTGAAATCTAATTAGGAATGAGTTCACCATTATCTCTGCCTACTATTATGACAATATCCAGTGGAAGCCAAAGAAGGAGAGGGAGGGCTCTTCCAGGAGGACAAGTCACGTTCCCTGGAGAGGGCTCCTGCTACCTGCCAGTGTCTAAGCGTTACCTCTTTCCTTTCCATTTCCCCTCCCTCGGGGGTTCTCAGCATCCTACTGACTCAAAAATGACACTTCTCCATCTGGGAGGAACAGGACCATCAAAATTCTTGTGGCAATTTGTCACAAGGAGTATACACAGCAACTAAGTCTCCCCCAGTCAGTAGAACCCCACTTGAGACAGGCGTAGCCTATGTGTTGTCCCTTCTGAATCCCAGAAGGTTGAGGGGGCCCCAACTTCTTCTTTTACCATCATTCTGGAGCTATGGGTCCCAGGCTCCTCCTCCTCCTCCTTTGTCGTCTTCTTCTTCCTCTTCCTCTTCTTCTTCTTCCTCTTCTTCTTCTTCCTCTTCTTTCTTCTTCCTCCTCCTCCTCCTTCTCTTCTTCCTCCTCCTCCTTCTCTTCTTCTTCTCTTCTTCTTCTTCTTCTTCCTCTTCCTCTTCTTCTTCTTCCTCTTCTTCTTCTTCCTCTTCTTTCTTCTTCCTCCTCCTCCTCCTTCTCTTCTTCCTCCTCCTCCTTCTCTTCTTCTTCTTCTTCTTCTTCTTCTTCTTCTTCTTCTTCTTCTTCTTCTTCTTCTTCTTCTTCTTCTTCTTCTTCTTCTTCTTCTTCTTCTTCTTCTTCCTCTTCTTCCTCTTCCATACAGGGGCTGTCTCTTAATTTATCTCTCTCTTCCAATTTTCCTATATCTTTTCTCTGTCTCTTTGTCTCTCTCTCTCTGTCTGTCTGTCTCTCTCTCTCAGACTGGCATGCTGAGGGGTTTCTTTACTTTACCATGGGGTCAGGGGAGGCGAGGGGACTCTGGCTGACTTCTTCTCTAATGCACTTTGACTCAGACCCAGCTCACTCATTCATCAGCTCTGTGATCTACTTTGTCTCAGCATGCTGGGGGACTTCCAGGTACCATGATGTCCAGAGCAGAAATGGTAACTTCCTAAATATGGGGCACAGGGGGTGCCCAGCCATGTCTCTGTTTTTTGGAAGGACTAGGCTCTCCAGACCTTCCTCCAGAGAGCAGGCCACATTTGTGCATTTTCAGCACCTGGAACAGCTCCCACCATAGCCCCAATGCTGCAGGGTGACAAGTGTCTTTGTTGGGGACATCGAGGTTAGGGACCTGTTAACTCATCAGATGATCTTTGTTCATAAGAAGATGATGTTTTCTTCCCAAGTATGTGGGTAACCCACCTGCCCTCAGCCTCTGTGTGTGCTGCCCACTTGCCTCTTGCCTTGAACTTAGCCTCTTTGTCCATTGCTACTTCCTCCTGCTGTAATGACATGGCCCTCAGGTTCCAGGATGACTAGCAACCTGGAGGGTAAAAGAGGGTAGAGTTCTGGTCAGAATAGTTCCACCCTGGTTGGCCAGCATTGTCCAAGGATAACATGGTAGCTCCAGAAGCTTCAGGATGAGATTTTTCCCATTAGGAAAGGCTCCACATTGCCCCTGGGAGTTGTGTTTTGTGTCTCCAGCTGGGACAGGCTGTGGCTGGTTGGTGGTTGTGTAGGGGAAGGGAAAGGATCTTCATCAGTGTGTGACTGGCATGGATTGAAGGTGTGGAAATGAAAGACAGCTAAGTAAGGTTGTGTTGGGGTCATGCAGCGAGCGCGCATATGACACATGTTGACAGCTCCCTATAAGAGGAGTCTAGTTTCACCTTGGCAGATGTTAAGGTTTTCACCACACTGTGAATTCTGATGTTGATCTATGCACTGACAATGCATGGTGCTGGGATCCATTTCCAAGGCTTTTGACCTCTGGTGACTGCTAATTAATTGAGGTGGTCGTCTGGGGAGCAGAGGAGAGAGTGGCCAGCACTCCAGACGGTGCCATGGTTCAGGCTGGCTGGGAATCTGGGTGACTAGATTCAGGATACAGGCCACACACACAGCAGGGCTTGGGGCAGGCTGACAGGAGCCTTCTGATTTTGCCTTCCTCACAATGCAGTTCTGACTTTGGGGTTCAAACAAAAAACTGAGATGAGGGAGGAAGGAGAGTCAGAGGACACTGAGAAGTGACACTGTCACTGAGAGCAATTATATTGTCAGTTCATGGCCAGCCTGGGGCCCGAGAGCTCTGACTCTACACTGGGACTAAAGACAGAGCTGCTTACTATACGGGCTATGTCCTCCCTCCCTCTTCTTCCTTCTTCCCACTCTTTCTTTCTTTCTTTCTTTCTTTCTTTCTTTCTTCCTTTCTTCCTTCCTTCCTTTCTTTCTTTCTCTCTTTTTCTTCCTTTCTCTTTCTTTCTTCCCTTCTTCCTTCATTTCTCTGTCTCTCTGTCTATCTATCTGTCTGTCTGTCTTTCCTTTTTGAGACAGGGCTTTACTGTTTAACTCAGTCTAACCCTAAACTCACTATTCAGACCAGTCTGGTTCTAAATTCACAGAGATCCACCACCTTCTGCCTCCCAAGTGCTGGAATCATAGATGTGTAACCACCATGCCTTGTCTTTGTTTGCTTCTTCTTGATGGTTGCCACTCTCCTTTCTTCCCTGTGGCTGGCAACCCTGGTGACTTTGTATATCTCCCAAGACTGAGCACCAAGTCCATACACTTGGACAGATGTCCCCTGTTTGGGGAGGAGTCACAGATAAAGAGAGAGCTCATGGTTGGTTTTTACAAGGTGTGAACACTTGGTGGTCGATCAGGCAGGAAATGAGGGTTTGTTTTTCTGAGCCAGGATCTCGGTGTGTAACTGAGGCTGCCTTGAGCTTGTGATCCTTCTGTCCTTTCCTCCTGAGCTGAGACCTAGTTCACTATTACACCCCTGTCCAGGAAGCTATTGAATCAGTGTGCCTGCTTGGTCAAGCTGGAACTGTGTCACAAGAAAAACTAAAAGTAAATGTGGCCAACAACTCTAAGAAGGTTTTCAGCCTTATTAATAGTCAGAGAAATGTAAATAGAAATAATTAATAATTAGAAATGTAAATTCAGGCAAACATTTTAAGGCACCAATTTCATGCCATTGTGGACGTTGATGGTCATTGAGGAAGTAGATGGTCCGTGACTAGGTATGTTTATAGGACAGTGTAGCATCTCTTCTCAGCATTTTAAAGTGCAAAGAACCGAAATATGCTATATGCCGAAGAACCGGGCTATGACACATGCTCAAGGGATTTATCCCACAGGAACACACATTTGTTAACAAACAGTATTTCCAGTCTCTGTAGCAGCCACACACAGTAAGTACATAATACCACACCCAGCAGGCAAACAACACACATCATGGGCAGGTACTGGGTGGTCTGAGCCAGATCTGATGCTGGGCCCTTGCAGGCAGGGATGGTGCAGAATTAATCCAGTTATGTTAGAGGCCTAGAAGCAAGTACTCATGTGTGTATGAAAATGGGAACACGGTGCAGGTGGGTGTGCAGAGGTGAGGGCATCGGGTGTACTTCTGTGTGGAGGTTGCCCCTTGCTCTCCTAGTACAGATCCCACAGAGTGTACCACATGGGTGAGTATGTGGCTACACCCCTTGGGGCTGAGTCACTGGTGGACGGAAGTAAATCAGTGATGGTCTGGCCATCAACTCCCTTCAGGCTCTGACTGTGTTCAAGGCTGGGTTTCTTTGGCTTGAGACTCCACACCCCTCTGTCTTCTTCTCCTAGTTGGTGGCAGCCATTGTTTTCCTCAGCTTTGGGGTGGTGGCAGCATTCTGCTGTGCCATAGTCGACGGCGTGTTTGCAGCACGGCACATTGTGAGTACTGCCTTTGACTATCCCCCAGTCTGTCTCTAGGGCTCTGTGTCCATGTAAAAAACATCTCAGTCACACAGCTGGGCTCTGACATCTTCACACAGGCTCCAGGTGAGCTGCCATCACCGTCCCCCTCTTGCTGAGTCTGGCCCCAGCAACCCGAATTCTCTGCCTCTTACAGGTCACATATGCACGGCAAACACAAACGCATACCACACACAGAAGACACAAATACAACCACACACAGCAGATACAAACACCCATCTTCCACAGCAGGCACAAACACACGTCACACACAGCAGACACGCACATACCATATACAGCAGATAGAAATACACACAGCCACACACAGTAAGTACATAATACCTCCCCTAGCAGGCAAACAACACACACCATACACAGCAGACACAAACAAACAGCAAATAGAAGCATACACATCACACGGAAGTTGCAAGCATCCTTCATCATTGTACTAACTGCCCTCTCTCCCACCCCTCCCCCAGCACTAGGGGAACCCTGTCCCTGCTCCTCAGTTCTGGAGCTCTGTGTCCAGGGGGCTGTCCTCAGTCTCTCATCACAATGCACCATGAAATCTCAGACTCTACTCTTGTGTACGTTCACAGTTTCATGGTCTCTCTTCAAAGACTGTTGCTTAATGTGGGGCGACTTATATAAAATAGAAACCTCTTTATCTATAAAAGGACTTTAAGAGGATCTAGAGAGTCCTACTAGTAACATCATTATGAACAGAGAAGGAAGAGGGGGAGGAGGAGGAGGAGGGGGAGGAGAAGAAGGAAGAGGAGGAGAAGGAAGAGGAGGAGGAGGAAGAAGGAAGAGGAGAAGGAGGAAAAGGAGAAGGAGGAGGAAGAGGAAGCAGAGGAGAAGGAGGAGGAGGAGAAGGAGGAGGGAGAGGAAGAGGAGGAGAAGGAGGAAGAGAAAGAGGAGGAAGAGAAAGAGGAGGAAGAGGAAGAGGAGGAAGAGGAGAAGATACTGTCTGTGTCTGTGTTTAGTCAATAGCCAGTCTGAACTTTGCCCCCACAGTGAGCAGCTATGTTTATTTACCTGTTTAACCGCTGCAGGGTCAGGCAGGCTCGCAGGTACCACAGACAAATGATGAACTAGCCAGGGTTCTGGCCTAATAGAGGAGACCAAAACATCTCAGAAACAAGTACGTCCAGTACGTCACATGACAGACTAGGCTGTGGTGTGTGCTGTGACGTGAATGATGTGGCACAGTATAAAAGGCACATTAGAACATGTGTGCGGTGTGATACAACGGCTGGAAGATAACACATGCACAGTGATGTCGGAGGACGTGATGTGATACAACATGTTGTGATATGCAGTGGAACATATGTACAATGTGATCTGAATGATACGTACTGTGCCATGGTGTGGTGTGGTACGATGTCCCGTGACACAGGAGATGAATGTAGCATGACATGGCATGATGTGCTCATGTAGTGTACATGGTGTGACATGAGATATGAGGAACACTATTATGACACATTAGTGTGACTTTGTATGCACCATTTTAACCTGGTGGAAATTCTGTGTGAGTGTATTTGCATGTCTGAACACACGTATGTATGAGTGTAAAAGTGTGGGTAGCCAGTACCTGCAGTTGGGTGTTTAGGCATCTGGCCATCTGCACACAGACTACAGTGTTCCCCAAAGTATTTACCAACATTGCCTTGAGATTCTGTCCCTGGGTAGAGTATGGTTTTCCCTCACAGGTCTTCAGCACTTGATTGAGAGAAATCACCCTCCAAAGACTTCCATCCCCAGGTACATAGTCTTGTCTGCAGCTACAGGTGTGAGAGGACCTCACTCACCTTTCTGGCTTCATTGATGAGAAGAGTCTAAGAGGCAGATCTGTCTGTGTGCCCACCTGTTCCTGCCTGCACGTATCCATCTGAGCATGCTCAACTATTATACCCATCCCCGTGTACCTTCTTGTGTGGAATAATAGGTCAGTCTTGAACCTCCGAAGAGTGGCCGGTGTCGTTGAGAGTTCAGCAGAGTCCACATGAGCAGTACCAGCTGGGCCCCAACCCACAGCATCATCTAGTCACCTGAAGGCCTAGACCTCTGGTATCCTATGGTCAGTTACAGTTCTGTGGGTGGGTGGCCAGAGTGCTGGTGGCTCATTGAGGGCCACCCTCTGAGGCCACTGGTATCACGCAGATACCACGTGGGAAGATGGTGGGAAGACTCCATTCCCACTTTACACCATCATCTCTCCCTGAAAAGTCCACTGGGGAAAGAGCTGTGTTGCCATTTTGTGATGAAGGCCAAGTAAGTCTGACATCCCTGAAGCATCCTCAGAGCTCGTGAGGCAGCTCTCAAGCCCCAGCTGTAGCCTCTTGTCTCCACTGTCCTCCCTGCATCACTATCCCACCTGTTCCCATCATGCACCACCTGGGCCTATGCCTCTTGTGTGAACCCATCCACGCCTAGCCTGGCACACACACACACACACGCATGCACACACATGCATGTACACACACACACACACACACAGGTCCTATGCCCCACCATACCTGCTGTCTGGTTCTCATGCCCGTCTTTGCTGTCAGCGTTACTGGTGGCTTCTAGACTCCTCTTAGGTCAGAAGTGGTGCTTTGAGAAATGTCACTGATACACAGTAATGGATACAAAGGAACACTTACAGATTCTATGGCTTTATGGCACTGTACAAGTCCCAGGACCCAGCTGTCTGTCTGATGCCTTAGCAACTGCCTACCCATTCGTCTGCCCCCTTCATTCACCTGCAGCTCTAGCTTACCTTGGCCTCCTCATGGTTCAACACTATGTCAGTTCCATGAATGTTGGATATGCAGAGTTGGGGACATGGTGAGATAAGACATTGATGAGCTTATGTCAAGTGATGGGGCATGGCAGATGGAAGGATGCATGGATGATTGACTGGATGCATAGGTGATTGATGGCTGGATGCATAGGTGATTGATGGCTGGATGCATAGGTGATTGGGTGACTGGATGCATAGGTGATTGGATGGCTGGATGCATAGGTGATTGAATGGCTGGATGCATAGGTGACTGAATGACTGGATGCATAGGTGATTGAATGACTGGATGAATATATGGGTACTTTGGATGGATGAATGATTTAGTCCCAAATCTTCCTTGTCCCTTCCTAGAAGAAGAAATTTGTTTTGCTTTTAGAAAGACAGAAAAGCCTAGTGTTCCTGGCAAGGTGTAGAACACTCCTTGGCCCATTCAGCAGCATGCTCCTTGTCCTTGTGCCAATGTCTGCCCAGCAGATAGATGGTGTCTGTAATCCTTTCCCTTGTGGACTCTACACATAATTGCTATGGCAAGCAATAGCTCGTGTGGCCTCAGTTCTGCTCCAGCCCATGGAAGGCAAGTCAGAAATGGCCATTCCTGGCTGGAGATGACCACTTCGACCCATCTACACTTATTTCTTTAGGAACCAAGGCCTCTCAGTGCAGGAAGATGCCAGTTTTACTCCAGTGGGACTGGGTACTTGTATGACGTCTATCAGACAGAGGTGAGTCCCTTTGGCAAGCATGCCTTCCACATCCCCCTTCTGTGTCTGGTTAAAATGGCTGTGTTAATTCACACAGATCTCCTGTGTGGACATCAAGGCATTGAGAGCTAGGAGCTAGCCTTGAGAGTTCAATGCCTGGGGTTCTCTTTGGAATCACAGCTGCACACTTTCCTCTTTGACACAGTGTTAGCACAGTGTTAGGATTCATCTCTCCAGCCCTGCGTGGTCAATTAGCATTCCCATCAGCACTTTCACTAACTTAATCACCGTGGTAACACATGTGCAGTGTTCAAGGGATTCTCTGGCTCTTTGGGCCGGGGCAGCTGAAGTATGACCTCACTCTTTACTCGTGTGAAATGCCAGGAAGAGCAAGCGCACACAGCAGCTGACCCATGAGACCAGCCTGGGTGGGCACTGGCAGCGTGGTTCAGTGGGGGATACTCTCCACACCAGCGCTGTGGAGATTTGTTGGCTCAGCTAAACAAGGCTGCTCACACCGAGTGCCCTTGCCAGGGCGAGGCAGGAATCAGGAAGGCAAATGGGTCACAGATTCTCTTATCTATATGTTCTATGGTCTTCGGACCAGCAGAAGGTTGAAAATGTATGTGCTGGGCATTCCAGAAAAGAACTGTCTGTGTGTTGTGGAGGATGGGGTGAGATTCTGACAGCCCTGCCTTGCCCAGGTCTGCTCTGCTCTGATCTGCCTAGTCCTGTCCAGTCCCATTTTGCCCTTTCCTGCCCTACCCTGTCCCACCCTATCATGGGTCAGTGAGGGTCCTGGCAATGCAGCCCTGCTCCTGGGCAGGAGAAGGTCTTGGACATAGGCTGCCCACCTTGTAGGCTAAGCTATGAAGCTGGCTGTCACTCTACCCCAGGTTACCTGCTACTCTTTGAATGGAAGGTGCCAGCTGAAGGTGAGAAGCAACACATGTTACTGCTGTGACCTCTATGCCTGTGGGAGGTAAGGCTGCATCAGGAGTCTGTGTGTATATGTGTGAGCATGCTCAGCATGTAAACACACACATGCACGTGCACGAGCACGAGACAGACCCTGCACGGGACATCTGTTTGCGAACGAGAGAGGCCCCCATTATTTCCTTCCCGTATCCACTTGCATTTTCTGCTTCTTCCCTCTGGATCTAGTTTCAGCATCAAAATGGAGGGTCCTTGGAGTGGTTGGGCTTCTACCCAAGGGCGCACAGTGTGTGGAAATACCCGAGGGTTTGGGAAGGACAACATACCCTGAGGCAGCTGGCCACCAGGTGGCAACCAACACATTCCAGCTGTGTGCTGCTCCGCTCCCTCTCACTGCTGAGAGCTGCCTACAGCTTTTTGTTGTGATACACATGGAGAATGAAAACAAAAATATTTGCTTATTTTTCTGGCGTGAAGGAAGCTCGGCCACTGTTCCAGTTGGCTAAAGGGCCCAGAGCTAGTGATTTAGGACATCCCGTGTCCATTTTATACCTCATTGCGAGGCCCGGTGGAACCTCCCTGGCCAGCCCCACCAAAGGTAGATGAATCTCCAGAGAAGCAGAGGTCTCTAACTTGTTTGAGATGTTTTTACCTGTGTAAGAGGAGACCAGCACTAGAAGAGCCAGAGGCCTCGGGCACTGGGAGACCCAGGATTTGTGGTATGGCCTGTCACCTGGCCAGAGGCCTGGGGCACTAGGAGCCCCAGGGTTTGTGGCACAGCCTGTCACCTGACTGTGATCTGGCAATGAGGGCAGTGACAGTTTTCCCTCCCACACAGCACAGAGCCCTCAACTGCCTACTATGAATTTGTGGGTGTGCGGAGCTGTCAGGATGTGGTCCACCTGTTCCGGCTGCTCTGGGCATCCACAGTGTTGAATGTACTGGGCCTGGGCCTGGGCATTATCACAGCTGCCGTCCTAGGAGCCTTCAAGGACATGGTGAGTAGTGTCTTCCTATGTGCTTCCAGCTGGTCAGTCCTAGCCCGGAGTTCAGGACCTTCCCCTTCAAGAGAGCTCAGCGGCTCCCTCCACAGAGGAGGACCAAACTGTCAAGTGATCTGCATGTCAGGTGGCAACTAAGACTACCAATCACTGGTTCTGGAAATGGCACCTGACAACCCGCTGGGTGAATCTTCTCCCACCCTCGTAGGCAGGAAGAACTTGTTGCCATCTAAGAAGAGCAAAACTTCACTCTGTCACTGTGGGATTCATGGCTGCCTGGGTGTGGTGGTTCTGGGTAGGGCTTGGACCCCATGTTAACAAGCTGGATGAGAAAGCTGAAATTCACCCCTACCTACTCTCTGAGCCAGCCCTAGCCGCTGTCCTAACATCACTGGTAGAACTCCCTCTGTCCTCTCAGGGTCCATGGCTGACCCTTCAGGGTCTCCTCCAAGTCCAAAGGCTGTATGACACTTCCTGGCTGATTCATGTTTTGCTCATCCTGCGGTCCCAGGGGCGTTGGCCATTGGTTGCAGTCTTCATCAGCACCCCAGAACCACTGCCCAACTCTTCCTTCTCAGGTTTCTTGTTGCTAGGGAAATTTAGGGGATGTCTTGGCAGGTCCCAAATTCCCACAATCTAGTCCCTGGGTTCTACCAGGTTGTCTCTTCAGGTGGCAGCTCCAGGTGGTGGCTCCAATCTAGAGACCATGTATAGAGGATGCTGGACCTTTCTGTGAAGTCATGAAGAGAAGATTGGCCTACTCTTCATGGCTTAGGTTAGGGCTCCCCAGAAGGCCAGGCTGCAGGTCTGAAAAGTACCTTGGGTAGCTGTAAGGGTTGGGTGATCATGACCTTGCCTCTCTTCACAGGTCCCTCTGTCTCAGCTGGCCTATGGCCCATCGCCACCACCTCAGATCCTCTACAATCCTGCCCAGCAGATCCTAGCCTACACTGGCCTGTGCCCTCCATCTATGAGTGTGCCAACCTGTTCCTCCTACCCTCTGCCACTACAGGTAGGTGTGCTATGATGTCGGTGGTTATTTCTGTGGGCTTTCGACTAGACAGGGTAGGGTAGGGTAGGGCTGTAGGTAGAGACGGATGGATTTTGATGTAGATGATAGGGAAGAGATCATTAGAGGCTGGGTCATTTCATTTTTGAGCCTCGTTGCTGCTCATGGCAATGTTATTTCTGTAGCCGTTTATTTTAACTATGAACTGGCCTCATACTGGCAAGGGGGACTTAGGATGCTAACAGCTGCCTGGGTTCTGAATACTTGTATACCAGTGAGTGTTCTACATGGAGCCAGGTACTTGCTATGCTGAATTTTATCTACAAAGGTGTCAACCCTGTAGGGCTCACATGCCCAGTGCTACAGACCCTGAGAACATCAGGGGCGTGGTCTGAAGTGAGATCCTGTTTGAACAGGACTTTGCCTCTCCTGTTTCCTCTCTTGGCTTTGGCTTGCTTATGTCCTCTGATGCTCTGCTGGCCATGGGTAAGATGGCCCCAGTGGTACTGTACTGACTTGGACTTGCCATTGTGGGCTTGTGGGGCTGTGGTCCCCCTGGCTTGCATCTTGGTTAGCACCATGCTATGTCACGTAGAGACCCCTCGTCATGACAAACGAATCATCTGCAAAATGTTGCCCAGTGTCTCTTGTGGGGAGATTGAGATCCCAGGTCTAGACAAACCTCTCTAAAGTGGGATGATGCCTGCTCATGCAGCCTGGGTGGCCTGCAGCCTGGCTGGTAGGTGACTTGTCTTACGCCACCAGCAGAAGCAGTTATGATACTCCCAGAGCTGTGCTAAGTAAAGCTCTGTCATCATGCTATGTTGAATTGAGTTTCTTTGATCTTTGGGCCTGGTGAATAGGGTGAAAATACTTGTTTTGAAGTCACAGGTCCTTAGGTATCCCCCAGGAGACCTCTGTCTAATGAGCCATACTGACATGAAGGATGAGGCCTTGCCAAACAAGTGACAGTTTAGGGAGACATGAATGTCCAGCTTTGGATGGAAAGAACTGTCAAGAGTCCTGGAATTGACCCAACATTTTGGCCAGGTGTAAGCAGCACTTGGGAGTCTTGTGACCATTGGGGGGTCCACATTTGTGAAGTGGGGGCTGACAGCGGATAGAGCTGGAGGAAGGCATGGGAGCCCCCAATGTCTGGGACCCTAAAGTACAGCTTCATTCTGTTTTCCAGAGCTCACTGGCATCCTGGGCTCAGAGAGTGAGGTCACTGCATTGCTGCTTCGCCCCTCCAAGGGCAGGTCCCTTTTCTCTGTCCCTCAGCTTTCTCTGGTTGCCTAGAGATGGAGCTGGGGGTGTAATTCCTGGGCTGCTTGGGTCCTTTGGACTCTGGAGAAGGGATGCTGTGGTGGTTCCTTGCAATGTTGGGGAGTGGGTCTGGTTTCTCAGTGTGACGCCCTGGGGCTTCCCAAAAGGGAACTGGACCTTCACCCACGGGAACTACAGGAAAGCCTAATCAGAGAACATAAGGCCATTTAGGATAAGGTCTGCTCGGGTCTGAATCTCTCCTCTCTGGAACATTGGAGGCAGCTATGTCCAGGGTCAGGAAATCAGACGGTCCTGGTGATGACTCCAAGGGCAGCTGAGCAAGTGGCCCCAGCAGAAGCAGCTGCAGCTCCAAGGCCTCTGCCTTTCAAAGGAACTTCTGTGTTGGCTCCTAGAAGGATCTCCTCGGTCTCCATCCCAGGAAGGATGCTATCGCCCCAGGCTGCAGCTCATCCTGAAACCCTGCTCTGCTGTCCTGGCCTTTTGTCAAATCCACATGCAAGACTGTTAGTGCTGTCTCTTGGTAGACGTGATAGGCTTCCCTTAGCTGCCCTGGCTGCCTTTGGACACAGAGACCCACCAAATCCCACAGATGCCAAGAACACGATCCCAGAACTCAGCCAGTACAGGCAGTGTCTTCTTTCAGAACACCTGATGCTCCACAAGGGATGGTGACAAACGCAGAATGTGTGGTTCCATTTCCTCCTGCCTGGAGTCCGTCCTAGTGCCTTCCCGCCTCTCAGTCTTGAAGGCCTGGTCTAAGGAAGAGTAGAGAGCTGAGGAGGACTGCAGGCCTGCTCTCATGGGATGTGAGATTCCCCATGAGGTACTCTTCTCTGTTCCACATGGAAAAGGACAAATACCCCCTGTGGTGGCACATAAGAGACAGTTCTTCCCCATAGACACACTTTTGGGAACCTAGAAGATGACCTTCCAAGTTCCATGGACACTTGACTCTTCTACTTTCTGGGACCTTTGTGTTTTCAAAACAGAGGCTTCCCTTCCTCACAGAGGAGGGTTGAGACCCCGTTCTACAGGCTGAGACCCCACCCTCTGGGCTGAGCAGTTTTCATGGCAGCATGTGTGAAAGTACAATTGCACATACGTTTAGTAATCAGATTTCTGTAGAAACAGGCGTATCAGATGAGCCGTGTGCTCCTTTGAAACAATGAAATGAATGCTTTCTCCACTGGCCAACAGAGACAGAACAAGATTTTTTAAGTGTCCTGTTGAAGTCGTTAGCAGCCAGCCAACATCCTTGCAAAATAGTAGGGGGTGAGATGGCTACTGGGGGTATAAGCAAGCAAACCCCCCAAAACGTTTAAGGGGTCCGTGCCTAACCCAGCAGTTTGCCCATCATGACAGCAGAGGTTAGCTTGAATGGCATTTCTGGGGCAACAGTCCTATCTACCTCTGTGTGGGCAGGAACTGTCTTTATGGGGCCTGGTTTACTGAGGTGCTTTCTTCCAAGTTTCCCAGTGGTTTGATTGCTCTGTGGTTCCTGGTGGTTTATCCTATGGCTCCTGGTGGTTTATCCTGTGGCTCCTGGTGATTTATCCTGTGGCTCTTGGTGGTTTATCCTGTGGTTCCTGATGGTTTATCCTGTGGTTCCTGGTGGTTTATCCTGTGGTTCCTGTGGTTTATTCTGTGGTTTCTGGTGGTTCATCCTGTGGTTCCTGGTGGTTTATCTTGAGGTTCCTGTGGTTTATCCTGTGGTTCCTGGTGGTTTATCCTGTGGTTCCTGGTGGTTTATCCTGTGGTTTCTGGTGGTTTATCCTATGGTTCCTGGTGGTTTATCCTGCGGTTCCTAGTGGCTTATCCTATGGTTCCTGGTGGTTTATCCTATGGTTCCTAGGGGCTTGCTCTATGGTTTCTAAGGGCTTGCTCCATGGCTTGTGCATCTGCCAATATTTAGAAAATAACAGAATGAACAGTGCGGGAAGCCCATCCTAGTAGATCTAAGAGGACAGTCTCTAGGCATGCACTGCCCCTGTGCTCATAAGGATGCACACACAGACTCAGGGGAGAAACAAGAAGATTTGAGGGCCAATAGTGGAACTTTTGGTGACATTTGTCTCCAGTCAGGGAGACATTCTCAGCTTCCAGTCTTCCTTCCTTGAGAAGAAGTGACTTTGGAATAGACATGCTGGGAGATCCTGACTCCAGCATCAGGACAACATGGCTAGCTGGCAGCCAGGGGGGCCATTGTACAGCACACAGGAATCACTTTTTAAAACATGCCTCAAAATTCACTTTATTTAAATACTGATTTTAAGTTTTACACTTTGGGTACTTAAGAAGGGAAAAGAAAAAAAGAAAACACTAGAAAAGATTTACTTCAGACCAGTGCTGTTCCCCAACTTTCTCATATCTTTGATCTTATCTTTGATCTTGGGGTGTTTATTGGTATGTCAGAGATACAACCCCAGCAATATATATATTTGTTTTTACTGTTTTTAAAGATTTATTTATCATGTATGCAGCATTCTGCCTTCATGCACACCTGCATGTCTGAATAGGGCCTCAGATCTCATTACAGATTGTTGTGAGCCACCATGTGGTTGCTGGGAATTGAACTCAGGACCTCTGGAAGATCAGCCAGTGCTCTTAACCACTGAGCCATCTCTCCAGCCCAATGGTCTACTGTCCTCAGGACCAAGGAAGTACTGTTGGGACTGTAACCCATGGTCACACTTGGGCAACAGTTTCTTTCTCCTTGAGGGTCTCTGTCTTTTTTCTTAAGGTCTGCAACTGATTGGACCAGGTGCCCCAAAAGTATGGAGGTACCAGCTTACTAAGTTCTGATTAAATGTTAATTACATCTGAAAAAATACCTTCCTTAAACTTCTAGACTATGGCTGACCATATTTGGCCACTGCCATAGTAACCACCATACTGTGTTGGGAATGTTAATGGTCTTGCTGTCTTTAGTGAGTGTCAAGGTCCTGGCTATAGGTTATCCCTGGATCTTCTCATCACAATGCTAGTGAAAGCTGACTGGGCTAAGTGGGCCAACCAAGCCAGGAGTTTGGAGACTTTCCTGTGTCCCCAGCAGCTTTTGAAGCCATGTTTGTGCCAATCAAATACCATTCAGGCTGACACTTGACCTCTCTTGGCTGTTCTAGGCTTGAGAGGCTTCCTGAGAGGCCTGATGAGCCAGTGGCTCCTGGTCTGGTAGGGTGCTGGGTCAAGGTGGTGCTGGTGTATATTCTGGACAGTGTAGCTGAGACCCCTCACCTGCTGATCAAGGACGCCTCTCTGTTTAATTGCAGCCCTCCAGTGCCCCGCCGGCCTCAGCCTCTGCTGACCTCTCTCTGCCTGAGGACACAGAGTCTTCCTCCCAGTGCCACTCCAACCATGGGCATCCCCATGCTCCTTCACGCTGCACACCAGCCTACTTCCTCCCAGGGGAGAAGCCTCCCCCCTACGCACCCTGACGCGGAGGAGGTAGTAGACTAAAAAGTAACATGGTTGGGGGTTTCCAGAAATATAACAAAAATAATAAAGCCACATACAGAAAGCCACTTTTGCAGCCAGCCTCGTAGAGAATTCAGGAAGCAGCGCAAAGCTGTTGCCCTTCCCCTGGGCACATCCTCTCCAGCACAAGCCAGGATCAGAGGCAGGAGCAGAGCTAGCTAGCTGACTGGCCTCCCGCCACCTCTTCTGTCTCCTCATCTGGAAGGGCTTCTCTGCACCCGCCCATCACTTGTAGCTGTGTTTTACCCTTACCATGGTCACGGCTAGTTATCAGTCACTATCACCCTGCAAAGAGAAGGTAGCCAAGCATTTCTTTAGGTGAGGATTGTTTCTTCGGGAAACACCTTACAGGTTGACAGACTTCTGTGAGCTTGTCTCTGAGAAGGGACTGCCCGAACCCCTGAGCTCTTCTTTCCCGATGTGAAGGAAACAAGCTTTTGAGTTCTGCCTCTCTGCGAGCTCCCCCTTCTGGTAGACTCCAGATTGCACACATGCTTTTCCCTGTGGTGTGCTGTTGATTTGTGGCCACTGGTTCAACCATTGATTTAGTTGTGTGGCCACGTCCTCAGGTAGAGGACCTGCAAAGATGTGGCTCCTGCGCCCCCTGCTGGCCAAGGCCACTCTGTCCAACAGAAGATTTTTACTAAAACAGGCTAGAAGAGGTTTTCTGAACAATTCCCACAAAGGCCCACAACACAGGTCCAGGCAGGGAGGTGATGGGTTTGTCTGTGCAGAAGATGTGCTGCATACAAGAGCCGCCTACAGGTCCCTGAAGTGCTGAGGCAGCCGCTGGTCTGAGGACTGCTAACTACGCACGGTCCTTATTACTGAGTTTGGCCTTGGAGCCTGAGGATGAGAGGGTCTTGGTTTTTGTTGGATGCTAACTGACCTTGGATCCAGCACAGTCTTGCTTCCCTCCACCCTCCACCCCCCCACCCCCCCAGGAGCCTGACCTCAGCCTCCCTAGGATCCTGGGTCAATATCAATAATGTTCTGCCAACTTATATTGATGTACTAAGATATTTAATGCTTCCTAGGACCATGGGTTTGAGGCTGTTGTGAAAGAACGTAGAATTGCACTTGGGGCAACAGGCCAAAACCCTCTCTGGACTTTGGACTGGGCCTTGGACAGTGCTCCTCAGTGGGGTCAGGGGCCAGTTGGCTCTGTCCCCTGCCTTGGCATCTACCCAGAGTGCACAGTTAAGCAGGTCTCACAAGGGACATGCTACAGTGCTGGCTGAAGATCGTATCCTACACAGCAAAGGCAAGATTCCTGCTCCTCGTGGGGGTGAGGTCCAGGAAAATGAGGGTGGCCAGAGGCACAGAGAGGTATCCTTGATGAAGATGCACATAGTAGGCTGCTTTCCCCACCCCCACCCCCCAGGACTGGGACAAATGTTGCCCCATCTGTGTACTGATTGTATGGAGAAGAAGCAAGTTCTGGAGGCTGCTGGAAGGATCTGGAAGGCATCAGCACCTCCCTGGTGTGGGACTTCACACCGTCTCCCTAGCTATTTTTAAACTATGCCACCTTGTTTTGTATTCAGTAGTCCTATGTTCCGGGTCCAAGGGGCTCTACCTCTGAACATTATAAAGCTGGCCCTGGGGCCTTTGTAGAAGAACAAAACTGCTTGTCTGGGTATAGAGCCCATGCCCACTGGAGCCAAGAACTATTAAGAAACATTGAACTCCCAAGGTCAACAGTCTTGCTCCTTGCCACAAAAATGTCTGTCTTCCTCATCCCTGCCACAGAGAATGTAAGGCCCTGCAGCCCACTCTCCAGAGCAGCCCCCGTAACCCACACTAAGCCACAGTGTGGCCAGATAAACCAACAGCGTCCTCGCCTTTGTGTGGACCAGGCTGGGTAGCCAGCTGGAGTCTGCATGTTCAGTGGCTCATTCCCTCAATGGCTTTGCCTCTTTGAATGCTGTCTGAGGGTCTGCCCTGTGCTTGGCTTCTGCTCTGGGGGGGGGTGACATTTGCCCGTGGCCATTCATTTTGTCACTGAACCTATCAGTTGCAGCTGCTTTTGGGTTGATAGGATATGGGGTTGTTTCTGGGTCTGTGCTATGGTACCCGCTGATTGCTCTGATGAGAGTGTGGAGGGGCAAGTATGGGGTGGGCCATGCTCCACTGGCGAGACACTGAGTTGAGCTCCTTCACCTTACCAGATCGGCCTGAGTTGGGTTTCCACTTGTACCATCTTCCCTGCGGGTCACTGAGCCATTACAGCCCTGCTAAGACCCAGTGGCAATAGTGTGGCAATGGATGGCATCGGTCTGAGGGCATGCCTCTGTGTGCATGTCCCCTCTGAGCAGCAGAAGCTGTTCTATTGGGCCTGCTTGGGTCCCCCCTCTGCTGGCATCTCTCTTGGTCGGTCCCTCTACCTGTAAGAAGTCATTGTCTATTCTGGACATGGACCCTGCGATCCTGGGCATCTCCAGTATCTTCCAGTGAGATCACTTAGCACTTCTGTTTCAATGTGTGATCTGCAGGCTTTGTATGGTTTGAAAAATACAGTAAAATGGTCTGCCCTGCAGCAGTGGTTTCTAATAGGTGATCTTTGCCCTGGGTACATTTGGAAAAACCCGGAGACGTATCTATCAGAGTATCTGTGAGAGGGGTATAATGGAGCCCAGGGGAGGATGGGGTGCTGACAGAGGTCCTGCATCCCCAGGCCCAAGAAAGCAACCTCAAGGATACAATGACTATAGCTCAAAGGAGATGAAAGCCCTTCCCTGGAAAAAGAGACAACTCTGTAACCAGTTCAGAACACGGACCACACAATGCAGCCTACTCTCTTCTTTCAAAGTCTGCATCATCCCTTCTTAAAGGTTTCTGATGCTCCCCCTGGGGCTCCGTACTTTGGCCACCTGGACTTAGGGAAGAGAGATGCCCGTGGTGGGAAGCTGGCATATGGATTATGGCTTTGTTTAGTATAAGGCTTGGTGCCAGCTGAGGCCGAGGATGGACCATCAGAGAAGTGTCTGTGCTCTCCCCACAGTGGTGCCTCCCCAAGGCAGATAAGGAATGCCAAGTATGTGCCCGTTCCCTGTATGTCTGTGTGGTCTAGTTCCAAACCAGCATGTCTCCTACTCTGTGCTTGCCCCCGTGACCTGGAGAGAATTGGGGGTGGTTGGAGGACATTCGTGAGAACATTCCATGAGAACATTCCAGAGTCGCCTTCGGCGCAAAGGGAAACTATTGAAGGTCTAGGGGGATGCGGCCTCACCAGCTGAAGACAGAGCTGACCCCTAGAGGGTTGTAGGCGTTTGAGGCTGCCTGAGGACAAACGGGCAGGCTCAGGATCCTGGGCAGGACTGGACTTCTGGGAGCCGTGCTCAACAGTATTGTTCCTGCCCTGTCTTCACCAGAGCTTACAGGGTGCTAGGGTTAAAGAAAATCAGTCTCCCCAGACTTTTCTTCTGAAAAACTGCAGCTTGGAGACACTGAGCAAGTGGCTGTGTTCTTGAGTGTCCCGTAGCCTGGGGAGGGCTTAGTTCTTTTGGCTCTGCTCATAGCCTTGAACAGGGGCAGCAGCCAGGAGGCAAATGGCCGGTATAGGGGAAGGCGGGGAGAATCTATACAGGTGCCGCCCCCACATTCTGGCTGTCAGGGGCAGTCTTAAGAAGGGTTCTATGTGTGGGACTGACAGCAGAGCCAGGAAGAACTTGGTCTCCATTTGCAGAGTACATGGAGGGTCTGCAGTTGGCTGTGAACCTGGCTTTAGCCCGTGCCATCATTTATGTGAGGAGAGGATCCTAGCTGGTCCACAGCTGTCTGGTCTGGGACTTGGGGGTCCCAGGAAAGGACATCCAGCTGTGGGCCTATGGTACAATGTTCTCAAAGTGCATTTACCCCCAAAGCAGATTTTCTAGGACAGACAGTGACCAACACAGGGTTAAAAAGGTTTCTGTAAATATTTTATTTTCCATATTTTCGAATCAGAAAGAGGCATGTGGTAATAAAAATAATAGAGAATTATCTTCTTCACATCCGTTCTGCTGCAAACTGCCAGCCCCTCCAGTCCAGCCCCTTCCAGCCAGTTCCCACCAGGCCACATGGCTCTCCATGAGCAGCCGGTGACCTGATACCAGTCCCATTATGTACAGATATGTTACAAGGCAAAAAAAGAAAGATCTCAAGAAAAAAAAAAAAAAAAAAAAAAAACCGCCACAAGGGCGGTCGCCCACCTGCTCCAGTGTTGCAGGACCATGCGAGAGGAACCAGTGCTATGTGTCCAAACCCTGCTTCATTTTTGTCGTCTTTAGGTATAGAGACCTCTCGCGGCTTGGTCTAGGGTGTGGCATGCTCCACAGGCGGGCAGGAGTGGGAGATGATGTCACTGTGCTTGTATGAGGCCGTATCCAGGTCCAGGATCTTCCCATTTACCTCCAGAGTCATGCATCCACGGTAGAACGCAGTGACAGGTGCAGAAGTCACTGATACTTCTGAGCAGCGGGAGAGTAAACACTGAGCCAATGGAGCTCGAGCCAGGCCACAACAACTCCCCACCCTCCATATCGCTGAGGGCCAGCCCTGCCCGCACTCTCTGCAGGGTCAGGCATGTGGTCCCCTTTTTGTTATTATCCCATGGGGGATGCAGACCTTACATACATAAACCATCATCCCCTCTCAGCCTCCCTAGGCATGCATGCAGATGTTCTGTTGAGTATCTTCGTGTCTTGTGAGTTTCTATGCCCTTGATTCTTATTGGTTAAAACTAAATACCTACCTGTCAGGGCAGAGAGTCTGCTGTTTGCTAAAAGTAAAGTCCTGTGCATACCTGCTACCCCCCGTACCAGTCCCGCCTGTGTAAGCAAGCAGGATGCTGTTGGCTGTCCTTGCTAGCTTCTGGTAGATGTGTGTGAAGGATGGGCAGTTACACTGTCAGCTACTAAAGCTACAGGTGCCTGTAAGTATTCAGGTACCCCAGGCACCCCATTTTGCATCACCTGTGCAAACCCTTCCCTCTGTGTTTGGGCTCTTCAATGGATGACTCAGAGAAATGCCTGCCTAGAGGAAGGACCGAATTGATAAGACCCCTCACTATAACCTTAGTACAGAAGCCAGTAAATAGGGTGACCTATAGTTCTGTGACCAGAACCCTGTCTCACAGTCACCGTCACGGTCCCTGTGTGAAGCAAGTCAGCCAGAGTGCTCCTACCTGGCAGGCCTCCAACATAGGTGCGCACAGAGCCCTGCAGATGTGTTTTAAGTGTGTCCAGTCGCTCCTGCAGCTGTGCAGTGCTCACTTCGCTCTGGCCTTTAGTGCCATCCACTTCCAGGGTGGCATCACCATCCCGCAGGGAGACAGTGACCATGTGTTCCTGGCTGTCGCACACCTTGATTTCCATCAGTGCCAGGGCAACGTCCTCAACTGCCAGGACCACCAACTGCCGGGGATGGAGACGCAGAGGAGTCATATAGGGGTCCTCTATCCCGGTTGAGGCTGGCCCCGTAGGCTAGCTGTTGTGTCTTACTAGCCTCTGGTCTTTGTACACTAGTCCCTTCTTAGGGTGTATGGTAACCCTAGCTCTGAGGATATCTAGGAACCCTTGTGCCTTCTCCTCCTCTTGGTTTGGTTTCTTTGAAAGCAAAGAAGACTAGAAGGTGACAGGAGGAGATGGCTCAGTGGTTAGTGTATATGCTGCTCTTACAGAGGATTTGAGTTTTCTTCCAGCAACCATATTGGTCACAATCATCTCTGACCCCAATTCCAGGGGATCTGCTGCCCTCTCCTGGTCTCCATGTGCACATGGTGCCCATACATATAGTGCGGGGGGGGGGGGGGGGGGGGGGGGGGGGGGGGGGGGGGGGGGGGGGAAGGGAGGATGGGGGAGTGGCGGGGGGGGGGGGGACACCCATACATGCAAAACCTTTTTAAGTCCCTGGAAAACTGAGGGCCTCCCCAGCCTGAGCTGACTTCTCAAAAGGATATAACAGGATACATCTGTCAGCTGTAGCCCTGTGGCACCAGCACTGGGAAAGATTATACACTCTGCCTGCTCTCTCCGGGTTGAATAGTCTTTGCTGGCAAGAGCCTTGGTCTGTTGATCACACATGCTAGGGATGGGTCGAGACGCCTGGCAGCATGAAGCCTGGGACCCCGATGGCAAGTATCATGGAAATTAACCCTGTTGCTGGTTAGTGTAAGTAGCAAGCAGGGCTCTACGGCCTGGGGAAATGAAGGTCGAAATCCTCTTGTCTGATGCACATCCCGCTTAGGAACATGGGAGAGAAGAAGGTGGTTTTCCTTTCTCTTTCAATAGCCTCCTGTCCTATAAGCAAATAGTTGGACTCAGTGGCTTGACATGGTTGCCTGGCTGAGGAGCCACTGGACATGGCCTGCAGTGAAGTAGGGCTCCGCCTGAGGGGCAGCTGAACCCAGGGCCTTACCTACCCTCCTCATCGGAGACGCTAGCGGAGATTATGACTAGGTTTGTGGTGCCTCTGAAAGGAGATCTCAGTGTGCTAGTGATATTACTTGACTCCTGTATGTTTGAGACACCCCACATTTACGGCCCAGCAGTAGCCCACTGCCCCACCAGCCACCGCAGCCCGCATTGTACAGTTGTGTCTGTGTGACTGCATAGCAACCTTGTCCCCCAAAGCCAGAGGGGGTGACCTAGATGTGTGTACTCAGACCTGGGTCAGGGAAGGAGTCTGCAGGGCAGGGCAGGGTTCAACAAGTCAATATCCCAGAGAGTGAATGGGGGCCTCAGGACCTTTCCTCGATGCTGGGTGCCAGACAAATGGGTGTCTCTCGGGGCTTTCACCGAGGTCAAAGGGCACGTGGGGTGGGGTGGGGTTGCTCTGCGGTCAGTGCATCCTAGTCAAAGCTGGCCCCATTCAATCCTACCTGCTTCTTGAGCTTCTTTGTAGAGTGATAGTCGACCAGGGCCACAGAGAGGGGGATGACATCGTTGTCCCCGACCAGTGCCAGTAGCACCCCCGTGTCAGTGGCAGGCCGAATCCGAGCCACAACTTCTACTTCCCAGGTGGTTTCTGTGCCGACATCCAGCGATGTTCGGGCTGCAATGAAAGCGGCCCATCACAAGGCAATCCAAGTGGCAGAGAGACGAGAGTGAGCAGCACCCTGGACTGGAGCGCAGGGAACGACAGACAGCTCTGAACGCTCTGGGAGGGGACCTCCTGGTAAGAAGGCGAGTGGGGAGCACGCAGCAAGGCTGTACCCCAAGACCTGCCAGTGTCTCAACATGTCTGTTGAGTGGTACTCGACCAGGGCCACAGAGGGGGACGATTTATTTGTCCCCCACCAGTGCTAGCAGTGACCCTGTCAGAGGCAGGTGACTCTGAGTGGCACCTTCTACTTCCTCAGCATGCAGAAAAGAGTCGAGAACTGAATGCAGACTATCACCCCATGGGCACTGGGGATGTCTGTTCCCCACCTCGGAGTGTCCTCCGGGTAACAAAAACCTATCCAGGGAGCTACAAGTCCAGCACCATCTCTGTGTTCCCACGTCTCCCCCTGCAGTTCTCAAAGCACCTTCGACAGTCACAGCCAACGTGCTAACCTCCCTTCTGCCAGCTCTAGGAGACTGTACAGCATGCAAGTCGGCTGGAGAACTTGAGGTTACACTCAAGTGTGACTGGGAATAGATGCTGTGAGGTGCATCACTCCAGCAGGCCCTATGTTTGTCTGTGGTCTGGGTGCCTTGGCTTAGCGTTTCAGAGCCCCGTGAACTTATTCTCATATAATAACATATAACATGGGTGCCGGTACAGCTGCGTGATGCTTCATGTCGTGATTATTAGGGGCGGGATGAACCCCTCAGTCTTGATATTTAAATCTATACCTCTTAAACTCCATGGAGTAGAGGAAGCCCCTGTGAGCGAATCATGGTTGTTGGCACAGATCGGGTCTACCTCACTGCCCTCTATAGTATACCAGAGGGCTCTGAAGCTAACCTGGTCTCCCCTCCCCACCATCAAATCAAATCCTCTATCCTGCGCTAGATGACATCTAGAGGGTCAGTTCTCAATAGTTTACCAAGTATATGAACACAGATTGCAAAAAGTAAGAATAAAAGCATTTGTCCTGATGGAAGAGGCCAAGTGTATCCCACCTGGCAGGTAACTGACCAAGACACAAGACCCTGCCTGTCTGGTGCATCTTCTCAGTCTGATGACTCCACCAGGCACTCTGTCTCAGAACTTGAGGTTGGGTGGTCCCAAATGACCCTCAGTGGCTATCATATTTTAAGAAATTATGGGCTTTTGTTTACAGGAGCCTAAGAGTTGAGTGCCAGACCTGTGCTGTGCCTCCTTGGTCATGCCCAGGACTGGAGGAGACAGTTTCCATCACTGGCACACTCATTCATCAAAGAGCCGCAGACCTCATGCGCCCCCTCCTCTATCACATCCCTGAGAAGCATAGCAGGACGGCTTTGTCAGGCTCTCCATGCTTTATCTCCCAGTGAGCCTGAGCACCTGCTGCAGGCCCCTTCCAAGGGTGATAAAGGCTGACCCTCCTGTCTTCCTACATCCTCTTTCCACCTCTAAACTTTCTCTGATTTATAAACCTCATGAAGTCCCCGGGCCAGCAAAGGCTTGGTATATTTCTGAACACCGTCACATGCATTCGGACATGTCCAGGGTTGACAATCCAGATTTTCTTCCAGGTTCTCTCTAGTCTTGCCCATCCGCTTCTAATCATTGGACTGTGTCTCTATGACTTCCTCTTCCATAGCTAACTCCACGTGAAGTCCAGATAGCTGTCCTGGGCGCTGGGCTTTGCCTGCCCTGCTGAGCCCAGCCTGTGGGTAACCAGCTTGTCTCTGGCACTCCCTGAAGTAGGATGCTTCTACTTCAGCATCTAGCTGCCTAGAAGTCCCACTGCGGCTAGCCCTAGGTAGGGCGACACCCACTTACTGTAGTTGAGGTTGTAGAAGGCAAATCCGTTCCCTGGGAAGAAGGAGCCCCTCTCTGTCACAGAGAAGCACTGCATTTTTGTATTTGCCTTGACCGTTTCCTGGATGGCACTGTCCTCCCCGTTCAGCCAGTTCCAGCTCCTCATGCATCCATCCAGGCGAGGGTTAATCTGGAAAGACAGGTGACTGACTCCTGGTGGCTTCTGGAGCTAGGACACCATAATGGCAGACTAGAGCAAGAGAGGTTTTGAGCCCAGCACTACACGATCTGCAGGCAGGGCCCTCTGGCTTATGTGTGTGTAAATACATAGCGTAAACACAATTTTAGGGAGTTTTTTTTACCAGAGAGCTCTTCAATTTTCAAAACATATCAGGACACCTCTATCCATGCAGGACAGGGAGACACATGATGGTGAGGCAGCCAGCCACCTGCTCTGACTGTCACTGCAGGCAGAGGGACAAGGTATCTGCTACCTGACTGCGCCAGTCAGAGGGCATTTTATTGTGATTGTGCCTTGTCCCTTCCTTACTTGGGCCAACAAAGCATAGCTAGAAATGTCAGCCCAGGGGAAGGGATGCCAGTCCCAGCTTGACCACACACTCACTGTGTGCAAACTATTACATCATCAAATCTATTACATCATCCAATCAGGTCATCCTTATATGTCGCAGAAGATCTGCAGTGGTGTGTTGGAGACTGAGTCACTATGAGCTACCAAGCAGGTTTCTATCTGCAGTGGGTTTTGCCATCCCCCAAACGAGGGTTCTAACCACTGGGCTCAGAGACAGATGAGGAACAAAGACCATGCATGGCACAGGACAGAAAGAAACAGGACTTTGAAAAATGGCCAAAAAAACCAAACCAAACCAAACAAAAAAACATCATTAGAGCTTCCCCCACTAGAAATCTAGGTATGGCTGGCAACCCAAAATGATACATCCAAAAAAGTTTATTATTCCCTTTGTCAAAATGACATGCTTTCTCTTTACTGCAAAATAGTTTTTGTTTTCTGTTTTTTTTTTTTTTTTTCTTTTTTGGCTATGAAGTCAGATGAAAACTTAAATGAGTATCACGAGAAGTGGCAGTGATTGATGCATAACACATCAATAGTTATTGCTGTCCAGTGAGTGGCTGCCAGCATGGAGATCCTGTGGCTTCTTGCTACTTGGGCTCAGTTAAAGGGCAAACCCCTGTAAGCACAGCTAGGCCTGAGCTGTGTTGTGCTCCGTGTCGGGAATGGACTTACCGGCTGGACGAGGTCACTCTCCTTGAAGGGAATGCCACCCACAGTGAGGTTCAGGTGATACAGGCCCCTCTCCAGCTGGAACAATTCCCCAGCCACCGCAATCTTCATCACGGCATCTTTGTTGACCTTGATGACAAGGTTGCGTTCCAGCTCTTCCACAGAGATCTGAAAGGGTCAGGCAGAGGAGTCAGGTGGATGTTCACTTCTGTAAAGCCTCATAGCAGATCAGCTGGATCCAGTGCACCTGACCTCAGTGCCGGCCATGCCATGTTACCTGTGCTTAGGAGCGTGACCCATGAGACCATGCTGGTGTCACCTGGACCAAGGGCACCTGACCTCAGGGGAAACAATGTCCAAGTTATTTGGTCTAGGAAGTCTGACCTCAGAAGACCACACTATATCACCTGTGTCCAGGAGGAGCTAAACCTTGCTAATAGCCTGGGTTCTCCCCACACCCTTCTTTCCTCGGAGGAAGTCACTACTGTGGCTCTCCCCTCATGAGCTCACAGGTCAGAGGCCTGAAACTGAGACAAGAGCATCCAGTGAAGAGGGCCAGCCTCCCTGGCACATTTGCCATCAAAGTCAAAACAACACACGGCTTTTTCTAGAAGGCAGTTACAGAAAGGTCCTATTGATGTTTATTCTGGTTTAAAAGAACTTGAGAGCCGTGTCTGATGAGGCACAAGCCTCACAAGAAACCACAGCCTGGCTGTCTGTGGAGCCTACTCTAAGACAAGCACAGCGTATTAACCGCGGTCTAACTTGTCTTGGGTAAAGGGAGATAAGACCTGCTCGCTCACTCTCTCTCCTAAGTAAGATGTTCTTCACGGTTGAGACCCTGGATGCTGTGGATCGGCACAGAGAACTGCCCTCAGAGGCGTGTGTGGCCGTGAGGGACTTCCAGGCTACAAAGGGGAACCTGAGTTCTGCCGAGTGCTGGGTCAGAGCCAGACTGAACCTAATGCCAGCTCCATGTTTGAACTGTTCTCACCACACGTGACACAAACACAGTGTCAGGTAACAGCCCAGTGAAGCTTTACAGAGCCAACAGCTGCAGCCCAGGCCCCATGTCCTACACCACAGACCGCATTATGAAGGGCACTATGACCCTGGCTTTTGTACAAGCTTGTCACCAAGCTAAAATTCCCTGATTAAAGAAGCTCAGATCTCTCGGCTCTGACCCCAGCCAGTCCGGCTGCTGTGAGCAGGATATCAGCATGGGTTAGACATAGGCCTCGTGCCCTGTGTCCGTACTGTAAGCCCTGAGCTGATCTCATTCGACTTAGCAATGGGTCTTCTGCTGTCTAGGCTCCAGAGGACCAGGACCAGAAAATGAAGCTCCTGGCTGCCCCTCATCCAGTGTCATGCAGATGGCGAATTTCCACCCAGCAGTGCCACGGACTCTGGGATCCATAAAATAACCCCTTATAGCAGAGAGTCCCAATCTGGAAGACTTTTATCCCAAAGTGGGTGATGACGCACTGTTGGCTGTGCCCAAGGTGACCACAGTGGGCACTGTGACTAGGTGGTAGACGCTGTGCTGGGTGAACAAACTGTTTTATCGATGACAGGTTCTCCACTACGTGAGAAGGCAGTGTTTAACTTGCTCACTACCGAGGTGTCAGGTGGTCCGACACTCAGGGCAGGGCCCTGCCTGTCTGCTTACCTGGTCTGGCAGCCCACCTGGCCTTCAGAGGTGGCCAGCACAGGTGACTGTGGTGAATAATGAGCCAAGGGAATGGGATAATTTTCGCTAAAGAAGAACTAGCACTCCCTGCACCTGCCCACAACCTTCACTGGCTTCCAGATTTCTACAGCAGAAACCCCAATATTTCTTCAGTGCAGCCTAGGCCTGAATGTCAGTTCACTCTGGATCTCCCATTGGTGTGTCTACCTCCGTGGTATACAAGACCCCCACCCCCCACCTCTGTAGCCTATGCAACCTTAACCTCTCTGCTACTTACAAGGTGCTCCATGTCCTGATGCCTCCTGAAGCATAGCTTCCCTTCCTCATCCTTAGCCCTGAGGCAGCCAATCTTAAACACCCCTGGCCTCACCCTCTGCTTAGCCAGTGAGCTGTCTATAGTGTGGCAATCCCCACGCTAGTGCTGTAGTTGGAAGAGCATACATAGTTTTAAAGTTTCTAACCCCTAACAATTTGGTGTCTAGGGCAGAGTAATGTTGAATAATCAAGCAAATTCCTCAGAAACTTGGCACATAGGAAAGACTTGAAGCCTGTGTGGGAACGTACGCTAGACAGGATGTGGCTGAGGCATACTTAGTATTTGTCTCTGTCTATCAGAAGGGCAGAGTGTGTTATGAGTGGCTGGTCAGGGAACACTGGAAGGGGCAGACCTTGGCCTCTTGAGCTGTTCTGTTATTGAGCCAAGAGTTCAGGGTGTGTGAGTTGCCACCTAGACAGTACCATACCACAGTGACTCTCCCAGACAGCTGTCCAGCCTGGGTCCTATTCCAGGGTTGTCCCCATGGCTGTGTAGAGAGAACCCTCTCCCCTGGCTTCTTTCCTCGTGGACCCTTCCCTCTGCTGCTACAGAGACACTGATCGCTCAATGTCAGGAAGAAGAACAGACAGCACTCGGTAACTGGGGAGATGGCAGGGGTCCTTACTTGTCTACAAAGTAGAACATTATGTCTTCATTGCTAAGAGGAAAAGTCATGTTTGTTTGTCTTCCAAACATTAATTCCCAAGCCTGTTTTACTGCCTGAAGTATAGGATATGTTTCCAGAGTGCGTGTTTGGGGTTGTGGGGGGTGGGGGTGGGGGGGAACAGCGGTCAGAGCTGAGGGCAGAAGAATCCCCTGTGAGCAGATGAGCAGAGGAGTCTGGCCCTAGCGGCTCAGGTGCATGTGTGTTTTGAGTTGGTTATATCTGTGCCCTCTGGTATCCCACAATGCTTAGCCATCCTCAAGCAGTTATTCTAGTATTCTAGGCCAAAGCTGCATGGTTCTCACATGAGGCCCTTTCTGAGTAAGCCACACTCAGCCAATGAAGCAGAGGCTCTGGGCTAACTAAAGCAGGTGTCCTGCCCATGGGCCACACCCAGCTCCAAATGCTAGGGATAGCCTTGGCCTTCCACTTACCGTTTGCCACATGCCGTGGTTGATGGTTGGCCCACTGCTAGTGATACGCCCGACACCATTGTACCGAAGCTGCAACTCAAGCCGCCCGGCCCTTAGGCCCAGGACAATCCAGGTGCTATCTGAACGGCCTCCAGCGAAGAAGAGGACTCCTTCAGGGTCAAAAGTTCGGAAGTCAAATTCAGCCAGCAGCCTGGAAACAGACCCAGGAAACAGACTGAGGCACAAGGCAGGTGCTGCAGGGCTTCCCAGGGCCTGGGCCCAGGTAGACTTTGGCCCATGCTTTCCAGGATGTGGTGAGTGTTTCTCTCAGAGGTCTCAGGTGGATCTGGGTTCCTGGAGCAGCTCTCTCACCTGGGCTCTGTGGTTCTGTGTGCCTGGCTTCTCACCTGGTAGGCTGAAGCCTCTTAAAGCGAAGTCTAATCACGGGGGTCCCGCTGAACATGCGGCCCAGGTACAAGGACTTCACGCTCTTGGCCATGCTGAAGGGGACACATGGTAAGATGTCCTGCCATGAGATAGGATGGTGTTAGTGACTGGGATGCCCCATAGATGCCTTTCAAGTAACTTTTGAGGTCCTGGTCACATTGGGTGTCTAGAAGGTTACTTCTGACTTTCTAGAATCCCAAGACTAGCCCACTCCAGAAATCACAGAGTCCATATGACCCAGCTCATGTCGGTGCCTCCAGGCAGGGTCCAGGGTTCTGAATTCTTCTTCCATTATCACTGTTTTCCCTCATCTGTTCTTATTTGCTGCTGGAGCTTAAATTATTAAGTGTGTCAAACTCAGAAGAACACAGAGAATAGCAGACTACTACCAAACGAACAGAGCACCAAGACTCTGAAGACTACGGCTCAAGAGACTTCCTTGCTTTATGCTGCAGGCTTTCCCACTGACCAGAGAGGATGGAATTAAAGCAGGCTGAGCCTGAGGGACACAATGGTCCTGTACTGCCACAATGGCCAGCAGGGAGCCTTAGGCAGGGACCAATAAGTGCTGGTCCCCTGGCCCTTTAGCCTAGGATAGGATAATATTTCATGCTTGACAGAAAGTGCCCGATGATTTGGACTTCAGGCTCATAGTTGAAAAATGCTTCTCCAGTTTCCCAGGTCTCTGACTTGCAAAGTTATCATGGAACCTGCTCACCCAGAGTCCTTGCTGCTATCTTTCAGAAAAATGCCATTGATGAACAACTGCCCTGCAGTTTACTTGATATAAAGCCCTGAATGGTGTGTGTGTGTGTGTGTGTGTGTGTGTGTGTGCGCACGCGCGCGCACACCCATGCACGCTCTCTTTACATATCCTGTTATGAACATATCACACCTTGGGTCTACACCAGCAGGCCCTGTGGCTGAGAGTGGGGAGTTGCCATGGAGATTTTGTCAACACAACAAAAGAGGTTTGGCTAGCTGTGTGGTCCTTGGAGCTAGTAGTAGTTTCAGTCAACTAAGTCTCTAGAAAGTTTCTTCCCATAACCCATTAATAACAAAGGCTCCTATTCAGAGCACAGCACTGGGGCTCCACGAGGCCATCTAGTGGGCACTACGGTCACCTACCTCACAAGTATCCATGTCTGGGGACAGCTTTAGGCCCCCACGCCCATCACAATGGCAGGTATAGCTGCCTGGGGAGTTGACACAGGTCTGCTCACAGCGATCCTGCTGACACTCGTCCACATCTGCCGACAAAGGGACTCACGGTAGGCACGGGAAGGCGCCAAACACTGTGCGCAACCCACTTACTCCTCCTAGAGACTCTGTGGACATCATTGTTCAGCCTGTTACCTTGGAGGCCTGTCTCTTAGGTCCCTGCTTTCTAGAGAGAAATGAAGAGCTGAAGATGTCTGAAGACTGCTCAGACTGACCAGCCCAGACATGAAGGACCATGGGTGTCTGTGTGGATTGCAGAGAACGGTACAGAGCCAGGATCCCCTTGAGCTCTTAGCTCCATGCTCCCTTCCCTGGGGGCTCAGCCCTTCTCAAGGCTCCTGCAGCTCCCAGGCAGGAGTGACTGTGGAAGGAGAGTCTCTGCCCTTGGGACACGGTGAACCTCCAAAGAGAGAGGAGAACACAGGCCCCCCTCCCCATCACTCTCCATTCCCTGCAGATGCATCCCAAGTCTACCCAGAACTCAGGGCCTTCCCTTCATCTACTGCAGGCTAGAGAAGGGTAAAGACACACGGGTGTGTGCTCATTTGAGTTCACGGGAACACACACATGGGTGAGAGCACGGTCTGTGTTTATACATGTATGAACACAATGAGGCCGGATAAGGGGATGAGGCAGAGGGCTCACTTTGGGGATCCTCTTCACTGAAGCTACACAGACTCTCCCAGGAGATTGTGACATTTTCCCAACCCTCCTGTGTACAAGACTTCCTGGAACACCTGACTGATGGTTGCCGTCAGGGAAGCAATGTGATCTATGCTGAGGCAGTGACTAACATGTATCCTAGGCTAAACATCAAAGAAGGAAGTAACCTGGGTGGCTGTGGCACACGTACCTTGGCACGTCTTCTCCTTGGAGCTGTATGTGTATCCCTTGTCACAGAGGCAGGAGTAGGAGCCCGGCAGGTTCTTACAGCGTGCGTCCCCACAGGTGTCTGAGTCTGTGCACTCGTCTATATCTGCAAGCAAAGCCAGCCAGGCCGAGGCTGTACAGGTTGGTCTTGGACAGCTGCAGCGGGCACTGGGGCTAGGGTCGAGAACAGCCTCGAGACAGGAGGGCAGAGAATGGGAGGAAGGCACAATGCCTTCATCGTGGGTGTCAAGTAATGGTGGGCTTAGGGACCACATGCTGTTCACCCCACACTGGGTAGACTGTAGACATCATTGCTCAGGATCCAGAACCCGAAGTAGGTGTCCTCAACCTGCTACTAAAGTGTGGGAGCTATGTCCCTTGGCCAAGGCCAGGGATGAGAGCCACAAGAAGAGGACCTCTGATCCTTAAATAAGGAGGACATGGGAGAGGAGGCCTATACATCTCCAAACTCATCTCTATACATTACACATAGTCACGAGGACACAGTGAGAGAGTTCTCCTACGATCATACCTTCTAAGAATAATCTTTGTGATTGTCAGAGGTAAACTCTGCGGAAGATAAAAATACTTTTTTCCTTTTTCCATGCTGGGTGAGAGAAATAGTCTTTTGTCTGATGATATTTGTGTTCAAACCTTGAGTTGTTCCCACCCCCTTCATCCATCTGGACCACCCACAAAGGTTGCCTTGGCCCGGTCCTAGTGAGCCTCAGTGAGCCTCAGTGACTCGGATACTCTGGGTCTATCTGTGTCATTCCTCTATACCCTAAATCAATACAGGGGATAAATCATGGGACATTTGAGATGATTTTCTGGGTGTCCACAGGCCCCCTGATCTGGACTGAATGGAAATGGGACCACACGGTGGGGAAGTCCCATCTGCTTCTGTGTTCTTGGGAGTAGGGTAGAGGGATCTGGGAGGTATGGCAGGTGCATAAGGGTACTGGGGTATGTCACTCCTTGAGTTAGTTCCCTGCAGTCACTTGCAGAGGTCTAGGCCTTGTGACTACACAGGCTGGCTGTAGGCTCTGTGGGCTGGAAGGTCCCTTGGAAGCACTAGTGGATGGGCATCTCCAGTTCTTGCCCTTGCTCTCAGATCTAGGGAACCATGTTCATGATGCTGGACTGAACCGTCTTCAAAGGACACTCATCCCCACCACCCCTCTCCAGGATAGGAAGTCAGGTAAGGTATAATTGCACAGCTAGGGCCTTACCTTGGCAGGTCTTGCCATCTGATGCAATCGAGAAGCCGCTATGGCAGGCACATTGGAAGCTTCCTGGTTTGTTGTGGCAGACCTGGCTGCAGCCCCCGTTCTTCTGACCACACTCATTGACATCTGGACATGAAGAAAGAGTGAGGGGCTCCTACCCGGGCACTTCCCTGCTGGCCTCATGGTAAATACGGTAGACCGTGTGAGGGCTAGAGAGACATGAACTACTGCTGATGGAGAAAGCCATAGACTTGGTTCTAAGGGTCCCTGGGTGCACAAGGGGACAAAATGGTCCCATCAATCAGTGCCCGGCAGTCATGAGGCATATACACAGCCTAGTCTAGCACCGTGAACAGATCTATCCGGGCGACCTGCGGACACAGCAGGGCTGCCCTGAGTGAGAAGCTTGGCAGGCTCTGCTATCTTGTTCACAACTTTACCTCACACCAGCACCCGAGTAAATCATTAGTTGGGCGCTAAGAGCCATGTGGCATTTCCTTCACTCCAATCCTGGTCCCCAAAGAGCTCTCTGGAGCCTCAACTCTCTAGGAGCCTGCAGTTCCGGAGGATGAACCTCAGGGCTGCTGTATTCAGAAGATTTTCAAGCAGAACATTATCTCATCCTGGACCTGCAAAGGGTTCCCAAGAGGGCTGCAGATAAGGAACCGACTGTAGGGATGGCTAGGTGTTAGCCCTGGTCTTGTATTTTGATGCTAATTCCACTGTCCAATTCTGCTTTCCTGGGAGGGGCTGCACACGGGGAGTGAATCAGTACACAGGTGACTTCCTGTGAACCTTCTGCCCACCTTAATTTGTAAAATAAAGGCTAGAACCGGTGATTGGGGCAGTAGAAGGGGAGGTGGAGCCGGAAAAAGTTTGAAGGAGGGGAGGAGGGAGGAAGATGAGGAGAAGGAGAGAGAGAGGAGAGGCAACACAGCTGCAGATGTCAGCCTCCTGTCTCTAGCAGTCTCAGGTAGTTATTCATATCAAAAGGTCAGGTAATTGGGATAACAATTCTAATTGTGTGGGCTTCTTGTGTATTGAGTATTTGCTGATATATAAATCTATTTGGTTAATCTTTAAGCATTAAGAGTCTTATTTCTACCAGGTACTAGAATTGTTGTATCTATTGCATGGGGGTGGCAGATAGTCCCTGGGTTTTGGGGGCTGGAGGCAACAGCCATGTCAATGTCTCATGGGTCCTGGGCTGGTGCCACTGGCCAGCTGGTGCCGCCATTAGTGAGGGAACTTAGAGTGGGAACATGGCAGCTAGACTGGGAGCTAGCTGTACGTGTCTTTTTTTCTAATACCTCCCGCAACAGCTGGGCTCCCAGTCTTGGGTAGGAGGTGAGGAGTAGGTGGGGCAGAGAGAGGGTGGGTTGTGCACTGACCTTTGTCACAGAGCCGGCCTCCCCAGCCAGCGTTGCACTTGCAGAAGAAGTTGCCCATAAGGTCTTGGCAGAGTTGAGTCCCCTTCTTATCACAAGGGTTTGGGGTGCACTGGTCAGGCAAGTCTGAGGTGGAGGATACAAAAACGAAAGCCATTCAGGATTTCTCTGAGAGCACCACCACCTCATATAGTTGGGGGTGGTTGGAGCCTCTGGTGGGGGCCCCGTGGAGTTCCCAGGGGTTCCAAAGCAGGCAAAGTGGTAATGGAGGGTCCAACCTTGGGACAGAGACAAATGTGAGAAACTTTAAAGGCACTGGGACCAGTTCCAGCAACACCACCTAGGTCTACTGGGAGGGGCTGTCACTGGGCTATGCAAAGAGAGACTACTAGCTCACACCTCCCAGGAAATGGGTCTTCAAGATCCCCCTAGAAGACTTGGACACAATAAACCACAGGTTCTTTTTAGAGCCCGGCACCATTGCCAAACATACAGGCTCTCACCACTGAGGCGTCATGTCAGATGTGCAGTGGTCAGCCAAACAAGACACGGGTGACTGAGCCACACAACTTCAGCCTTTAGCTTTTAGCCTGTAGTTAAAAGATCTTTCAGTGTCACTGCCCTCCATGGAGTACCTTCGGAACACGGCTGAGACCTCCAGACACAGCCTGCACCATGCCTCACATGGGGGCAGGAAAGCTCAGTGTGTGCTTCAACCCCAAGGTTGGGCAGTCAGAGAGACAGCCATTATTATATCCTGTTCTCAAAGAGCCCTTTCAGAGGTTGAACAGATGTGGGCATGACCCAGGGGATAGGAACCCTGGGCCCTTCGCTCTGCACCATCTGACGGATCTTCAGTCTGCCTGGATGGGATGGGTGGGGGTGGCTCCTGTGTACCAACAAGCTAGATCCTTCTAAAGCACTGGTTCTCAACCTTCCTAATGCTGCCAGCCTCTAATACAGTTCCTCATGTGGTGGTGACCCTCCCCCCACCCCGCAACCATATTATTTCATTGCTACTTTATAACTGTAATTTTGCTTCTGCTATGAATCATAATATAAGTACTTAGGTTTTCAGGTGGTCTTCAGTGACCCCTGTGAGAGGGTCCTTCAACCTCAAAGAGGACACAATCTACAAGTTGAGAACTGCTGTTCTAAAGGGTCTAGGGATACGTGGGAGTGTCGGCTCCTATGACTCTCTCAAGGGGTGCCACTTCCTAGCCCTGATCAGTGTCCAGACTGGTCCCCCACTTGGACTGGCATTCCTTCACCCAGCGGTGTTATGCCACCTGTTAAACATCTTCAAGTTTGCCGATTCCTTCTCCTTGATGTATGTATGGCTTATCTATTGCCTGACCAAAGGCTGGCTCTAAAGTTTCACTACTAGAACATATGAAATGGGGCTGACTCCAGACAGCACATGCAGAGCTCTGATTGGATGAGGGTAACCAACCCCATTTCCCTCCTGTCCTCAAGAGTGTGGTCAGCGTCAGCTGGCCACCCCAGCCCCCGCCAGATCTGCATCAGAGGGCAGGAGTCACATGACCCAGCGCTCCTAGAGCATAGCCATACTTGTATATTTTGCCATCAGCCCATGCCTCGCACTGGCAGGTGATGCTATGCTGTAATAGGTTTCTAACAGGAAGTTCTGGGCTGGGTGGGCCCTCTGCAGTACATGAAAAGCTGAGACCTGAGAGCTGAGAACCAGCAGGAAGCCTGAGCTGTCCCTCTTTGAGGAAACGACTCTGCTTTCAGTTGGTGAACAGCCATTTTGGGAATTGAGAGTCAATGATAATCCACTTCTCTGACTTTGATTCTTGGTGTCGGCTCTTGGGCATCTCTAGCCTATTTGCTGACAGCTTAGGTCTGAAGCCAGCATTTGTTCCTTCTTGAGTTACAGGGAGCCGTTTTGGGCCAAGCCAGAGGGAATTGGAAACACTGACCACTGTCTCCTGGAGGTCATCCTAGCAGGATGCCACAAGTCTTCCAGGTCACCCACACCAGCGTTTGCTCCATTCCTGGGAGTCCTCCTCACAGGTGCTCTCTTGCCTCCCACACCTAAACTCTAGACGAAGAGGGTTCTTGCTGCCTGGCAGGGGACAGGGGGACCACCAGGCGTAAGATAAGGCAGGGGCCAACCTCTGGATTTCCCAGATGCATGCAGAAGTTCCTCCAGGCTTTTCAGGTTAGCCTCATTCCTGGAAGCCTCTATTTGTCCTGGGCCAGCTGGGCTGGGTGCCAAGCCCAGAGCAAGCCTGGGAAGCAAGTTGAGGCTTCTCAGGGAAGCTCTGCAATCTGATTCTCCCCCCCAACCTCCCCCCCCCAACCCTGTGGCCCTTTCACGTTTATATCCAAAGTCTGCTGGGTTTGCACAAATTACAGCCAACAGCATGCCTGTGAGTCTCCAACTATTTTTGATTTCTTCAGAGTGGTTGTTGGCAGATCATTATACAATGTCATTTTTCCTTAAGCAAGTAAGGGCTGGGTAAAGTTAGAGTCACCTGTAAGTAAGGGGTCAGGATTGGAGGGTCTCATTGTTCTACGGCTGCTGTGGACTTGTGGGAGTCCACTTGAAGCCAGGACGTGGTGCTCAGCTAACTTAAGTGTCTGCTTGGAGGCTTAAATTTACTTCTAAAGTTTACACTGGCAAATTTGGCATGAGGGCTGGTTAACTTGGCCAAGAAAGCCACATCTACCCATTGCAAAATCTGTCCTTAGGCCGAGGGATGATGCAGTGCCAACTTCCAATGGAGTAAAATTATTTTTAAGAGAGTCCCCCGACAGAGCCAATACCAAACCCCTTGTCCCTCCATCCCTGGAGAAATATCACTCACAACATATCATTTCTTTTCCTGTTGGAAATTTACCAAGTCCAATGTCTGACCCTTGGCAGGTGCCCAGAACTTCTCCACAGATACATTCCAGAAAGGTGAAAGAGTGGACACTGTTCTGCAGTCACTGAGGTAGCCTGCTTAGCTTTCCACAGGCAAGTGGCTATTCCTCTGTTAACAGTTTATCCTGGGTCCTTTGTGTGGCTGTGAAGCGTGAACTGGCTCATCGGGTGACAAGTTAGGGCCTGGGTACCCAGCCTGTCCAATCCAGGCCCTTTGTTATGGGCCCAGCAAGGAGCCTAGACCCCTGGAAAATCCTGATGACCTAACTCATCCATCACTGCCTGATGTTGTCTGTCAGAGGATTCCATTGGACATGGCAGGGAACCAAGCATGGCTTATGGGAAAGGAACAGAACGGAAGCCAATGGTCTTCCTGGCACCAAGCGGGCAGAGTCCATGCTTAGACTATGGCTTCTCCCTGTCACTCTAGTTGCTGTTGGCATGGTGACCAGCCCCCATGAGGTGAAGTAATGGGCTTCCAGAAGACCTGCTATGGCCAAGGTTTGCCTAGGGCTAGGTCTGAGCTCTCTAGAAATTGCCAGAATGGGGCCTGCAAAATCTTTTGCTTTAATTTTTAACAACAAAACAAAACAAACAAACAAACAAACACCAACCGAACAAACAAACAAAAAAAACCCGGGTAACCAGAGAACTCAGGCTATGGCATATGTGGACAGCAGGATGAGGAGCAGGTATAACGGGCAGCAGCCTGCAGAGCTGGCTGGTAGGCTCAGCCTTGGCCCTATCTTCCCATGCCCCAGTAGAAGGATATGCAGGTCATCAGGCACGTTATGAAAGCCTTCAGGAGGGGCACAGCTCAGGTGGGTGCTCACGGGTTCTGTGATGAGCAGAGCCAGGCAGGAGGCAGGTCTGTGTTAGCCCTCATCTGGTAAAGCATCCGGCAAGGCTTCTGGCAAATGAATTGAACATATCTGGCGCCAGCAGACACAGGAGGTTTTCTCCTCTAGTCAGCTCAGGGACAGACTCTGGAAGTACAATCTCATCCTCCTCTTCTAGGCCACCTCCCACCAAAGGAGCAGAATATCATGTCCCCACCCCCCACCCCCACGCCCACCAGAGGATGTCATTGCAATTCAAAACATCTTAAGAGGGTCTGAAGCCACAATGTCAGCCACCAACCAAAGCAATAGAGTAACCCCTCGGAGCACTGGGGCCAAAGGTGAATGTCTGGAGACAATAATTTCCTATGTACCAACAAATTAGAAAGTATAAGGAAAGAAATGACCGTCCTTGGGGGTGGGGGGGGAGGAGGATTGTGGGAGGGGCTTACTGGGAGAAGTGCAGTGAGCGGGATGTAAAGTGAATAAGTAAATAACTAAAATAATTAATTAAAACATTTGTCTTTGACCCTTTCTTAGCAACCAGAATTGTGGACAGATGCATAGGACATCATTCTAGTTAGTGATAACAGAAACAAAACCCCAAAGCTGGTCAATCAACTTGCCTTAAGCTGCGCCAAGGCAGCTGACATCTGATAGGACATGTGATTATACTGGCCTGGGAAGGGACTCCGATCAGATCATGGGGTGGTTGAGGATGGGGTGACACAGGTACACGAAAGCCATTTCGAGTTGCAGGCAGAGAACTGAAAGGGGCTCTTGCCCGTATGATCTGTAGCAGGGACACACTTTCCACCCCACAGACATTTAACCCCTGTGACATGTACATTTATTGACACACTTTCCACCCCACAGACTATTTAACCCCCTGTGACATGTACATTTATTGTTCTTTAGAGTCAAAGCAAGATGTGCTTACTTTCTTAAAAAGAAAATTAAGAGTCCAAGAAGCCGACTGGGGAGGGTCGGACAGGTTTTCATTCAGTAGCTTTATCCCAACTGTAACTGAGCCCCAGTTACCCAGGATGTGCTTCAAGTGAGGCAGGAGGGCACACTTACTCTGAACACATGTGGTGAAATCCGGGTTTTTATCTTCAGGCCTGCCATATTTTCTCATGCACTCTGCAAGAAACAGACAACACAGTCACTCTTCATCCCTGGGGTGGAGCAGGTGTCCAGGTCAGGGCCAGATGACAGTTTCTTTTCACCTGGACAGCATGGATCTGCAGTGTGTGCAGGGTCTACCTGTCAGTATGGAGCGCCTTGCAGGGACAGCAGGAAGGTATACCAGTATGACAGAACACTGAGCCCAGAACCGGTGAGTACTGGATCCTCCCATCACATAGACCAGCAAGAGCTACGGTGCAAGTGTGACTCTGGCCGAAGCTGAACTTTAAGATAGTGATGGTCCGGGCAGGACTGTTCTTAGTCTGTAGGCAGAAGTGCTCTTAAAGCACCCGAAGCCTGGAGGGCACTAGATCTGACACACATGTGTTCTTCAAGGGGAGCCAGAAGCATGGCATTGGAACACATACAACACGTGACGGCTGTGAGCCTTGGTGTTCAGCCACTCCATCTGGTCCTTCGGTAGGAGACTGTTGATTGTCCACGTGTGGAAAGGCAGTGTGGACCACGTAAGCACAGTTAGGATGCATATGTAGACTACCTAGCTCCCTCATCCCTTTGGCAGAGATGGACCAAGGCTTTTGGGCTGGTGTGGGGCCTCAGAGGATACCCCGAGTGAATGTGTATTGTGACATGGGGATAGTTCCCGAGGATTGCAAGGCCAACCGACCTATGGGAAATTGGTAAAGCCATTACCCATACGGGTCAGGACCAAGAGGAATGGCAAAGCTTCCTTGGGATTCCGGAAATGAGTGTTTACAAACTATGGATCAGTCTGTGTAAAGACTAGTGGTTTCTTCCTCCCATGTCTATAGCTTGACATCTACAGAGACTTTCCTACTAGCTAGCCCCTTCCCTGTGTTATATCTAATAAATATGTTGAGGTTCTGGGTAGTAGTCTATGTCTTAGAGAAGTCATGCATTCCAGCTTGACTGTATGTGCGTCTGTCTTTGTTTTCTCTTTTCTTCCCTAGCCAAGATTCTGGTACGCAAGCATGGAGAGTCACAGCAGGCTAGTCACTGGTCTCCTGTGCTGTTGCCAGATAGAGGTTATAAGCAGGTGCCTGTGGAATAGAGGGCCAGTATCTTACCCAAATGTGTGGTAATAATTCCAAAGACCAAGAATATGCTCTTCTTACAAGCAATATACATCCAATGTACTTCAGGTGTTCAACAAACAGTGCTCAGAGGGGAACTTAGGGCTTCTTACGGAAGCAAAGTGACTGCCCTCCAGACTGGAATCATATCTTTTGTCTCCCCTATAATAGCATATTGGAGCAGGGTAGTGGTAGTATATGCCTTTCTTTAATCCCAGCACTCGGGAGGCAGAGGCAGTTGGATTGTTGAGTTGGGGGCCAGCCGGGTCTACAGAATGAGTTCCAGGACAGCCAGGGCTACACAGAGGAAACCACATAGAGAAATAAACAGACAAACAAAAGATCTTATGATGTTTTCCTTGCCACTGTGCTTGCTCCAGTGGCTGAGAATACATGTGTGTGCTCCTGTTCAGTCACCTGTGTACAAAACCTTCTGCAAGGTTCTAAGTTTTAACTGATAATAGAGAAGATGTCGGTAAACACACAACATACAAGCAAAACTATTTTTTTTTTTGGTGTGTGTATATGTGTGGAGTCCTCAATACTCTCAGAAGTACAGAGTCCCGAGACCAGTAAACTGGAGGGCACTCAATCAACCGAAGATATCTGCAAAATAGCAGCATTAGTCTGAGGTTCAGGCAACTTGGAATAAAATGATGGGTATAAAAAACACACTCATGAGTGACCAGAGTATTGTTGACAGCTCTAAGCTCTAAGCTCCCTTCTCTCAGGAGTAACCTGGTAATGAGATTTCCCCAGAACGAAACAGGCACTCTGCATGCGTGTCAATGAAACTACTGGAGTAACTTTAACTTACCTTGATATCTTGGATAGAAATATTCCTGTGGGAAGAGAAGAAAGGCAACAGTTAACCAGCATAGCAGACGGCCTCTTGAAAAGGACTATCACCGGCTAATCAAGCCTGGCGACAGGCACAGGAAAGCAAGAGTCTTGTGCTGTGGCCCCCTCAAAGGTAGGACTTAGAAGCCACTGTTCAGAAAGGATGTCAAGGAGAGAAGCCTAGGAACCAGAGGCCTCTCCTGACTCAGCATCTGCAGGATGACTGCAGAGCACGACTGTGTGGTCACCTTCAGGGAGAGGCAAATCGCTGTCACCTATACCTAATTAGAGGTTTTCTGAGAAAATGCACGGAGAAGGAACGGATCAGTCCAGGTAGGAGCCCAGTTTCAGTCCAAGGAGAGAGAGTTCTTGTCTCAGTTAGGGTTTCCATTGCTGTGATAAAACACCATGACCAAAAGCAAGTTGGGGAGGAAAGGGATTTTTTTTTGGCTTACACGTCTGTATAACTGTTCACCATGGAAGGAAGATGGGACAGGAACTCAGGACAGGAACCTGGAGGCAGGAGCTGATATAGAGACTATGGTGGGGTGTTTGCTGATTTGCTCCTTCTGGCTTGCTCAACCTACTTTCTTATAGTACCCAGAACCACCATCCCAGGGATGGCACCACCCACAATGGGCTGGGCCTTCCACCACGGATCACTAATTAAGAAAATGCATTAAAGGTTTGCCTACTGCCCTGTCTTATGGAGGCATTTTCTTAATTGAGGGTCTCTCTTCTCAGATGACCTTAGCTTGTGTCAAGTTGACATAAAACTATCCAGCACAAGTGACCCTTTGTCAAACTGACACACAGACACGTCACGTTAAGTCTCAACTTTTTCTCATTCATTCCCAAGATCTCACATTAAAAACATAATAACTTTTAAAAAGTCCCACAGTATTTACAAATTCAGATATTACAAGTTCAGTCCCTTTAAAATACCCAGACTTAAAAATCCAAAAACGTTTGAAATTTCTAACTATGGGCTCCTCCAAGGGGTTTAGGTCACTTCTCTGGCTCTGCCCTTTGCAGCACACACAGACTGTCCAGGCTCCAGCTGGCTGCACTCCACCACAATGGCTGTTCTTGATGGTTACCCCATGGTAGTGGAATCTCCCAAATGCTGGGTCTTCTTCTGTAACAGGGCCACATTATCTCCAATAGCCTCTCCTGTGCTCTCTTCAGAAACACCAACTGCACCACACAGTGCCAAGCCTCAGCTGCTCTGCTCTCCATAACCCCTTCACGCCTTCAAACCCAGCACCACTTCTTGTCTCTTACACTACCAAGGTGCGCTGCCAGCACAAGGCACACACTTGGCCATATCTAGAACACGCTTCTGTGTGTGGACTCTCAGGAAACACCTTCCAGAAGATTTCACCTCAGTGATGCTGGTCTTTGCTCAATCACCGTTAATTTCTCAGCACTGGCTAACCAGCCTCAAGAGAGTATCCCAGCAAAGCAAAGGCGTCACATCAGGAGTTCCTCAGGCCCAGCTAACCAGGACCACAGAATCTAATTCAAAATAACAAGTGGTCCCAGTGGAGCCTTTAAACTTCCCCCTGACACGTCACAAGCCAGGTCTCTGTTATCTGCACTGCTCTCAACAGTCTCATCTCCCAAGCTCCCACAGAACAACCCACTGCACCTCAACATTCAATGGCTTTTCTACCCTAAGTCCCAAAGTCCTTCCACACACCTCCCCAAAACACAAGGTCAGGTCTGCTGTTGCAATACACCTCTATTCTGGTACCGATTTCTGTCTTAGTCAGGGTTTCTATTGCTGTGATGAAACACCATGATCAAATTTGGCTTACACTTCCACATCATAGTCTACCACTGAAGGAAGTCAGGACAGGAACTCAAACAGGGCAGGAACCTGGGGGCAGGGACTAAAAGTAGGGCCCATGGAAGGGTGCTGCTTACTGGCTTGCTACTTGTATCTTACTCGGCCTGCTTTCTTACAGACCCCAGGGTGACCAGCCTTGGGATGGCACCACACACAGTGGGCTGGGCCCATATCAATCACTAATTAAGAAAATGCCCTACAGGCTGGCCAGATCTTATGGAAGCATTTTCTTAATTGAGCGCCCCTTCTCTCAGATGACTCTAGCTTGAGTCAAGTTGACATAGAACCATCCAGCACAGCTCTCTGCATCCTCAAATGTCCCCTGTCATTGGTTTTCACACAATATCTTGGTAAAACAAAATTTCTGGTTGAGGCATGAAGCTATTCACCAGAGCTCTTTTCTGTCTCTGTATCCCCACACTGTACAGTGTGTACAAGCCATCTGGCTAGTCCAGGCCATCGACTGGATGACTAGAAGCCTGTTCAGGAGTGTTGTAAGCAACAGGCAGCCAGATAGGCAGCCACAGACTCCCAGCAGAGCGTCCACCTCACTTGCAATGTGACAGACATCCCTGTTTGTCTTCTCTCCCCTTTCTCTCACTGATTAGGGGCTATGTGGATGAGAACAGAGGTGACAGGGATGAAGCATGTGGGAGGAAGGTCCCCATGACTAGAGGGTGATAGGGTGCTTTTCTACAGTTTTGGAAAGAATATCAGAAGGAACTTAGATGTTATAGAGTCAAGTGTGGAAGTGCAGCCAGCAGGTGTGAGGAGGAGGTCCTGTGTTTGTTGTTTACGTGGCCAGGAAGAGCCTTTCACAGCCATGAACATGGAAAGGTCAAAGGTAACCAGGAGTACTGCTCTACATAAGGCCAACATAAGGCAACGTGTCTCCTGGAAGGATGCAGCAACTCTAACACCCAGCTCAGAAGGACCCAGTGGCCTTTGCAGCTTCCCTAGAGTGACATAGCTCAGAACTGACCTCCCTGTCCCCCTGCACAGGACCAGGCAGAATCCCGCCCATGGCTTCCAGCTCTCAATCCTTCTTTCTGGCCTCCTCGGAGGACCTCACCAGCCAGGCTGCAGCTGGATAGCTTCAGCGGCTGCCTGATCAGACTATGTCTGAAGGCAGCTCATGCTCCAAAGACAAACAAAACCCATATAAGAAGACAGTGTTGGACACATGCATTATCAAGACGGAGAAGCATCTGAGCCCAAAGTGGGATGCAGGTGAACTGACATTACTTCCTGTAACTGCAAAAGGGACAGGCCAACTGACAGCCCATACCACACCACCAGGAAGGTTCTAGATTACTCTGAACAGCAGCTGCCATCTTCAGAACACCATTCTCACCTGTATCTGTAAGTCCTCTCAGACTCTTAGAGGCCAAGACTTCTCTAAATGTCTAGCAGAAATGAGGCAGTGGACTGGCTTTTTTGTAGAGTTGGGGAGGGGGGCGTGTTACAAGCATCCACAATTTTGACTTCGCATCATACATGGGCCTCACAGACATAAACAAGCCCATCACAAAACCCACTTCCCCAGGCAGCGTCAGACCCTAGGGTGCTCACACCCACACCCTGGCCCTGTGGATGTGGACTCCCATAGACCATGGGATGCTGCTTTCACAGACAGGCTTCATGGAGTGAACTCCCGGTGAACGCTGAGCATCGGGTGCTCAGTGTGGAGTGAGCACATGTTCTACCCCACCAGCTCTGCACACAGAGTTACAGCGTGAGGATGTAAAGGGTGCTGTTCACCAGAGTCTGGGGAACATTCTAAGCATGGGCAGGAAGGCATGGTTGCAGAGGAGAGCTTTCAAATTCTGGGGGCATCTAGGCAGAGTATTTCCTAGATGTCTCTTCTCTGCCAAGAGTCCAAATTCCAAGTCTCAGAAGGTCTCTTTTCCTGCTAAGACACCCCCTCCTCTACTCTCCCCTCCCCACACTGTGCCTGTGTCCCTGTTGTCTACTATTCTAAGAGGAAACAAGGTGGGAGGTGTTCCACCTACCCTGCAACTGGCCTCCCCAAGCTGTCCTTAGAAAGCCCACCATCTCAGGAAAAATGTCCTTAGTGGGTAGACATGGTTTAAGAATGGTCACCTAGGTCCCAGACCCTCGGAATTAACAGGGCCCCCAAAGTCCCATGAGAGTGCAGCAGCAGCAGATACAGGTCTGGGGGCAGGCAGGGAGAATGAATCAGGGCTAACAAGAGATGAGAGATAGTCAGGGAGGGAGGAGCTATCATTCACCTCCCGGGAGTATTTATCCTTGCAGCCAGCCAACCCACTGTGAGTCTTGCAATACTGCACTTTGCATCTTAAATTTTAAAAAGAAGGTGCCAATCAGCAACCAGGTTTAAAGTGTGGGGCCGAGGTTCCCGCTGGGATTAACTTCTTGACTAGGAACCTCTAGAGGCAAGCATCTACTGGGGGAGCAGCCTTAACCGATTAGGTACCTCACTGAAGAGATTCTGCAGAAGGGCCTCACCTGGGGCAGAGCTACAACTTCAGGGCCTCTTGGGAATCAGCAACTGGGGCAGGGAACCCAACCAGTGGGAAGGAAGTGCCCGGAAGGGACAGTAACAATAAAAAGGGAAACCAGATAAATGGAGAGGCCCATGGGGGAGAGAAGGGACAGAGAGATTAGAAGTAGCCAGGGCTGGCACCACAGGGGAGCCGCCTCTGAGGAATGTGGGTGGAGTGGCACAGCAACTGTGTGGAGGGATCCTGCATTTCCTCTCCAGAGAAAGTCAGGAAGAAGCTACCTCGGCTCACTGGAGGTCCCAGGCCTGGCCCTTTTCTTCCCAATGACAGAAGAAATGCTAACCAAACAGCCAGACTCTTCCTAGACACAGTGACAAAACAAAACAAAACAAAACAAACAACCTCGTGGTTCGCCACATGGAGATGGCCTGTTTCCAGCTGTCGAGGCCCACCCAGTAGGGAGGGCAGGACCACACTCTCATGCCCTCCCTGGGGGCCCTGGAAATGAATAGCAGAGATAAGAAGCCCTGGGTGTGTGTGCAGGTGTGAGTCAGCTACAGTTGGCCAGGGCACCACTCAGAGCCACAGGAGGCTGGCTGGTCTACTCCAGCATCCTAGTCCTCAACAGCAGGGAACACACAATGGGATTTTAACAAGTACTGAGAGCTTTTCCTAAAAACCACACTGACTCCTCAAGACCCACAAGAGGCCTTGGATGAAGTCCCAGCACCTCTACTTTCATTTTGAGTCTGGGTGCTTTCTTTCTCAGGTCATCTGCTTTTTTTTTGGGGGGGGGGGCACTGTCTACATAAAACTGGAAATACATACCCATCTCATCCCCCTGCCAGGTTGACCACACAAAGATAAGCGGAGATGAAGGATCTGTTAACATTTTGTCTTGTCCCAGATCCCAGAGGGAAGTTAACCGTCTCAAGGGACAACAGTCTTAGAGATGTCTGAGAGCAGTTATAAAGGAACCCACACTCCCGAGGACCCCCTTGTCCCTTCAAATAATAAGGACCCCTTCTAACCACTTTGCAGAATCAGAACGGAGACAGCATCAGCCAGACCGCACTTGCCGAGTCTTGCTTAACTCTGCATATCTCATACCCCTGTGCCCAATCCTTCTATTGAAAAACTTAAGCTCACATCAGCATCCCGAGACAACCCTGAGGTAGGTCCCTGGACCGCTTGTTCCTTTTCTGTGTGCACTGATGATATCTCTGTCCCCGGCTTCTCACTATTTCTAGTCTCTATGGATAGAGTTGCCTGGGTAGCCAAGCCTAGATCTTTGAGATTCCCAGACCTGGCCTAAATTACACTCACAAGATCAGCCCCTATGTGCAGATCCTACCTGACCCAGTAAGGATTCCCTAGGACCATGCTGAGAATCTGGTCTGGTAGGCGATCTGCAGACCACAGCTTCTTGTCCTTACAGGGCAGGTAAGCCAAAGCCACGCCCCCTTGTCAAGATTGTCTCAAGGGTTGCTTCCTCCTACACAAGAAATGAGCTACATTTCAAGGCCAGGAAAACTGAGCTAGCGTTTTCGTAGGAAGGTAAGTCTTTTCTTACTCTTCCTTCTGAGGCCATGATGGTGACTGGCCCTTGCATGTCCACTGGTGCAGGTCTTAGGTCTCCCCAGGGAGACCTAAGCAAGGTATGGAGAAGGGGAGGCTCCAGTCATAGGTCCCTACAGAGGAACACCAGGACTCCAGAGCACACAGTCTGTTGCTACCCCTTCCTGAGGCTTCCCCAGTATCTCACAAGGGCATGGCAACAGAAAAAAAAAAAAAAAAAAAAAAAAAAAAAAAAAAAAAAAAAAAAAAAAAAAAAAAAAAAAAAAATCGACCAGCAGCTAAATCAAGGTGGTAGCAGCTAGGAAAGAGCTTTGATTTGGAATCCTGCAAAGAGGTGAGGTACAGGTTGGACGCCAGGGTTAACAGTTTCCATACTGCAGGCAAGAGGCACAGGTCAGGCATTCAAGCTGACTCATGGGAGGAAAATCCATGTGTTAGGCTGCAGGGGTTACAGAGGGGACAGTTCTAGATAGCTCTGATGGGAATAGGTGTCTGCCAAGTCCTGAAGGAGACAGGCTGCGACAGGACCAGAGGAGACTGCCCTTGCAAGCATTATAGCCTGGAGTTTCACCCAAAAGGTGATAGAAAAGGGAAACCCTCCCATGGGGGGTCCCGAGGGCATCACTCTTTTTCATGTCTTCATTTCACACCTTTGCAAATAAAATTATAATTAAAACATACAAGCAATTAAAACCAGAGGGACTTGACTCTAAGAGCAGCTCCATGTCCAGGCAGCCAGGAAGGGCCAGCTTGGGCCTGTCTGCCCTGGCAGGCAGGCTGCAGAGGGGCGGGACTCCTCGGCTGGGTGGTGGCCTTGTTGCTCTCAACTCTTGTCACCACAAGCCCTGTCCACACTGAATGGCAAAACGCTTCATGGGAGGGTGGAGTTGTAACACACAGAACCAGTCCCCTAAGCCCAGGTGACCAAGGACTGGGACTGGCCCTACAATGTCAATAGCTGAACTCATTTTGTTGAGAGGAATCATCAACAGAGCAGCAGCAGCAGCAAGGGTATAAAAAGATCAGCCATCTGCCCCTATACTGCTGTTGATGCCTGGGGCAGCACCATGGGGAGGGGAGTGAGGGTGGGAGGGTGGGGGTGGGGCCACAGCTTGTCACTTGATCTTGGCTTCCACACTGGGTAACAGTGCCAAAGCAGCTACGGTGACACTCAACAGCTGTAGCACTGGTATCAGAAAAGCAGCTTTGACAGGGATTGTCCAGTCAGCCGATTAGACACAAGTCAAAGCAAAGGTCTGAACGGCTCACACAGAGCCATCCAAAGATCACGTGATCCTTACTTCACCCCAGAAGAATTCTTTGAAAGGAAAATGCCAGCGGAACCCAAAATTGAGAAACCATACCGATTTGGCAGGTGACAGGGGACCCTCTGCATCACTATAGAGGCCTGTGTGTTAGTCCAGATTTTAACCTCAGGCATGCCCTAAACTGGGGTGTGTTCCCCCACGAGTCCACTCAGCCCTCACACGCACCTTCTGTGGAGAGTCCTGTGCATACATAGGCTGCTGGCTGCAGTTGGCTGCATGCCTGCTTCATTCCCCAAGGACATTATTAATAGAAGTTTGTCCTGGGCCAGCACAGCCCTTGCAGAGGCAGGTGCCGGGCCCTTCCTCACGTTGCTCCCCACCCGCCTGTGCGCGAGTTCTTTGCACACTTCCAGGCATCGTATTTTTGGACCTGCTGCTGCAAGCAATTCCAGCCTTGAGATCTTTCAATTCCTCTTTCAGGAAAACCCTGGGTCCCTCCGGAGGAAGACCAAGGAGGAGCCCCACCCCTCACCTCCAATCCAATCTAGGGACAGGCAATCTTAGGAAGCCTTTGAGTTTCAAATCACTGCGGATTTTTTTCCCCACGGGTGCTTTCTTTTCGAGGGGGTAGGGGAAGGTTTAGTTTGAACATACGCTCTCGGAAGGGCTTCCTTCAGAGTCTATTGAAGGGATCTCAGGGGAGCACATTCAAGGGCACGCCTTCTGCTCCCGAAAAGGAGATGATCTGGGGGGTCATCTGAGGAACTGTGGCTCAAGAATGGAGAAATGCAAGTGGGGTGGAAATAAGGCTCGGTGTCTAAGAGTTCTGGGGTGCACGTGGTGGCGCGGTCCACACAAGGATCCTTAAATCTCCAGAAAGGATGTCTGGGATTCCATAGTCCCCAGGTCTCCTGGACCTGCACAGGGTGGGAGTCGGAACTTGCGGCACCCAAAAGTATGGGTTCTGGGACACACCCCCGCCCCCCGAGACCTAGACACAGCTCACCGTCTCCAGGTCGTTCTCGAACACCTCTCTGGCCTCCTCCTTGCTGCACACCTCCTCCACACACTCCCGTTCCAGGTGGCCCTGCTTGGCCTCCTCGAAGACTTGGTAGGCGCGGCGCTGCCTGGGCCGCAGGAACTGCGCCGCCTCACGCGCCCGCAACAGTACAGCTGCAGAAAGAAGGGTGTGCAGTCAACCTGCACCCATTCGGGGCTGGAACATCGGGGATTCCGGGGGACCATGATGCTTGTGTGTGTGGGATGCTCCGGGTCCATGATGCCTAGAGCCCAGAGGTCCGGGACCAGGATGCCAGGGTTTCTGGGGTACCCTGCACCAGGATGCTGCATCGGGGTGCAGGCCTGGAGCGCCACACCAGGGGGTGGTGGGTTTGCCCCCCCCCCCCTACTCACTGTGCGAAGACTCGGAGGCCAGCAGAAGCAGCAGGAGCGCAGTGCCCAGGGCGGCGGCGGGCCCGGGCGGTGGCGGCATGGCGAGGCCCGGACCAGGCAGCCGGGAGCGTGCAGTCAGAGCACCCAGGAGGCTGAAGCGAGCCGCGGACGCCGCGGGACACGGGCACCGGTCATCCTGGCCAAGCGGCGGTGAAGGTCACATCCCTGCGGCGGCAGCGCCGCACCCGGCGCTCGCTGCGGTTCTGGGCCGTGAAGGAGGCAGCGGGTGAGGGCGGGGCTTGGGGCGGGTGGGGTGGGGCCTAGGCTGAGTGGGCGGAACCTTTGGGGGCGGGGCCGAGCTGGTTGTGTCAAGGCGGGCTGACTGGTTCGACTCCAGTATCTTCAAAACTTCACCGCTATTATAACCTATGATGCGGTAAAATGAAAGGAGACTTGTAGCTGGGCGTCCTGCCCAGATACAATTTGACTGTTTTCTATCCTCCTCTGCAGGCATCGTTTTTGGAATCTTCATTCTTGGGCACATTTTTTAAAAGAGATGTAACATCCACTAAGGAAACAATAACTGAGGCCACACCCAGTGGCGTGGAGGTCCACAGCGCAAGATGTTATTCCCTCTGTAATCTGATTTCCACACCACAGGCTAAAAGCAGCATTGTGTATTTCCCAGTACCAAAGCTTCCTGGCTCTTGACTCAGAACACTTTGCAAGGTCATAGTCAAACACACACACACACACACACACACACACACATCCCTTGCAGACCAATCACAGGATGTAGATATGTAGCAGCCAGTCAAACCCCAATGGGGGGCTGCTCCTGAGACTCCCTTACCTCAGCATGCTGACAGAAAAGGATAGGGAGTCATCCCATTTTTTTGGGTAAATGCAACCCAGATTCTTGGGAGCACACAGGGTCATTACTGGTGGAATTCTTTAAGGTCATTTGTTTGAAGGTGGGGCTAACAGATATGTTAATTTCAGAGAAATGGATGTCATGGGAATAGTCTTAAAAGAGAATTGAAAATTGGATAAGCCATCTGTGCCTGCTTCCAAACCAGAATCACAGCACTCACAGGAAACCAAGCCAAAGGCTTCAGAAGTCAAGAGGGCACCCCAAATTTCCTAAGGCTGCCCCAGGCCTACCTACAAACACTATGAATTTGGGAAGAATATTTGCTGTATTAATTTTCTGCTCTTCCTTAAGAAGAAACACCCACCAGGCAGTGGTGGTGCACACCTTTAATCCCAGCACTTGGGAGGCAGAGGCCTGCAGATTTCTGAGTTTGAGGCCAGCCTGTTCTACAGAGTGAGTTCCAGGACAGCCAGGACTACACAGAGAAACCCTGTCTTGAAAAATGAAGAAGAAGAAGAAGAAGAAGAAGAAGAAGAAGAAGAAGAAGAAGAAGAAGAAGAAGAAGAAGAAGAGGAGGAGGAGGAGGAGGAGGAGGAGGAGGAGGAGGAGGAGGAGGAGGAGGAGGAGGAGGAGGAGGAGGAGGAGAAGAAGAAGGAGAAGAAGAAGAAGAAGAAGAAGAAGAAGAAGAAGAAGAAGAAGAAGAAAAAGAAGAAAAAGAAGAAGAAGAATCATCATCACTGGTTTCAAAAGTGTCGATTTTTCATGAACACTCACTGCAAGCCAAGTAGTAAGTGGTCCACCATTTCCTAGGGGTCTAAGGAATGGGCGTGAATGGATGGAGGTCAAGTGGTTTGCATGCCTGCAGCTGCTGCTTGTGCACCTGTGGAAGTTTGGAGCAGAGATGCTTTTTCCAGTTACTTGAATGCTCCCCCTATCCCTTGAGAAATAGCTTCTCTGGCTTCTATGGTGTGGTCATGACTCAGATGACCAGGAGCCAGCACCACCTCAACTAGATGGAGTCATCCAGGTCCTTTGGCTCCTTTTAGCCTGGACCTCAGTCTCCCCCGCATTCCCAATGCATTCTTTCTGCTGAGTATCCCAGTAAAGACGCCTCACGTTATATAGACCTTTGGTTTAGTAAAGTGCATCCTCCTGGTTTTGATTTAGAAAACGGAGCAAGGAGGAAGCAAATGTGGGGGGAAGTGGAAGATTGGATGAGGGTCATTGTGACTGAGTCATCAGCACAAACAAACAACAACAAACAATCCCTTTCTAAGGCAGATGTGGGAAACTGGTAAGAACCAACCCAGGTAAATATTTCACATTTGATGTGCCCTGGGATGGGAATGGTAAGTCTCAGCCCCACAGGGCAGGAGGTCGGAGCTGTCTGGGGTGCTGCAAACAATCTGGCTATGGAAAGGAAAGCTGGTTGCATCTCTTGTCAAGAATAAGCTAGGGTGATTGTGGAGGTCGGGTGGAAGAGCAGTGTCTGGACAGAACCAGTTCTGCATGGTCCCCAAGGGCACTTCTCTGTTCAACACACTTGAGCTGAGAAGCTCTTGTTCTTTTGAAAAGGATTTGTCCTAGGAGCAAACCAACACTCTGTTTGGTTTCTGTTTGGGGTTTGATATCCTTATCAATATATGGAAATTCCTTTAAGTTGTGCCTATAAGACAGTTTTTGACATACCTGAGGCCTAGGTGTTTACCTGTGTAATTGGATGACAGCATGATCCAAAGAGTGCCTGTCCCCTTTGCTAATTCTTCCTTTCTTCCCAACATGCCTCCTGTCCCCTGAATCCCCACACCCTAGAAAACTTCTAATACTACAGATGAACTGGCAGTTTCTAGCATTACGTATAAAACAAATCTATATTAACTATATTTTTTGCTTGGTTTTTTCAACCACCATATTTTCATTTGTGCTCACCATACTCTATTGTATGGATATACTACCTATTGATGGACATTAGAGGATTTTTAAAAAAAGATTTATTTATTTATTTTATATGAGTACACTGTAGCTGTCTTCAGACAGACCAGAGGAAGGCATCGGATCCCATTACACATGGTTGTGAGCCACCATGTGGTTGCTGGGAATTGAACTCAGGACCTCTGGAAGAGCAGCCAGTGCTCTTAACCACTGAGCCATCCCTCCAGCTCAAGTTGCTTCCTTTCTTAAAAATCAGACAATAGGTTGTTAACGCTTATGGACCACTTATGTACAAATTATCACATGCTGCTCTGCTTTCATTTCTCTTGAGCTTTCTTTTTATTTTAATAAGACATTTATTTAAACAAGAGGCTTGACTTGAAGGGAAAACTATGTAGGATCGTTTTGTCCAAGAGCAGTTTACCCCTGCTTAAAGACAGATTGCCCTGCGTGTAACAGCTACGTACAAAAGAAGTTATAAAATTGTCCTTGGTTTTACAATGGTAGATGAAAAACATTAAAATTCACCCATCAAATGAGGTATGCAAGAATTTTATGTTGCTGGGTTCTTTTGTTAAAACGATGAGAAGAAAATAACTTACTGGAATATAAGGAGAGGAATGAACATGCCACTGATGGAGAAAGGGGGATGTTTTCACAGAACCAGTACTTTCCCCCAGACCAGCCCCATCTGATGTCAACCAAAACAACATTGGCCATTTAGTTTTAAAAAGAATTTAAAAAGAGCAATGTTCTTGTGCACACACACACCAGTTACTTTGTGTACAATAAAGAAATGGGGACAGGGAAATAAAGGAATAGAGAAAGCTGTACTGTAGTAGCCAGGGTGTGGCAGAACCAAATCTTAGCTTTCTAGTTGAGAGTGAGAGCTCACATGGCTCCTGTGGCTCCCGTGGCTCCCGTGGCTCCCGTGGCTCCCGTGGCTAACATGGCGTTTGGTCTATAACAAAATTCTGGAGAAAAGCAGCAGGTTCCCTTTTCAGTAGACACCTCCTGTCTGCTGCTGGAACACACCAATTGTATCTTCATCCTCCATTTCCAACTTTGCAGATGTGTCTGTTTCATTGATCGGTTGCCCATCAAATCAGAATCTGATCTGCCTCCTTGACAAGCCCAGTCGTTCCCAATAGGCTTTCATGAGTTTACTAAGTGCTGTCTGCCTCTTAATCTTCAACTGCACCACAGAACTGTGCTGCCCCTTCACCTTCAAATTAATATGACCACTGTTCATTCCTTCCTCAAGTTTCTTGTCAGCCATGGTGAGTACCATAGTCTTCCTCAGGGGCCACTTCACAAAAGAGGCACCAGGTCCGCACTGAAAGAGCACACAGGCAGCAGCAGAAGAGGCAGCTTGAAGGTTTTTAAACATTTTGTTTGTTTAGAGTATGTGTGTGTGTGTGTGTGTGCATATGTGTGTGTACAACCTGTAGAAATCTCGTTCTCCTTCTACTATGTGGCTTCCAGGAACTAAATTCAGACCCTGGGGCTTGGCTATAAATACATTTACATCTAAACTATTTCAACAGCCCGTGCAAGTTTCTCCTTGGAAAATACCTAAGCACAGAATAGCTGGCTCACATGGCAGATACTTATTTAACTTTAAAGATTATGAAAAACATTTTCCCAAAGTCGTACTGTTCCACACCCCACCAGCAGTGCGTGGAGCTTCCTGTTGTAGCGGTCAGCAACACTTAGCACGGTTTGTAGGTGTTAGGCGTTTTACTTGGTGCACGGGGATATCTTATGGTTTAAAATCACATTTCC